>NW_023270377.1:16221748-16292084 GCF_011800145.1 Mirounga leonina
AAGAAAAAGAAGAAGAAGGAGGAGGAGGGGCAGGGGGAGGGGGAGAGGGGGAGGGGAGGAAAGATAGGAAGGAGGGGAGGGGAGGAAAGATAGGAAGGAAGGAAGGAAGGAAGGAAGGAAGGAAGGAAGGAAGGAAGGAAGGAAGGAAGGAAGGAGAAAAGAAAAAAAAAGATAAGAGAAGAAAAGAAAGGAAAAAAAAAAAAGCTTTCATGAAATCCAAATGAAATACATGCCTCCATCCCCTGGAACTTTGAGCCCAGCATACTCTCACAGAAAGGAGGAAAAATTGTCCAAAAAATCGAAACTGAAAGACAGTGCCAAGGCCGGCAGGTACAATCTGCAAGGAAGGCTGTTTGAGGGTATTTCAAGGCTTCATTGAACTGAATTTCTTTTTGTGAACGGAGGACCTCTAGCTGACCCAACATCCTTTAGCCGGAAGGCTGCGAGGGGCGAGCTGCTAGAAGCTAAGGCTTCAGGGAGCCCTTTCTGCCTGGGAGCCCATTCAAACTGGAAGAGAGAGCCAACAGGGGAAGTATGGGTTCAGCAGATGAGTGCTAAGGAAAATCAGCTGGGGCCAGGGTTGACCTGGCAGAGCATTAGGACTCTGAGCAGGGGCCCCAAGCGCTCAGACATAGGCCCGAGTCCAGACCGATGGGAGGTGGAGGAAGGCTTCCACACAGGCTCAGGCTTGGCATGCAGGGAAACAGAGGCGGCAGCCTTGTGGAGGCCAGGAGAGGGCTTCTGTGCGGGGAGGGATCCTTTGATTGATTCCCTGGTACAAAAGCCTGGCAATGTCAGTCAGTCAGCATAGCCTCTGTGTGGGGCCGGAGGGAAGGAGGGGGAAATAGGAGGAGAAGGGTGGAAGAGTGCCAAAAGGAGTGTGGTGCCTTCCAGAGCATCGGCTGGAAGAAAACTCAGGGCTGCCCTGTAGGAGGAAAGGCTGACTGACGACTCCTGCTGACCACGGGGGGGCCCAGCGGGCACAAAGCTCTTTGCCCCAGACAGACCTTACGGAATGTGGGTCTCATTTCCAGGGCAGTACCTGCCTGTGCAAGTATTTTGTGCCCTGCAGAGCATGACCAGAGTCCCGTTCCCTCCGTGGATGGGCGTGAGGAGGACACGGGTCACCTCCTGACTGGATTTACAGCATCCGCAGGAGGTGAGTGTGCTATGGGCTTCCCAGAGAGAGCCCAGGGACTTGGCAACCATTTATTTGGTCCATGCTTTCTGTCCGCGGGAGCATAAGTAAGACCAACAAAGTTAACCACAGCCTGCATAGATCAAAAAGCAGCACATGCTTGCAAGACAGTAGGAGGCCAGATAGCCCTCGTCTCTAATTTTTCCAGTAAAGATAATCTAGCTTATTAAATAGAGCTCTCAACACAGAGACACTTTTAAATGAATGGATGAATAAATGAATGAATGAAGACATGAATAAAAGAAAGGCACAGAAAGAGATTACATATATATATATATATGCAATTAAGTCCCCAGGAGCAAATTCAAGATTGTAAAACTGGAGGAGAATCTAGTAAAGAGAATCAGACAATGAACCTTATCCATAACAGTTTCCTTTTCAAAGGTCGCCTCGAACAGCTACCCCAATAGAAGGAACAGCTGCCACTCTGCTAGGAAGCTGTCCTCACTTTAGCCTAACTGGCCCCCAACTCCTTGATCATCCTTTCTAGGACAGCAACCACTCCCCCAACACTTCACCCCATTCTCCACTGCAGCCCTTATCATAACCCTGGTCACAATGTCACAAGCAATAATTAAACTCCTTATATGCCTGCTTAATTCTTTTCTATCTGTCCCCTCCTCAAGGATGTCGTCTCCATGGAGGTGAAACCACGCCTGTCTTGGTCGCCATAATATCCCCAATGATATCTGTTGAATGAATGGATGAGTCAGTAAGGAAATATGGCTGGAACCTAGTAAAGAGCTACAGATTTCCAGAAAACATGGGCTAGGTGTTGAAGACAGGCTAAGGGATATATCAGGTGGACCCATTCTGGGATGATATTAATCCATAAAGCCTAAGAATGCTCTTTGCGAGAAAAAAAAATCTTACCACAAAATTCCAAACCCGTCAACCATCCTGACTGTCCAGAAGGGGGAAAAATATTCCAGAGATCTCAGAATTCTCGGGAGCATGTCCACTTTTACCTACCTCCCTAGAGGTTCAGCAGAACAAAAACTTGTCAAGAAGAGGAAAGAAAGTCGCGGGACACTAAGCATTTCGAAGCACCTACTTGGTGGCAGGCACAGTTAAGTAGTTTACATATGGGATTATTCCATCCCCACAGGCAGACTTGTGAGTTCGGTATTAGCGGTGCTCTTTCAGACTGGAGTTTACAGATATCACCAGTTTGCTTATGGGGAAACAATATTCAAGGGTAGAGCAAGGATACTAACCTCGATTTGTTTCTTACTCCAGAGTCTATAGTTTTTCTAGACACCACCCTCCTTCTTGACGATCTTCCAGCATAGCTGCTGATTTTCTAAGGACTTCTGGGATTCCAAGACAATCCAAAATCTTCTTAAAGCTCTAGAGCTGCCCCAGGGTGGTGTATGTGTGTGTGGGTGTTCACACATGAGCATGCATGTGTTTCTTTCTTTTTTCTTTTTTTTTTTAAAGATTTTTTTTTTTAATTTTTATTTATTTGACAGAGAGAGAGCGAGAGAGGGAACACAAGCAGGGGGAGTGGGAGAGGGAGAAGCAGGCTTCCCGCTGAGCAGGGAGCCCGATGTGGGGCTCGATCCCAGGACCCCGGGATCATGACCTGAGCTGAAGGCAGAAGCTTAGCTGACTGAGCCACCCAGGCACCCCGAGCATGCATGTGTTTCTAAGCAATGCTGGGGTGGTGGTAAATATGACAAATATTTGGAATAACCTTTCCATCTCAATTATGTCACCTTTCAGAGAAAGAAAAGAGGGAATTTTAATGACTACTGACAGCAATGCTAAAATCGAGTGTATGTACTAAGTGTGGAGTAGATTATGGATCACTTACCAAACTAGATGATCGTCCTCATAGTAGCAAGACTGGTAGCTGAAATATCTTCCTGTCCAATTACAATTGCATTCTGATAGAATCAAGAGACCTCCTAAATGATTTTTTTCAATATTGTTTGGATTCTCCTATCTGCTGATGCCCTGGATTATCTATGGGCAGAGGATTTCAGCTGAGGTTTATCCAAGGACAAATGTGCTTGCGAGTTTATTAACGGTGACCACTCTACACTTAGGGCTCTGTTGACACCTCTGCTCCTTCTGTTCACTTTTATTGCCCAGATGTTCTTTGAAACTCAAAGAATTGGACTTCTTCACCCAATCCAGCAAAACTGTGGGGAATGGTGAATCTCTGCATCCGTCTGAGAGAGATCTGTTGGTTCACGGTGTGAAGTAGTTTCCACAGAGGACATGAGTAGGAGGGCAGGCTGGGGAAACTGGACATCTTCCCAAACTTTTTTCTTTCTCTATTTCTCTCTTTTTTCCCTACAGGTGTGGTCTTGTTACTTGATTTGAAGTTTTTAAACTTAAATGTGACAGATGTGTCTTCATTCACAGGCAAGAATAAAATACAATTTGAAGTTAAATTTAAATGTATTACTTGCCTCTTTGGATTATTCATATTTCTACTTATCTTCAGCTGAAAAACATTAGTCGTGATCAGGCTCTATTAATAGAACTCTATGTAAAGAGTTGCCTGACTGTCTATAGTAAATGCCACATATGTCTTGATACCATCCTCTGCCATGCTTATGCAAATGTGGTTTGTTGACCAATTCAAGTTTCATGCTGAGGGGTGGAGCAGCTCTCTCTGAGTGGTGGAGCCCTTGTCTTGAGGGGCGAAGAAAAGTCTTGTCACTTCAGAGGAAACTTCAGGCTATCAGTCCGAGTTCCCATCCCTCAAGGACAGCAGCACCTCAGCTGCTTCCTGACTGAAGGCCAAAGAGCCACTAGGAGGAGCTAATGACTGACCAACTTTACACTTAGGCTATTTACAGCAGTTGCCTCCACAGACCTCCCAACCTTGGCGCAGGCTCAGGGTGTTTAATTATTTACGTGGTAATGGATGAACCAGGAATTGTCTGCCCTTCAAACAGCTCACCGAGGAGAGCAACTGTGTCTCCTTGTTTCATTTGTGGGTTCTTTCCTGTGAGGAGGAGGGTGTTTCATTCAACCTTCCTGCAGACAGAAAGGTGGAGAAAGTGCTGCATTAGCACAACTCCCAGATGGCTCCCATTTTAAAGTAAAAAATTTGCTGACTTCTGGGTTTCTTATGCTTCTCACCAACTCCCCATGTGCAGGACCCATGGAAGAAACCCCGTTACAATGAGTGCTTTTCTGGGTAACATGAAGTGGGCAGGGGGCTTCCCTCCCTTTTTTGTAGATAAGATACGGTGGTTTAAGAAGAGGGAGACTCTGGAGTTCAATGCCTGAATTTGAGGCCCAGATCTGCTGCTTCATAGCTGCCTACAGTCGTCCCCCCTTATTTGCGGGGGATACAGTCTAAGGCCTCCAGTGGATATCTGAGACCACAGATAGTGGCAAACCCTATATGGACTATGTTTTTTCCTAGACGTATGTACCCGTGATAAAGTTTAATCTCCAATTTAGGCACAGTATGAGATTAACAACAAGAACTCATAACAAAATAGAACAATAATCACAATATGCTGTAGTAAAAATTATGTGAATATGGTCTCTCTCTTTCAAATTACTTTATTGTATTGTACTTGCCCTTCTTCTTATGATGATGCAAGATGATAAAATGCCTAATTGATGAGATGAAGTGAGGTGAAGGATGCAGGCATTGTGACAAAGTGTTGAGCAACCACTGAGCTTCTGAGGACCGGTCAGAAGGAGGATCATTTGCTTCTGAACCACGGGTGACCATGGGTAACTGAAACCACGGACAGTAAAGCTGTGGGTAAGGGGGACTACTGTATCTTTGGATAAGTTCCAAAGATATGTTCCTCTTTTTCTCCATCTGTAACAGTGCCATATCCTCCCGGGGTTGTGTTGAGGCTGAAGTGAGTTAGTACATGTATGTATGTGCATATCAGGCAGTGCCCAGCTCTGCTTGGTGAGCTGTCTGTTCCTCATAGCCAAAGACTTTCCAGACTGACAGAGATTTTCAAGTGAAGTTAACAATTTTCTACTCTGTCTTTTCACTTAACAGTTTATCACTGTCACCCTCAGAGGTGCCCCCCAGTGCAGAGCTCTTTGTAAAGGTAGAAAGGAGAGCCTTTAAATAATTGACAACATTTTTAAAAAGCCTGGTGATACACTTACGTCTGATTTAACTCAATGCATAATCACATTGCTTTACTTTTGGCAGGAATCCTAACAAATCAAGTTAGTTGATTGCAGTTTGCTCGTGGAGGCATGAATCCTACAGTTCTGTGTCTTTGAGTGGTTTGTTTGTTTTTTTTAAATCAGTAAAAATAATTAAAGGCATTCTTTTTTGTAAACAGGACCTTTCCAACTTTAGGATTTCTGTGAGGGGAATTCTAAATCCTCCTTGGTAAGAAAAAAAAAAGGAAACTCCTGTTACATCTTTTTAATAAACTTATTATATAGTCATTTAATTAGCAATTTTGAAATAAAAGTTTAACTTTTTTTTAAAATGATGGTTTCTTCTGGTTGTAAAAATAAAGACATGATTGCAGAAGAAAATGTATAAACCAAGAATAAATATGTTGAAGAAAATAAAAATCATCTAGTAATTGGACCATTGTGAACTAATCTTTATTAACATTTAGGGCATTTCCTTCTGACATTTGTTTTTTTATACATATGATTGTGTATGCATGTCTGGGCAGCTGTTAAGTTTCAGTTATGATACATGATCGAAGCATTTCCACTTAACATCACAGATATTTTATTATATCATTATAGATTTAGAAAATTTGTGTTTAATAATTATATAGGTACACTTTATTATATTTACCAATCCTATATGATTGGACATTTACATGGTTTCTAGTTCATTTATTCTTTTGGCAGAGTAAAGTACGTGATCTTTGCAGATAAACTGCCTGAGTTTCAATCCCAGTTACATCCCTTCTAGGCTGTATGACCTTGGCTAACAATTTACTTGTCAGTGCCTCAGCTTCCCTGCCTATGAAATGCGGACAATGAAAATACATACCTTATGGAGTTGTGTGAGGATTAACTTAGTCAATTTGTATAAAGCATTTTAAAAAGTAGCACGTAATAAGCACCAAATCGATGTCAGCTGTTGTATGTATACATTTTAGATTAGATTGATGATTATCTCCTTAGGATACATTATCAGAAAGAGTATCAGCCAAACAAATGTTTTAGGTACCATTTTTTCTAACTTGCGCACCTTTCTTAAGTACATGAGGAACCGGCTATACCTGCTTGTAAGTCATTGTAATCATTTTTGCTTTCACTTTAAGAGTAATGAGTAGCCACTGGGAGGTTCTGAACAGGAATGAGACATAATCCAGGGTATGATTGTAAAGGTTCCCATTGGCTGTTGGCCAGGGTGATCCAATGGTGGGACAGAGATCAGGATAGAATCTACCAGGGTAGTCCAGAAGAAAGGCAACAAGGACTCACAGTGAGGTGGCATGGTGGAGTTAGAGAAGGTTGGAGTCTGGATATATTTTAGCAGGTTAAGCCACCAGGGTCTGCTGAGCTGGTGTGGGATGTGAAGATAGGAGTCAAGGATGTCTCTGAGTGTTTTGGCTGGAGCCACTGGAAGGATAGAATTGTCATCAATTAAGTTGGGGAGGGCTGTGGATGGAGCAGATTTTATGGTGAAGATTTGGTGCTTGTATTTGATTATGTTAAGATGCTTATTAAACCTCAAAGTGGAGATGTCTAGTAAGAATACACATGGCTGAATCTGTTTTGGGGGCTGACCATATAATTGGGAATTCTCCATATAAACTACCACATAGAAAAAATATATAACAAGTATGTGTTCATTTGAAACTTACCTATGTATTATTATTATAATCCAATCCTTATCGCACTGATTGTTTTGAACTTAGACCAACAAAGTATTATTTTGGGGGGAAAGGAATATTTTAATCTTTGACATTGTTTAGAATTGCCAGCTCGGGCACCTCGGTGGCTCAGCTGGTTAAGCGACTGCCTTCGGCTCAGGTCATGATCCTGGAGTCCCGGGATCGAGTCCCGCATCTGGCTCCCTGCTCAGCAGGGAGTCTGCTTCTCCCTCTGACCCTCCCCCCTCTCATGTGCTCTCTGTCTCTCTCATTCTCTCTGTCTCAAATAAATAAATAAAATCTTTAAAAAAAAAAAAAAAAGAATTGCCAGCTCATTGTAATGATAAAAAACAGATCATCTTTCATTCAGGCTTATTATACTTTTCAAAACCTCTACAACTAGTGTATCTTTTGTATTGTCCACACCCTGACTAGATCGCCCCCAATGCCCAAACCCACTGGGAACACCATTGTCAGTAAGAATTCACCTTTGAGGCTCTACTGAGAGTTGACTTAATGGTGAAGTTAATGAATCTTGAGCTGCAGGACCTAGAAGAAGCCCTGGCAATGTGTTCACAAAAATAAGATATATTAACAACAGCTTCCCCTCCTATTGGTGGCATTAAAGTTTTGATAAGCAGTGTTAGGCTATGGCTAAGGCGAAGTTGATTTGGGGTAGTGTTGATTTGGGTTTAGTGAAATATGCTTAGTAGTTCCTAATTATTTCATGTGTAGGTAAGTTTTTGCCAATGTCCTGCATTGTAATGGTCAGGGTTACAATACACTGACTTAACTGGTATTGGGATACCATGATGAGGGCCAGAAAATTCTCATATTTTGGTTCTCAGTATGGACAATGGGTAGGTGCAGGACCAGAAGTTAATTTGTCAAAAAAGCTTTTTCTATCATCATTTATGTAAAATTCTAATGGAGGATTCAATTTTCATTGATACCTACTCAAAAATGAAATTCTATCCTGCTAGGAATTTGCTTAATAATGCAGCATAGATAATTATAAATGAGCTACACAATGAACAATTTTCATGTATTTCTATGAATTCAATAGAGATTATTCCACCATCAGAAGCAAATTGTAAACAACATTTTTTCCCCAAGTCATATAAAGTGAAGAAAGGAATCTGGTATTAAAATAATGACTAGACTCTTGGATTTTTTGCTAATTCAATTAATGAAGAAACATTACATAAACACATTGGAAAAGAATTACAGTTCTTGCTAACGTGGTATAAGATACTGACACTGATAATGAAAAAGCTCATATATGCCACTACTACATGAAAATCAACGACAAACGGGTTAACCAGTGTTACCAATTAAAGAGTATTTAAAATTAGTCATTGAGAAAGAGAATTTGAATACATTGGAATGTTAGCATTCATACATGAAAGAAATTGGACAATAATCCTACAAATTTATATGACATCTCAGTAAGATGTCTCAAAGATGAATTTCACTTTTTAAATTATTAATACTACAAACAAATTTTAGTCAATCAAAACAGTATTATTTGTATTCTCTCTAAGGAAAATAATAAAAATTATTGCCATATGAGGAAGCAATAAAAAATATGGCCAAAATTATGGGGGAAAATCTTATAGATATGTGTCAGACAGCAATGTAACAAAAATATTATTTTTCTTGGTTTTTATAATGTTTGTGCTAATTTTCATCTTTTTAAGTATTACGATCCATTTTAAATCTTTTTTCACTTAAATTAACATTAACCTTTGTACCCAGTTTTGTATTCATAATACTGCATTCCACCACCATCTTCCCTTTTGGTTCCTTAAAGAAAGTCCTCAAAATTGTCTGAGCTCCAAATCCAAATCTGCCCCCTGCTGCCATCTCGCTCTGAGGCAGCTTCATTAGAACCCACAAAGTTGAACAAACATAGGGGCTGTGGCGTGCTCTAGGAGTCTTCCGTAGCTTTAGAGAAATGGGGAGACATTAGAAGTTTCTGTGTGTTCCGGGTGCTGACTGGGGAGCTTGTCAGACAAGGAGGCTATGGCAGGGAGATGTGGCTGAGGCCCCCAGTGCAGAGCACCTGGTCCAGGGACTGAGCGGGACTAAGAGCCCCACCTTGGGAGCCATGGAATCAGTTGGAACAGAAGTGGAATCTGGTCATGAAGGGCAGGATGCTCTTCAGAGCCCTGCCTTAGAGGAATAGTCCAGACCCTAAGTCCTTCAGCCATCTTCTCTCATCAGTCCCTAATCCATGAGTGGTATATGGCCCCCTTCCCCAGATCCTTGAGAGGAGCTGAGAGAATTAAGAGAAACTATTTGATAAATTGAACATTTACCTAGTGCCTAAAGAAATGGTTCCAATTGTTGACTTGCACTCTATTTAGAATGTTCTTCCTAACTTCTCGGCAGGCGTGTGGATGTGGATGTGAAAATTCGAGCAGCTACAGGGAAATGAAGGCGCTGTGTTCCCCTTGCACCTCTGAGATGGAGTGTGAGGATGTTTGCAACCCTGCCTTGCTATCCAAGAACAACCTTTCCACTCCCTGTGAAGGTCAATAAGGAAAGAATTAGTAGAATGACTACGTGGGGAGTGCGGATTATCTGAGATTTTCACCTACTCCTAGTAGGCCACCTTGCCCTAGCAGGAATCACTTCCGGTTTCCAATGGCATGCCAGAGAATCAGGCCAGCGCTGCACACATTAGTCCCAAAATGCATCATGTGCACCAAAGAAGGGTCATGTGATTTGCCTCGCAGAGGATCTCAGCAGTAGTTGGTTAGCTCAGAGGTAAGTCAGGGTTAAGTTGCTTAGGAACCCAGGTAAGTCAGTGGGGTCTGGGCACTGGATGGAGCCTCCCAGCAGGTTCTCATCCAGACATGGCGTCCTCCGTCACAGGAGCTAGCCCTTCATTCACTCTCTTTCCGAGATGGTTTTCCCGGGTGACACAGGTGCTAATGAAAATATGCATAATGAAGGTCTCTCTTGGCTTCCAGTTTGGACATAGCGTTCGGCCCCCTACCCGCCCGACTTTCCTCCCTACACACACGAAAGCCAGAGACTTCATGCAGTTTGACTGAGACAGATACTAAGGCAGAACTAAGTTGCATACACGAAACACTCTGGGATGCAGCAGATACTGTCAACCAGCCAAGTATTAATATCAGAGAGATTATGAGAAATTCCTTTTTGATTTAAGCAAGTTCTTTTTTATGGAAGCCAATGTGTTTCAATTAAATGTGCAAAACTGCCAAAGCCTGTAGGACATGTAAAATAAGGTAGGCTAATAAAGTCTTAAGGTATGTTAGCAAAATCCAACATGTTTGTGCTAACGAATTCAATGATTCGAGGAACTCACACTTCTGTCATCTCGGAAAGAGAGAAATGGTTCACTAGGTGTGAGTGAGTCACTTTTAATGCAAGTCCAGACGTTACAAAATTTTATGTGCCTAAGTGAACTGTTATTGGAGGAGTTTGTGCGAAGGAGAAGAATAATTATGAGGCCCATCTACTTTCTCAGAAGAAGATTTACGGAACAATTAATCAATTCAGACCAAGGTATTTAATTTACCAAGGGTGATATCTAAACAACATTAACCACCAAGGGAGAGGGATTCCTGGTTAGTCGCACTCAGCTTACTTAAAGAGCTTAGCTTAGATGCCATCGCGCCACAGATCAACAATGGGGTCCTTCTAGAAGAAACAGCTGTATTTTACACAGGAACTCCATGCTACAGCATTTAGCTTCAACTTTTGTGAGATCAACTTTTAAAACTCTTTGGCTTCCAAGTTAACCTTACGGTGACTCTCCTTTAGAAATAAAAATCTTTGCCGGCTATTAGTTCCCTCCTCACCTCCCCCCACCCCCAGGTTAGACAAACAGTTTCGCTTTTAAAAAAAAAAAAAAAAGGTAGAGAAAAATAAAGAAATCCCTTAAGACAGCTTATGGAAGTTTTACGGTTAGTGTAAATAAAGGACAAAATACAAACAGAAAAATAAAGGGAGGGGAAGGAGGACGGTTCAGATGCTTAAAAAAAAAAAAAAAAAACACTTCAGCAGCCTGAAACCAAACAAAGAAAGCTCTTTTGTTACAGTCCCATGGAAGCCGATTTTTGTGCAATCTCTTTTGCTCTTACACCTAAAACTCATAACAATATATATCTAAAAATAGCTTATCTATTGATGATGGTCCTGGAGTATCTGTCTTTATGTGGGGGAGTCTTGCTACAGGTAAGAAATCTGGTTCATGGGAAAAATGTGGGTCCGCAGGCTGGACCTGGCAGGCAGCAGCCCAATGGAAGGCACCAGCCGAAAGGTGGGGAGCTTGTCCACCCCCCTCCCACACAGCTCAAAGCTTCATACCTGTTTCCTCTTCTGTCCTTGAGAGGAAATACCCTCAAAATAAATGTAAGAACTGTCAGAATTGACACCCCATGTAGCCATCAAGGTGGGGGAAGCCCTGAAATGCCAAACCCAGGATAAATTCCTCCAGTGAATTTGGTTACTTCTTTGCTCATGGATTCTTGCCCCAGACATCCTGTGGTAGGAGGTGGGACGGGAGTCATCTTCTTATGCAGCTAAATAAAGGCTTACCTGTAGTACCTGTTTGAGCAGATCGGAGAACCATACTCTCCAGGAAGGGGAGAAGGATATTTTATATTTTAAAGCGAACAGAGAAATTTTAAAGTTTTGAATGGTGCTTAATGGTGAGAATCTGGCTCAAGCCAAAGGCTGCTTACAAAAAAAAAAAAAAAAAAAAAAGCTGGCTTTTCTAAGCCTATTCTTTGGGGCTTATTACTGTGTGACTTTTCTTTCTTTGAATAATCTCTTCGACAAAATGGGGATCAGAAAAGGAAAAGGAAACCTCCACAATACAAACTGGCCCCTGGGAGCCAGGACTGATTAATGGAGAATTTTATGGCTCATTTGTAGAAAAGGAAATTCTAACAGAGCCCTCTGTTTACTTTACTCCTACAATTCATATCAAAAAGACAGAAAGCAGAGATTTGAGAGGGTGGGGACGTTTTTAGATCTTCGAACACTCAATAGCTCAGCTGAATAGAGCAAATAGATTATAGGCATCTGAGCATTAATGAGTCCAAATTACCTGGGGATTTGTTACAAATAATAATTGTCAGGAAATGACAAAATGCTAGCACATTTTTCATGTTCCTTCTTTGATAGTGTAAGCTCAAGTTCAAATGAAACATTGGAAGCTTAAGGGCGGGTTCCAGTCCTCTCTTTCTCTCTCACAGTGAGCGCTCTTACCACAGTGGTGGCCTACAGACTCACCAAGGCTGGTGTGTATTTAAATATGAGCGTGTAAGCATTTGTGTGTATTCAGGTGTGAGTATGTATGTGTGTGTGGATGTGTACTTGAGTGTGTGTGTGCGCACGCATGTGCATGCGGATGTGTTAAATCTTTTAGAAACTAGGTTGATTATCCTCTATTTAGCCCATCATAGCCCAGTCCGAGGACAAGCCCTGGTCACCTTACCCAGAGATGAATGCACATTACTTTGTTTCTGGGCCTTCTGAGCACAAATTTCAGAGAGGACCATGGGGCACCTGGGTGGCTCAATCGGTTAAGCGTGTGCCTTTGGCTCAGGTCATGATCCCGGGATCCTGGGACTGAGCCCCACATCAGGCTCCCTGCTTAGTGCGGAGTGTGCTTCTCCTTCTCCCTCTGCCCCTCTTCCCTGTTTGTGTCCTCTCTCTCTCTCTCAAATAAATAAATAAAATCTTAAAAAAAAATTTTCAGAAAGGACCAGTTTCCATTTCAGAGATAGATGGATGCTCCCCACCTAGTAATGCAGGCTTTGTTTGAATTATATTAAAATCTGTGTTTCTGGAACT
Source organism: Mirounga leonina (assembly GCF_011800145.1). NCBI lineage: Eukaryota > Metazoa > Chordata > Mammalia > Carnivora > Phocidae > Mirounga > Mirounga leonina. Next base: position 16,234,577 of record NW_023270377.1, read on the forward strand.
CAGTCTTACTAAATATTTACTCTATATTCTCTAATTCAGGTGAATTCAAGTGAAAAGAAAAAAAAAAAAAAAAACTCCTATGAAAATAACAAGCCCCATTGAGCTAACTTGAACGGCCAGAGGCTGAATAGTCGGACTCTGGAGGTTGCACCAGGTGGGATGTTTGCTAGAACTTGCCCATCCTCCCGTGTGCACAAACACTTGCACACACACATGGTGCATAGCGATGCACATAGTTTGTGGCATATTTTGCCTCAACCTACCAAGTCACTGGTGAGCGCCTGTGTATTGTTCCACAGAGGCAATCCTCCTGGGAGCTTTCCTCTAGCTGTATTTGCCCCTGGCCTCCAGGTGATGTCTGGGTCCTCCCTTTTGCTGTCTGTAAGTTGTTACTACACATGGAAAGCTTTCTTTTATTGTATAAGTCAAGTTTCTTTCAGCTATAGGTGATGAAACGTACCTCCTACTAGTTTTAAAAAGGTAAAATGAGGGGTGCCTGTCTGGCTCAGTCTGAAGAAGATGCAACTCTTTTTTTTAGAGATTTTTTTAAAAAGATTTTATTTATTTATTTGAGAGAGACGGAGAGAGGGAGAGCAGAAAGGGAGAAGCAGACTCCCCACTGAGCAGAGGGCCCGACGTGGGGCTCCATCCCAGGACCCTGAGATCATGACCTGAGCCCAAGGCAGCCACTTAACCAACTGAGCTACGCAGCCTCCCCAAGCATGCAACTCTTGATCTCAGTGTTGTGAGTTCGAGCCCCATTTGGGTAAAGAGATTACTTAAAAATAAAATCTTAAAAAAGAAAAAAGTAATATGTATTTGCTGGCTTTAGTGACTTGACGTCAGTACCTGCTGTGGGTGTTCAAATGATGCCACTGGGTGCTGTCTTCTACTTCTTAGTTCTGTTCCTTGGGGGTTGGCTTCATTCTTTCTGCAAGCTGCACTAGGAATTCAGTGCCTCAGGCAAGCACCGCCAGCAGGTAGCCATATCCATTTTCCCTGATATAATGTAAATGTTGGGAAGGTCCTTCATTGCCCACTTGGCTCATGTGCCCATCCTTGCCCCTTGGCGGGTGTGGGGGGGGGGGGGGGGGGGTGCATGCTATGGTTGTCCCAGTTCTGATCCTTGGCTCTTTCTTGTCTCCTCTAATAAGAAGAAGGAAAAAGCAAGACTGTAAGCTGGTAAAGAGAAACAGCAGCTACTGCCATCCATTACTATTAAATTCCGCACCCGTCAGGAGCTCATTCCTGGTGCTACAGGTGGTAAGAAATGCGCTGGGAAAAAATTGGTAAAAATGTGCTCAAATCTTTAAAATAAAGTTTCATGCCACGGTCTCTCTGAAGAGACACATAAAAAACTGGTAATGGAGTTGTCTCTGGGGAAGGCAACAGGGAGCCCAGAAGTGAGCAAGGCAACTGACATGTTGCTGGTTCCCTGTTGTTTACTGAATACTTCCCTGTGTCCTTGCATTACTTTTGCAGAACAGTTAAAAAAAAAAAAAAAACCTACAGAAATGGCTGTCAAGAATCTCACTTACAGGGGAATACTCAGATATTTGATATATGGTTTTAAGTATAAGACTGTAGATCTCAATCAATTGTCAATTTTTTTTTATTTTTTAAAGATTTTATTTATTTATCTGAGAGAGAGGAGAGAGAGCACAGGAGCATGAGCAGGGGGATGGGGTCAGAGGGACAAGCAGGCTCCCCACTGAGCAGAGAGCCCATGAGGGGTTCCATCCCAGGACCCTGAGATCATGACCTGAGCCAAAGGCTGACGCTTAACCGACTGAGCCACCCAGGCACCCCTCAATCAATTGTCTATTAATAGCACAGAAGGAGAGGGGAATTGAAATCATGCTTCCAATAATCAAATTGATTAAAATAATGTCTTCACATATTATGTAGTAAAATAAAATTTACACAATGCCTAATAAATGTCAAAATGTTCCATACAGAACTATAGAGATTCTGAATCATAATTTTGCAAAAATAAAAGTATATCAGTGAAAAAGTAGTCAGAAATGGAAAATATTAACATTGATAGTATCTGGGTGGTGGAATTGAAGAAGGGGTTTTATTTTTTTCTTGTATTTTCTAATTTCCCTCCAATCAGTATGAATCTATAAGCAGAAAATAATTAACTTAAAATATGCTTAAGTACAGTGAGTAGAAATTCAAGTTTCTATTTTTAAAAGTATAAAATGATTCTCTTCCTCTACATTGTTAATGCCCTCCAACTTTCCATCAGAAGTAATACCATGCAGTGGCTTGACCTCACACACTTTGCTGTGTGTTATGTTATTTCTTCATTTATTAAGAAATACTTGATTTAATGTGCTTGAAAAGTAAAGGACAAAATTAAGGATTTGGTAAAATCCTACTTCTACCTAGCTCCCTACTCTGCCTCCAACTCCAAGGGGTTATAACTTCCCCCTTACTTGAATAATTATGAGAAGGTTTCCCTCCTCACTTAAAGTAATTAAAAAACTAATCACTTCTAAGAAAATACTAAAATATTCAATACACACTGGGGTCTTTTCCTGGGAAGGCCTCATAGTGAATGGTTGTATTGAGTCTTGCTACTTAACAAACTTGAACTTCAATATTGTAGTATGATTACGGGGCAACATGGACTTATAAGAGAATTTCATTACTTCTGCAATCACAGCCCGAGAGCGTAATCTCCCCTCCACACTTGAATGTGACTCAGATTAATTTTGGTGGGAATTGGGCATGTGTATCTAGGGGAGAATAAACCCCTAAGTGTATAATTAGTAATTACACACTTGTTTCTAGGCCCTGAATTGTAGAGATCAATTTTGTTTTTTTCCAGTTAAACACAATGACTACATTGAAAAAAAACATCTTTCTAGAGCCAACCAATTGACCAGGTTGCTTTCTCGTATAGTTTGGAGGTAATGTGAGGTTTTCGACACATTTTTTTCCCTCTGGCAGTAATTTTAGATATTTAGAGAGTGGGACAGAATTTTTCTGTGTGGCATATTGACATAGGGCAATGGCCTAGTTTGTACCCGCACCAAAAAAAGGGTAGTTATGGCTATCTGGGTGTATTACAAAAGTGTGATTTGAAGGGACTCTCTAGGGTCACTGTATATTTTGCTCATGTACATTTAAGACAGGACTGGACTCCTCCTTAGTCTTCCCACCAGTGTCTTAAAAGGTTTTATAATGAGAGGCACCATAGATGTGGCCATTAGGAAATTATATACACAGAAGACTCCTCAGATGACTGGGGCAAATCATGTTCCACCCAGACCCCCCATGGCGACACACAGAACCAAGTGTCTGTTTGCTCCAGCTCCCCTCAGCTTCTCTATCCTGTCAGGAAGCCAGAATTGGAGGGGAATCAGCTTCCCCCAAGAGGCTTAACATTCCTGATTTTAAGTTTCCATCCTAGATGCTAATCCCCTATAAAGAGTGTAGGAAATTGCCAGTGAATTTGAGCTTATTGGTTTCATGCCAGTATGGACCAATTCACTCCCCCTTGTCTCATGATGGGCAGCCAAAGCAAAGCTGTCTGCACCGATTTTACTCTGCTCAACTAAGCTCCTTGATGCTTCACTGTATTTAGAGATGAGCTTTTTGGGTGGTTTACTTGCCTCCTTTAAGATGGAGTAGATGTGATGCAGAGTAAATTGTGCAGTGAGAAGTTCAGGTGTCCAAAATGGAATTTGCATTATTTCTATGTGACTGAGTTCTTCTCCACTCATGAGGTCCCATTTCTGCTGTGTCAGATAACATGGGTTTGCCAAATTGAGGTAACTCAATCACTTGTGGTTTAAAAGTCACTCACTTTTGGGTAGCTACTCAGTCAATTCAGTATCCCTTCCCCCAGTCCTTCTGCTTCTGGGATCAAGGCAGGCTTGTATTGGTCCATGTGCATCTTCCGACCTGCCATTTTTCTGAGGCTGACAAGTCCTGTGGGTCCAGTCTCAACATCTTTTACTTGTGTTGCTTCAGCTGTCACTGTCTTTCCTCTGAGGCCATGCATGTTGGGTTCGAGCACTGTCTTCTTGCCCCATCACCAGCCTCTGGTCTCTTAGTTTCCTCTGGATGCCTCTTGGTCACATGGAAAACTTTTACCTGCTTTACCCTACTTCTCAGTGGCCATGGAGAAATGGGAAGCTCCCTCAGGCCCTCCTTTAGTTAGTTGTACCCTGTCACCTTTTCTCTCTCCTGCAGAAGAGCTTGACTTTTCTGAGAATGGCATGACTTTTTCAAGAAAGTTTCTTTTTTCCTGGCTAAATTCTATTCCGCAGTCCCCAAATATCTTCTGGGGCTTTGATTCCACAACCTGGGACCTAGCCTCAGGAGGGGGAATCCCACATTAGGCTCTTTTCTCTGTTTCCTGTCTCCTTCTTTTTCTTCCCAGAGAAGATTCAAATAAGAAAACAACTCTTGCATCATTTTGAATTCTTCCCCACTTTTAGATTTAAAATCTCAACGTATTCTGAATTGTCCAGTATTTGCTCTTGATACTCAAATCAAGCTTTTGAAACTGCTCGTCCTTGCATATTCATGGTGAATATCTTACTCTTTGGCCATACATCTCAAAAACTCTACTTCTGCCTAAATGGATGAGGGCAAAAGAAAGTAAACACACACACGTGCACTCATGCATCCACACTCACACATTTGGATAGATTTTCCTACCGCATTTCCTATTTCAAATTATGTTTGTTCATTTTTTGGTGGTTAAAATGATTTGTATTTAATTTCACTGGTTTTTCTTTTTCTTATCTGAGTGTATGTGTAGACAACTACAAATGCAATTCAAGTAGATATACTGAACACAATTTTATTAGAGTGGAAAATATGTAAAGGCAGACCTCAGGCTTCACTTCTGGGGATCCCGGAATCTATCACTTCCCCGTCATTTGATCAGGATGTCAACACTTTCTGAGAACGATGGGTCAGGAGTAAATAGCATGCCATGTCTACAGAAGCTGGTGGTCAGCGTGGAATCTGTGTCCAGATGTTGAACAGCTGCCTATAGGACACTTAGCGTGGGACGAGCATGCCTCACCTCCATTCTCATTCTTTCTCCTCTGTCTTTTCTATATAGAGCATTTCTCTCCAGTCCCTACTAATCACACTTTCTCCAACACACTCAATGCTGTTTCCTGTCTTCATTTCTTCTGCCTGAAATGCCTTTCATCTGCTAGTTTTTCACGAGGCTGCTCAAAATCACCTCTTCTGGGAAACCTTCCCTAACTCACCCTCTGGACAGTTGGGTTCTTACTCTTCTGTATTCCCATGACCCCCGAAGTAAACTTCCATAATGGGATTTATTGCATCATTTAATAGGGGTTTGTTTATATCCCAATATCCCTCACCAGATGGTGATCCCTTTGAAGGCAGGAGCTGAGGCCCCTCATCTAGGACCTTGTGATGAATAGCACAGTGTCTGGCACATAGTTCTACCCAGTATTGGAGAAATGAATGACTTACTATCAATGGAAGTCATCCAGTGAAAATAAACAAAATAAAACAAAAAGGTAAATCTAAAAGGCGACTTTGTTCATATAATGTTTTTCCTACAAATAATCGAGAATTTAATAATCACTGAACCAGAATCTACTGGTGTGAAGGGAATAAATTGTTCACATTGTAGCAGACATATTAATTCTTTGGGGCTATTAAGATCCATTTAGATCTTGATTACACAATTCCAAAATTGCTTGCTAATGTCGTGAGTAAATCAGTTAAAGCTGGTAGAGTAAATCCTCACATTGGAGAGAGGCCAGTTTAAATTACTGAAATGTTAGTTTTTTGGAAAAAAAAAATGTCGTTCTACAATTTTAAGATCACTGAACTCTTAGGTCTGCTTTAATGAATAAATAATACTCATTTGTAATTATCCAAGGACATTTTTGATAAGTAAATGGACACTCTACTAGTTCAACAAAATCAGGAAAAGAGTTTATTCTTTAAAAACAATCTCATTGCAATTTCATCCACACAATATTATCTTGCTTGAATTACTTTTTTATTTTTGCAACAATGCAAAGTAAATTTTAGTTCAATGTAAGTTAAACCAGACTAATTTTCTTGGTAGCAGGATATAAATGAATGAAGTTTTATTCTACCTGATGCAAGGCAGCCTCCTTTCCTCTTACATTTTCTCCCCACAAAAAAATTGTGTGAATTTTGCCCTGCTATCATCAGCTGTGTCACTCTTTGTTATCCTCTCTGATTCTGCAATAGTAATCTGTCTCAAGTGAAATTTGACATGCCACAGGTCTGCTTTGAACTTTTCAGGGGCTCCCCATGGCCCTCAAGAAAAAGTTCAAAATTTGCAGCTTATTTTAATTGCCTCAGTTTCCCCACACTTCCCCACACTTCCCCACAATCAGTTGCAGCTCCTCAAAAGTCCTTCTGCCTTTGTCTCCTGCTGTTGCTCCCTGTGCCCAGAAACCTCCTGGCTTTCTCTGCACCTGGCTACCTACTGCACCTGTGTCAGCCCCAACAACGTTAGCTGCCTGGACAGCCCGCTTTACTCCATGCCCCTGGGTCTGGGTTGAATGACTCATCATGTTCCCTAACAGAACTTAACCACACTAAACTCAAAGTTCTCTTTTCCCTTGACTCTTTCACCAGGATTTGAGGTATTTGAAAACAAGATCTTGGTGCCATTCGTCTTTGTATCACGGGTGGCCTATGACTGTGCTTGATCTTTGTAGGTTTCAAGCATTTGTTGAGTGAATAAATGAATGGATGCTTAGCAGGGAGCCCGATGCGGGGCTCGATCCCAGGACCCTGGGATCATGACCTGAGCCAAAGGCAGACGCTTAACGACTGAGCCACCCAGGCGCCCCTGCTTGCAGGTTTTAAAGAATGAAGGTATGTTCAAGATCTAGTTCCTTTGGTGAACTCAGACTCCTTTTCACCTAACTTTTTGAGAATGATTTTTTTTATAATGGAAATAACTGAAAAAACATTATTTTTATTTTTATTTATTTATTTTTTAAGATTTATTTATTTTAGAGAGAAAGAGAGCGCATGAGCAGGGGGCAGAGCAGAGGGAGCAGAGTCTCCGGCATGGAGCCTGACGTGGGGCTTGATCTGATGACCTGAGACCATGAGCTGAGCTGGAATCAAGACTAAGATGTTTAACTGAGCCACCCAGGCCCCTCTTTTTTATGATTTTTAAGCGTCACTTATATGTTACTGATTTTGCAAGGCATCACTGGTTGGTCTTCTCTTGAATGAGGGCTGGGTGGGGGAATTAAGCTCTCCAGTGTCCTTTCTGACTGCCAGGCTAGCTGTAGGCAAGACCTATTCCTCATCTCACCTCCCATTTTCCTGGATTGGAGGAAGGAGAAGGCTTATGATGCATTTCGCATTGTGGTGATTCCATTTAGATTTGTCCTGAAACTTTTGAGTCCCTTAAGCCAAGCTGATGGGCCTTGCTCCTAAGAAGACTGAATCCTATCATTGGCATATAAACACTTGCGGAGTTTGAAAGGAGATGGGCTGAGCACACAATGCGTCGGGGAAATACAGTGTGTCAGCAGATAGAAGTCTGGGGTTGTATCAATAGTGGCTCCAGCACCAGTGGCTCTTCTGCCCTGGCCAGGCCAATGAACTTCTCTGTACCTCAGCATACTCCTCTGTAAAATGGGCATAGCTACCTGGGGCTTCTAATAATGTTCACAGGAGATGTGAAATTGCGTAGTAAGTAACTGGGCTCTCTTATAACTCAAGTATTCCTGGTTCCCTCTGTCTCAAACCCTGTGTAGACCTTGCTGAAGAGAGCGTCCAGGGTATTTTATCACCAGATACAATACTTTCTGACTGAAATGTAAGCTTTTTCTCAATTGAGAAAACAATCTCAAAATTCTTTGAGATTGGGAGCCCATGCACACACCTAGAATAAAGTTCATGGAATGAGTGAACACTAATATTAAATCTCAAACTTGGTTCTGATTATTCCATCCTTACAGCTTCATTTCTGGGGAACATGAAAGTTTATTTATTCTTAGATTCAAATGCCCTTGGGGAGAAGGAGAGCACATTTCATTGTCAGCTAATATTTATAGGGGATTTATAGACTGTCAGCTGAGCTCTGCAAGAGGACAGGAACCTGGTATTTGTGGGATGAGCCTGGATGCCACGAAAAACTTGGAATTTCTGGTGAGGTAGGAGGGCCCTGGAACCTGGGAACATGGTCTGGGCTTAGGAATCCCATTCTTATCACTATCTTGGCTACTAAAATGGTTCAACTGCTCTGCTTCTGTGCCAGAACGATTTGATTCCCACACTTGATTTTGGACAAGTCTGCACTATGGTGGGCTGCTTCTTGGAAAGTTTACTAAAGACATATTTTTTTCAGGAGATGGCTATTATAAAGGACTAAGAAGGGACCTCATCTTCCATTGGTGGACTAAATAGGAATATTTAGTTTATGCCTTTTGCCTCCCTGAGGGCTGAATGGTTATACTATTTCTTGTGTAAGAGACATTATGAATTAGTTTTACTCCTTTGTAGAGAAGAATGAAGAAAAGTCAAAGGTCTTACAGTGTTTTTACATTTTTGTCCCTTAAATGTGTATTGTTTTCAGATCTTTGAAGCTTTACCTGGGCAAACTTTGCAAGAGGAGCAGGAAAACTTGGTGGACTCAGATAGGATCCTCTGAAGATAATGACTGTATGTTATGAAAACTTGAAAGTCCAAAAGGAGGAGATTTTCAGCAAGTCACTTCTCTATGCGTGGTAGTGCAAGGAAGAATGAAAAAGAGAGAGAGATACTTTGGTTGGTTTTGTGGCATTTCTTTATTGCCTGATCTTTAATAAAGGCATAGGGACACTCTTCCTTTAGAGGTGAGTGAGTGGTTTTGAATTTCAAGAAAGAATAGGGCTTATTGACACTTCAAGGTATTGATATGATGGTATTCTCATTTGCCCTCTTTGGGGTTCCTTTTAATGACTGAAAAATAAGAGTCAAGAGACAAGATAGGTGTGTAGGTCTTGGAGCCTGGGTTTCTTCTTCATCCGTTGGAGGGAATTAGGAATGTATTCCCTATCAAATTCCCAGAATGGAAAAAAATCAAGAGATAATATCAGCAAGGACTCTAATGTCTCCTGTGCTGGGGGTGTGCTAGGCACCCCTCTCTACCTGCGTTATCCCATGCGATCTTTACAGCTACTCTATAAGATGGTACTAACATTCCAATTTTATGGGTGAGGAAACTACGGCTCAGAGAGATTTAGAAATTCCCTCAAGGTCATATGGTTAGTTAGGAATCAAATTTCAAACTGAGGTTTTCCTGTCCTACAAGTCAGAGCTTCTGAGGATTCAGAATGAAAACATCATCATTATCAAAAAGCAGCTTAGTCCATGTGATTTTGAGCTATTAGAAAATAGTAATGAGTATGTACTTTCCCACACTGGACATCTGTAATGTAAATAGAGGGAGGGCATGGTGTGGATAAGCATCTGAAAAGCAGACAGACACCATTGAGACATAGTATTTTATTACATCACTGAACCCTGCTCTTGCTATTCTAGTGAAGGGCTTCGTGGGACAAGGTGGTTGACTTCTTTCTTAGCAAATAGATAGATAATGAAAAGAAATGAAGACTAGAAATTGAAATTTTCTGCTTTTTAAAATAAAATCACTACATGCTTATCATTTTAAATTTGTGGAAAATAAGCAACAGTATAACAAAGAAAAATCACCAGTAATCCCACCAACAATTAATAATTTGTATTGGTTTTACGTAGCTGATATGTTGCACTTGCAATTTTTATTCAGATCTTTTTATGTTGCTGTGTGCTATAAGCATTCTTCCATTCTTCTTAATAATTTTTATAAACAATTTTAATATCTTTGTTTTCTAGATAATTTTTATAAACAATTTTAATATCTTTGTGGCTGTATCATAGTTTAGTCTTTCTATTTTTAACATGTAGATTGTTTTCATTTTTTCTCACTTTTATAAATAACATAGTGAATAGCATTTCTGTTACTTTTAATTTTGATATAATTTCAACTTTACAGAAAAAGTTTCAAGAGTATTGCAAAGAACTCCCATTGGCTTTTCTCCAGTTTTTATAATTTCTTCTCTCTCTCTGTCTCTGTCTTTCTCTCTCCCTCACACACACATTTTTCCTGAACTATTTAAGAGTAAACTATCTTTTATCCCTTGAGCACCTCAGTGTATATTTCCTAAAAATAAGAACTTTTTCTTGCATAACCACACAAAAAAATTCAAAATTTGAAAAGTTAATATTGATGCATGAAACACAATTATATAATCCACAGTCCATTTTCAAATTCTTTTTTTTTTTCAAAGATCTAATTCAGCATAGTGAAGAAAATTTTTACATGAGACATTTTATTTGAATTTGTAACGGTGTCTAGGCTACATTCCTAAAATGAGGATGATAGGGTAATTAGACAGGCATTTTTTATGGCTGTTAATATAAGATGCTGAAGGTGGTGTTTATCTGACCAAAACATCTAGGAAAATACTCATGAGACAGTGTGAACATTAACTATGATCATTAAAAAAAGCAAAATCGACCAAACAAATCTTCACTATTCTCTTATTTTCTTTTAACTTCTTTGACTCTTAATGATTAGGAATATTTTTCTTTGTGTTGATTAGTCTACTCTGTTTCTCCTTTTATTAGATATTTGTTGTCTCACCTGTTTTTCTAATTATAAATTTAAGAATTCTCATTTATTTTATGTGCTCTTTATATAGTAAAGTTATTATCTATTAATCATATTTGATAGAAAATAATTTTGTTGAGTAGTTTGCCTTTGGGGAATTTCCTTTTAAAATCCCCATAGCATGACTACAGGGACTTTTAACAGCTCTAGGGATGAATATTACTTAGGCACAAAGAAGAAATGAAAAAAAAAGATTTAGAAGAAAGCAGTCTAGAAATGAAAAAGTTTCTTAGTCTCAGTTGGAGATAATCAGGGTCTAGTTCAAGACTGTGATTAATTGAACAGAAAAAAAGAAAGTACTACAGGAAGAAATCATGATGTTGGACCCAAGAGGCCTTGGGATATGGTACCCATAGAATTAATGACGACTCTGCTGTCTATTATGGACCTGACATTCCTTAGCTGCAGAATGGAATAGTAGTGCTTATCAAACAGGGTTGATGCCTTTACAGTACCAAGTGATAGAATAATTGTGATGTATATTACTGCATATGCTAGGGAGAGGAAAAATCTTCTGGGCTGTGTTTAATTGTCATGAGGATAGAGCTCAGGGGAAAATTTTATGCGCAGACAAAAATATATGTGGGGAATGTATTGAGATTGTCCTGAACCTATATGTGTGAATATTATGATATAACATCTCCATAAAGTGTTGCAAGTAGAGACACGGAGAGCACTAAGCAGAGAAAACCATTCAGAGCCAGTAGTGGGGATTTTGGGGGGGAACTTAAAAGGGGTTTTGAAAGAGTGGCTAACGGTATGGTATGTTAGGTAAAACCAGGCAAACAAACCAATATACACCTTGAAAATCATTGACTGATTATTTATGTATCATCTAACAAATATAATATGGTGTCTTTTATATATCAAGCATTGTCTTGATATATAAGATATATATATATCTTATATATATATATATAAGGAATAAGGAATTCCTTATTCCTTATAAGGAATAAGATAAATATGATTCTTTGTTCTCATGGGCTTACAGTCCAACTGGGAAAATAAGAAATGTTCCATTATGCATGTCATCATTTAATTAGTTGCACTGGAGCTAGGAAGGAAAGCACTGGGTGCAGTGAGAATTTACAAGAGGGGACCACTTCTAATCTGGGTTGTGGAGGAAGCTGGAAGAAGATGTAGCATCCAAGAGGATTCCACGCAGAAGAAACAGGAAATGTTTTGAAAGTATGTCATACATAGTTCAGGTTGTACAAAGGGTTAAAGAAATAACTATAAAATTTGAAAGTATGTGAAATACATTCATTCATTCACTGAATAAACTTATCAAGTATCTATTATGTGCCAGTTCTGAGAACACAAAAGACATGGTTCCTAATTCAAATTGCTTCCAGAGAACAAAGACCCCACTCAGGCTGCACAAGGCATTCGTTTCTTTGGGTGGCAAGGAGAGAAGACTTCTGTCTGGTCCACACGTGGTATCAGGGAAAAATGTGGGGAGCTCGTGCCAGGAGTAGATAAACCAGCAGGCAGTGAAAACACAAGGGTACAGCAGAATATTCCTAAAAGGGAGGGTGTATTTGGGCTTGGAAAAAGTATGATCAGCACCAACAAAGCCATATGGAAAGCGGTGCGCAGAATCTGGGCAGAATCCTCAGTTCCAACTGTGTCCAATCTGTGGCCCATATACAAACCTGTCATAAACCCAGTCCTACCTATGGCTGGATCCAAACTGCAAGATTTTATTTCTTCTCTCTTAAAGCCATGGGGCAGGTCAAGGAAAGTAAAAATGGAAATATGACCTTTGACATTGACGTTGACACTCCCCCTCCTGGCTATCTGTGCATCTCCCAGAGGTGGGAGCCAGGCTGGAGAGTCTCCAGGAGTCAGCTCTGCCCCTGAGGACATCCACTGGGCAGGCTGAAATGTGCATCAAGAACTTGGAGGTTAGGAGAAGGAGAAAGGTGGGGTTTGCAGGGAGTGCAGATGTCTTGAGTTTTAGAACCAGAGACCGAGGAGCCGAAGATGCAATGGTTAAAGAACAGCTCATTTTAAATATAAATAAAATAATCTAGACTCTAAGTATTTTATGAGCAAAAAATGCAGTTCAGAAAAGCAGATTTGGTGCTGCACTAAATGTTTTAATTTTTTTTTTTATATGCTCTACATTAGAGCTTGAATTTTCTCATACCTCCAAGGCATAGTCTTTTATGGCTTCGAAGATAAAAGATTTACATTTAAATCATGCTTTTCCCATGCCATGTTATAACAATAGCATTTTAAGTTCTACTGTTCACCCAAAGGTCAGAACGCTTATTGTTTTGTTTTTTTTTTTCAGTCTACATATGCTATTACCTTAGCCAAGTGAGTAAGTCTTTTTAGCTTTGAATATCTAAATATTATTTATACCTTATGTAAAATGAAAGCCAAGTGCCAAGAGTTTCACAACAAAATGGAGACAAGAAAGTCACCCTGGACTTGTTGTGAAAAGCAGACATTGCATAGGGCCAGAAGCCCATGCCCCAACAGTATATGTTCTCTGTTAAAGTCTCACTTTTTTTTTTTTTTTTTGAGCCATATGGACCACAAGGTGACTGTGTCTGTGTTCTGGGCTACAGACACTCCTGAAAGGTATAAGGTTGACAACCAGATGCCAAGACCCTTTTGGCTCTCACTATTGCCTTGAAATTGACTAGCTGTATAGTCCCTAAATTTTCCTTTACTCTCTTTTCCTGCCATAAACAAGATGGAAAAAGGAAGAAAAGAAGAGTCATCTCTTTACTGCATTGCACTTGTAGTCAAGGATGACATATTATACCCTTACAAATTTGTCAAGAAGATAGGTCTCATAGTAAGCGTCCTTATGACAATTAAAAAAGATAATCATATCCTCAGCATTATTTGGAAATGGGACCATGAACTGTCTTGTTATTCTCATTAACTCACATCACAAAGCCCAAATGCGTGGGTTAATGCATGGACTTTCATAATCATACACCCTTGTATTAAGAAATGTGGAAGGCAAAAGTCACAGGCAAACAAATTGACTTTTATCTTTTATTTGTAATTATAGTCTCAGTTTGTGGTTTCAAAATTGTGCTTATAAGACAAAGAGGGGAAGACAGTTTGCTTCTGGTTCTGAATCTGAGATAAAATGTCTATTAGGGGCATGTGTTCTTGATTTTTAACCACACACAAACTTGCTCTCTTGATCACCTGCAGGTGGAGAGTAGACCTAAGAATGAGGATATGTTTCCAAAAGCCAAGGAAGAGTGAGGAAGCTAAATATTTACTGATTGACCTTTGCTTTCAGGAATGGTGTGATGAGGACCCACCATTTTAACTGAAATAGTAATACTAAAGAAGACCCAAAAAAAGTCATATCAAACAAAAGGGAAAGAAGGGTCATTTTCAAATTTTATTATTTGTGCTTTATTAGTCCTTGTGTTTATTATTTTTTTAATAAATCAGATTTGATGAGATTTTTTTAAAGAATGTGAGAAGTTTGCTGCTTCTATTAATATGAATGTATAAAATTCCTCAAGTTCTAGAGTGTTCTAGGGGTAAAACTCAATAGCAAGTTAAACATAGTTGGTTACAGTGAAACGTGGTTGCAGAGGGAGCCCGTTACTACACAAAGTTAGAATTTGACCCATAACAGTACTCTAACCTCTTCTTCTGCTCTAACATCTTCCAGCTAAATGTTTTTCTTAGAAAAAAAAATTCTGCTAAGCTAGAAAAGGAAACTGCTTTGTCTACTTTGGACAATTGATGATCTAGCACTTCATCTCAAAGGAATGTGGAGGGAATGTTTAAACTGTAAGGTTTTATAGGCAAAGAGCTTCCCAAGGACCCATAAGGTCAAAACTGTATTGATAACCCAGTCTTTTTGGTGCAATACTGTCTAGAAAAGTCCAGTGAAAATATTCTTTAATAACTGGTTCTGGTCAGACTCACTTCATAGTGCTATCTACCAAAATCATTATCCTTTCAGATTAGAGAAAATTTTTATTTATGCGGAGTTGCAGAGTGTTACCTGGGGACAGCCCTAGGCAAACCATAAAGTCAAAGACTTTTGCCTTCAGTACTGTCTGACCTTCTCCAATCCCCATGGGCCCTCTCCTTTATTCCCTGTCTTCTTACCTGCCCTTCAACCCTTACCAAATATTTGCTCTTCTTGAGGACTCTCCTTTACATTTCCCTGCTCCAAACTCATCGAAAAGGCACTCAACATGTCATTTGTGTTTGAGTGTGGAATTAAATGAACTCTATTTTCTCCCTTTGTTTTTTTTTTTTTGTATTTTTTATATTTCCCAATTTAACTCTTTCTGCAGACACTGAGGCATGAGCCAGTAGTTAAAAGAAATATTTTAGCCATTCAAAACAGAAGACTTGATGGCACATGGAAATCATACTATCTATAGGTGGCTTACTTCAACCTTAATTCCCCAGAATAAATATTATTTACATTTTGTGGCATCACAAGAGCCTAAGAAATATCTATGGTATTGATCTAGCCCCTGGATTGCTTAAGAGAGGTCACTTACTTAAATATTAGTGACAAGCACTTTCCTGGCGACCAAGGACAGAGTGCCCAAATTCTCAAGTGCACATAAATTGCATAATCCTTACCAGACCTATGAGAATCACCAGGATGAAGCAGGAGATCTAGATATGGCTTTTGTTGTTGTTGTTATTGTTTACCTAGCATCGGTGTCCAGCCCTCCTTCCATTTTCAATCCATGATTTGGGAACTCAGATTATTCTATTCCCCTGATACAAACAGATTGGTTGCTGAATGGTCATTCAACCCAAATGAGAGTCATCCTCTAGGATTTGGTTATCTCTTCCTAAAGGCACTATCCTTTGCCTTATAAATAGCTGTGAGGATGATGAAAGCTTAGAGCCACCTGCAACCATCGCATGAGTAAAGTGTGCTAAGCATGAAGCCAACATAAAGCAAAGAAGAACTGAGGGGTAGGGAGAAATCAGTATCCTAGTGATGTTGTTTCAGCCTTTGGATATAGCTAAACTTGAAATCAGCCACAGCTCTAGGCTCCTCAATACATTCTAATCTCAAATTCCTGTGAGTTGGGTTTTTATCATCTGTGACCAAAGAAGTATTGCTTAACTAGGGACGTCATCAGGGGACCCATCCATGAAGATGCCAAACAACTGATTACATCTGAGGACACAGAACAGATACAATGCTGAAGCCAAATGCAAGGTGACATTGATGCTACCCTTTGGTGAATGTCTGCCTCATGACAGATGATTACAATGTTACAGACACATGCCCTGTTCCACCCCATCTCCGGTTCTTCACTGATAGGTGATTCCTGATTGACAGTAGAAACACATTCTTAGAGTGGACAGCGAAGTGGAATTTGACACCAAGCTATTTTTTCTCCTCGGTTGTTTAATAGCGCCTGATTGAGCTGGTTCCTCTTTGTCAAGTGTCATTCAAAAATCACCCAATTGTTGGTCCACCCTTGCTTCGTTGTTGATGAGAATGCCATGTGGGCTGGAATCAAAGCCTTGCTGAAATTTGTCTATTTTACATCTGTTCCTGGCTGGGAGCTTAATGAGATGCATGGCATAATGAGATGTGTGTCTGTAATGTGTAATGAGATTCTTAATTCAAGTGTCTAATGAAGTCTATAGCCTAATGAAATGTATAGCATAATGAGATGAGTGGCTTGAATGTATAGTACAGATTTGAAAGTCCTTTCAGAAAATATCATTAGGCATGCAAAATTTTCTTCCATCTGCATAAACCCCACCCACATTTCTTTGGGATTTTTTTTTTTTTAGTTTATAATTTCTCAGTGCTGTCATCATCGCCACTTTTTTTTTTTTAAAGATGTATTTATTTATTTTAGAGCAAGAGAGAGAGAGCACACACACATTCACACAAGTATGCATGCGGGAGTTGGGGGAGGGGTAGAGGGAGGGAATTTTTAGGCAGACTCCCTACTGAGTGTGGATCCCAATGCAAGGCTCAACATGGGGCTCGATTTCATGACCCATGAGATCATGACTTGAGCCAAAACCAAGAGTCCACTCAACGCTTAACCAACTGAGCCACCCAGGTTGGCCACCATGAGTTCTTCTTATAACCAAAGCTAAGAAAACATCAACACTGGCCTTCACCAAATATGACAGGTAGTCTGAAAACTTAGCATAGACACTTTTGCTTCTTTTGGAGGCAAAATTATATCTTTGTTTCTTTCCCTTCACTTCGTTTTTTAAGGTAACCAACTAATATCAATGAGCTATTGCTGAACAAAAACCCTAAAACTTTGTGACTTAAAATAATAAGCTTTACCCACTGCCCATAGTCAGTGAGTCAACTGGGTGCTTCTTCTGGATTCAGCTAGACACACTCCTATGTTTGTGATCCGCTACAAGCCAAGACAGAGCTTCTGTCTCTCTTGGCTGGGCCTTTCACATCTTTGGAGGTCAGCTGCCTACAGGTTTGTCTAGGAAGATGTTGGTTGAGGAGGTTGGGATTTTCTTGATTTGGTCTCTTATCCTCTAAACTGGCCATGACTTAATCTAAAAGCAGAGTGAGGAGATCAAGAAGAAGAGGGAAAGCCTCATGATGCCTGGGCTCCAAACTATCACACCACCATTCAACCATGTTTATTTGAGACAAAGCAAGTGATAAGGGCAGCCCATAATCAAGAAATGGGGAAATAGATTCCACCTCTTAACAGGAGGAAGAGCCAAATCACATGGATACAAACAGCATGAACACATGGCGGAAGGATTTTTGCATTTATTCCTCCTACAAACTATAAAGTGAGGAATATATTTGCACATCCCCTTTTGATCTTTCTACACTAACACATTTTTGAGGGGGGGCATATTTATGAAAAATTACTTTTCCTATAAATGTTAGGAGTTTTACAAAGGGTAGTGATACTGATTATGAATGCCCTAAAAATTGTTTAATGCATTACACTGAACCCCCATGACCAATGGGTTGATGGTAGATGCTCTCAGCAAATGAAATAGGTTAAATACAATTTGCCTGGAAACAAACAAAAATGCTAATACAAATTACCCCTAATTTTCCTTCTAACATTTGGAAACTATCTCATAGTGGACAGGATTAAAATCTAGTGGAGATTTTTCCACATTTTCACAGGTTTGCTTTAAGAGTATTAAAAATTGCATTCTGCCAAGAACTACTGGTGATTAGCTCCAGGCATGAGGTGTATGTTACATGAACTGGTCCTAAAATTTATGAAGAACTGCACACAGTTTTAGCAGTGTGTATCTCATTTGCAATAGCCTCCTGGATGAAACCCAGGACACTCTCATTTGAAAATTTATAGGGACTAGTCTATCCAGCAGTTTAAGACAGTCTGAATTTTTTTTTTTTTCACATACCCTAGCCAAGGTTTTATCTCCTTCCCATCTCCCAGATTGAATATCCATTATCTTTCAAGATGCCATTACCCTCAGATGCCTCAGATTTATTTGTCTAGCTATTTTATAGAATAAAGACCTGATAGGGTCCTCTTTAAATACACATCCTAACCACATTTTAGAAACCAGCAGTTGGTCCCATTATTTCCTTAACTTAAGATTATGCTTTTCTATTGCATGGGGACCATAAATTTCACTCCCATGTGCACTTTACAATTATGAAAAGGAATGAATCAAACAAAATACTCAAAGATCAGAATTTTTTTCCCAATTTATTTTCCAGCTGTGCTTTTCTATCCATGGGATAGTTTACTTAGGTACATGCAGGTACACATCCTTGTGCATGTGCTCAGTACAGGTTTGTAGATGCATTGATTAATTGATTTATTATTTCATTTCAAAATCTGGCATCAATCTGATTAACTTGATTAGCTTCTCTTAACCCTAGCTTTTCTAGCTGAGTATTTTTCTTTATACTTCTTTATGTACCATGAAACATTTAGTATGATAGTTGATCCTCAGACTGATGGAATCTAGATCTCTCTGTATCTAAATGATATAAACCATTGTGGACTAGTGGTTCTTAATTAAACACTAGTTGTGCCTTTACATGAAAAGTGACTATACAAAATGACAGCAAGTACAGGTAGTTTTATTTTCCTAAAGGTCAGTTCAAGTCTAAAAAATTCTCTGAAACACATTGGGGTCAGTGCTACTTAAGTGAACTGCTTACACTGATCCAATTCATCAGATTGCTACCCAGTCTCCACTTTACCGTGTCCCATGATGAGTCACAGGTCTAGTAGTATATATCCCCCAAAGTTCTGTAATCCATTTCATTTAACTGAGTAGCCAAACCCACATATTATTTATTCTTTGTGTAATTTTGTAGTGATTTTCAGGACCAGCCTTTGGGGAGCTTAGCAGATCCACACAGAAGTCAAGCAGCAGAGCTGGCAAGAGCCTGGCAGAATAAAGACAAGTGGAGGAGATAGTAAGCCCTGGAAAGAGCTGGAAACCATGGGTTCCAGGGAAGCTGGTTGATGTTAGCCATGGAAAAGGAAGAACAAATAGTAGGTCAAAATTTTTCAGAATGGAATCTTCAGATTACCTGCAGCAGTTACCTGGAAAGCCTGATAAAAGTATAAATCTTTGGCTCCCATCAACACTATTTCATCAGAATCTCTAGGGAAGATCTTCAGAAATTTATATTTTATCAAGATCTCCAGTGATATATACACATCTAAAATCTGAGAACCAATGTACTAGATTTTGAACATTTCTAGTACACAGTCTATGCATACTCATCACTATATTCCTTGTGTCTGGCAGCTCGTGGACGGTTATTGAATAAATGAAGGAACGATTGAACAAACAAACTGTATTGATACCAACATCAGAACTCTACAATCTGTTAGTGATCCAGCTCCAGGTTATAAATGCAGGAATGCAAGGCAACAAATCAATGAGGGATGCCATCAACAAAAGGAAGTCTGATGCTGAGCCAAATGCTATTAAATTTGGTTGGTCTCCACATTCTACCTGTTTCTTCCTAGGTTCCACCTTCTTTAGAAACCAAAATGTGTTCCATGGTCTGGCTTCATCTGTGGTCTGAGTGTGTGGATGCTCCTGAGTCGACACAGGTAAATCTTTTCAATTGCATAGTTCAAGTAAGATGAAAGACAAAGTAGGTATTGTCACTGACTAATACCAAAACATAATAAACATAGCCATCACTTCGAGGAGCTGAGGTTCAGAAAGGTTAAGGCACTCACCCCACTTTACACATCTAGAAAGTAGAAGAGGTAGCACAGAAGTCAGGTTTACATGGTTGGCCAGGAAACCATCTCTTTTGATGCTGGTTACTTCCTTGCATTTTTAGATGGTGTCAAGGAAGGGGCATTGGGTTGGGATGGATGCCCTGTTGAGTCTCTTCCGGTCCACAACAGAGTTTAACTTTTACACCCAAAAAGACCCACTGAGGCTTTTTCTTAAACAATGAACTGGCACTCAAGACACATATTATGCAAAAAATAGTTGCAATAAGTGTTTATTTTAAAAGCAATTATTTTCTTTTAATATTCCTCCATCTCACTCATTTACGGCTCCTCCAATCCTGTCTGCATCGCTGTTCTTAAGAACACTCTATTCTTGTTTTCAAAGAGCTACAAATGATTGTCATACTGAACCAGGGTATGTCACAGCATAGCTTTCTCAGGCTTGAGCCCCCAACCTGGCTGCCACCCACAGCATCAGTGTGTCAGCAGTCAAAGATCACAGATGGTTAGGACTGGAAAGAATCTATGAAATCACCCACAACAGCTCTATCATTTCACATGAAGAAAAATGGAGCCCGGGGAGGTTAAAGTGTTCATCCAAAAGTTCACTGTGCCTCACTGCTCTTTTATTATAACATGCTTTCCCATTAATCTGGTTATAATATGAGTAGATTTTTATTGTTAAAATGAGTAGTTTTTTGAAAAATTATGTTTTGTTTTTTAGTGATCTTGACAAATTTTTCAAACTGTCACAGAAACAGGGTAAAGCCCATTCTTACTCCTTGAGATAGCTAAGTAAATCAGCTCATTGATAACAATTTGGGTATGATAATAAAATAATCGGGCTGAATATAATGTAACATATAGGTTATTTTCATATAGCGTATGCTTTCATAAGTTGATCCACTTAAGAGAATAATGATAGAGGCAGTTTCTAAAGTCAAGCAAAGCCCAAATTGTGATTTGGGGTTAAACTGCCAGGTGACAGAGGGAAGCTGTTCGCTGTTGTTTAAAATAGAGGTTTACAGCAGGAGTTTACAATTTCTCAGAGAAGGTCTTATCAACGTAAATGTCAGGGAATTTGTTGGCTCTGTTTCTTGCTTTTAGCAAACATGTGGATTACATTCGCCTCGTCCGTGGAAATATAAGACTGTATATTTTAATTCGTCTGAAGCTTTACCACAGAGTCTATAAATATTATATAACAAATCTGAGCATTACTACTTTCTTGTGCATTCAGGATACATCTCTGTGATCACTATAATCAACCTAATTGGGCAAGACTCCCTAAGTGAAGGCAATAACATTTGTTTACTTCACTGTAGGAATGTGCTCACAGCCTGGTACCACCACATTTAAATTAGTTTTTATCCAAAACAGAGAGAAATGCACCCTTCAGTCAACACAGTCTGTTAATTTGAATGTGTTTAAATTAAATGTGTGCATGCCCTTAGGAAACTCGGAGAAGCTCTGTTCTTTGTCCTCTTGAGAGAGGACTCTGTGACATTCAGACCTTTTCTTTCTTTCATATTTTGCAGGGTGAAGAGAAGGGGAGCCCTCCTCCATTCTCTGAGGTGGCTGGTCACATAGCCGGAGCACCCCAGGAACCACATTCCTGGTTACAATGGGACCAGCAAAACGATTTCTCAAGTGTTGCAATAATCACATCATGAAAAAGTGTAAGATTCTAATGGAGGGGAGAGGGAGGTACACTTAGCCAAGTCAAGTCCAAACTAAGGTGGGTTATTCATCCCTTTTTGTAGGAATCTTATACCAGTTGTATGTGCTACTTTGTCTCACAGAATTAACCTCTTGACACCAGATGCTTCCTTCAGAATCACCAGGGATTTATCCCCAGAGAAGGTGCCACATCTTCCCCATTCCATCCCCCATGTTTTTCTTTGCCCATTGCTTTGCCAGGTGCAATTTTTACATCAAATCCCCACATACTCAGTGCAGGGTGGTAGCGCCAGGTAGGAAATCTGGAGGTGAGGGTAAAGGAAGTGATTTGAGGGAAGTTCAAAGAGTCTCTTCTCTGACTTGTGCTACTCCTCATGGAAGCGTTTGTGTGTCATCGCTGCATGTCATCGTGGAAAGCGCATGTATTATTATTACCAGTGCTCTTGCTTGAGCAAAGTCATTTATTATAAGACATTGTAGGAAGAGGGCAATTTCTCCCCCAAGGAAAGGGAGGCGGAATTGCTCTGGCAGGAGCTGCACTGATAATTCACAGGATTGCCTGGCCCTGCTCCTCCATTTTGTGGAGGCCATGTTGCCAGGGAAGGGAGGTGAAACAGAACTGCCTCCAGAGCAGGAGAGATGAACAGCTGGTGTCTCCAGCCTGTGCTAAAAATACTCCAGGAAACACACACACACAAGTCAGCTAAAGTTAATCAAAGTTACCTCCCTGCTTTCACATGCAGTTTGAAGGAAGCGTTTCATATTTCTGTTGTCCTATTTCCTCTAAAGCAACCTCCTGGTACCCAGATTTCACCTTCATAAGTTGGCAAGGAAGGCAAAGGGGTATGATATCCTGACAGCCATTTTGGTAAACTTCAAAGGAAGCCCACAATCCTTCTGTTGTCTTCCCAGGCCCTGTCTCCCATAGGCCCAGTAC
Source organism: Mirounga leonina (assembly GCF_011800145.1). Taxonomy (NCBI): domain Eukaryota; kingdom Metazoa; phylum Chordata; class Mammalia; order Carnivora; family Phocidae; genus Mirounga; species Mirounga leonina. Next base: position 16,257,075 of record NW_023270377.1, read on the forward strand.
AAAATTGGCACCTATTAAATATGTGCTGAATGGAAGTTATACCCCATGACTTGCTGCTGGCCCTCTCTGAAAATGTGAACTATCAAACAAAAAGTGTTTTTAAGTAACAATATGAACTCTAGTTGTCTAGGTCATACCAGTCTGAGAGGTATAATCTCACAGAGACAATAAAACTACAGTAATTCTTTGTGGCAGGCTCTTAGCAGAACACCCAGAATGCCACTCACCATTTCTTGTGATTTTCATGACATTCCTGGGGCCTCTGACACATGAATTCAGATGGCCACAGCTCTCCTTCTTATAGTATTTCCTTTGTTCTCCAGTATGGTTCATTCTGTTGACTTGCCAGCAGCTGATCCCCCTGACATACTTCTTGTCATTGCTCACATTTCCCTGGTTCCCTAATTCTCCTTATGTGGGTCTTTTTCAATTGTGCATGACAGTAACCCAACTCAAACTTGTTGAAACAAACGTAGGAATGTATCGATTGGTGTACTCGGAACATGTATAGGCAGATAAGTCTTCAGATATAGCTGGATCCAGGGGTTCACAAATGCCATCAGGACTGTCTCTTTCTCCCTCCTTGCAGTCTCCCTCCAAGGGCAGTCATGAATGGCAATTGACAGAACCACACCCATCTCTAATTGGCCTTATTAGTCTTAGAAAAAGATCGATTTTCCTAATGGCTCCTACAGAAACATCCTGCTGAAGACTTTAACAAGCCTGGTTTGTATCACATGTCCATCCTTCACTGATTATTTTGTTGGAGGCATCTCTGTTCTGACTGGGTGGAAAAAATTGCTGCTATTACAGAAAGTGGATTTAGCTCCACTGACCCTCCCTGAATGGGTTGGCCTCCAGGAAAAAGGGGTCCTGGGAACAGAAGAAGGAGAGCAAGAGGGTGCCAGAGAGGGTCGACATGTTTCCACAACCATGTTACCCTGTTACTTTGACGCTTCTGAAGTTAAATGAGGTAGTTATTCCAGGTACCAAAATAAAATGAAAGAAAATTTCCCCACACAAGTGATGCTTTCTTTTACTGACTGTGGATGTGAAAGAGACATTTTTAGAGACTTGGCTAGTATAGCTCTCTCTCTGTAGCACATCTCCCAAGCACTCTGGCATAAATGAGCCCCCGGGCAACTGAGGGGTGTGAGTACACCACGCTGAGCTCAACAATCACATCTTAACCACTGCCTGTGTTGAGTTTTTGCAGTTAGAGATTACTTCTCTCATCATGAATTCCTTCTCCCAGGGGAGGTACCTGGGGAGATCCGGGTGATTAAGGAATCCTGCCCTGGGTCCTGGCTGTCAACATCAGTGTGCTTTGTCCATTCGTTGACCCAGCCGTGACGTTCTGTGGTGTTCTCCAGCAAACAGACTGAGTCTTCACCCTCTGCTCAAATGTCTTCTGTTCAGACAGCTTTTCCTGACTTGACCTAAAATGGCAACTTCTTATCCTGCTTCCTTTTTTTCATAGCACTTATTTCTATCTGAAATTGTGTCACATATGCTGTTTACTTATTAATTTTTCTGTTTCCTGCACTACGATATGAGAAGCAAGAAGGCAGAGAATCTTCCCCTCTCATCCTCTGTTGCATCCCTGTGCCTAGAAGAGTCCCTGACACATCTTAGCCATGCAGTAACTATGGGGTGTGTCAAGAAATAGATGAACGAGCAAACAAAATTATAGAAGCTACAGATGTTAGGTCATAATTCTCAGACCTTTATTACACACAAACATAAACACATGCTCAGGAAAAAAAATGCAACTGGCAATTTTTTAATGCATGAATAAACATGTTTGTAATAGGCTTCAGACCATGTCCTGCATTTTGGATCACGTTGGTAGTTTCGCATCTTCCCTTAATTTCCTTCTGCTTCACTTACTTGTTTTCAATTATTTCTCCAGAATGGTGACTAAGCTGATGGGGGTTTTGTAAGAAATAAAATAGCGTATTTTGATGTGATTTTACTAAGTAAAGCCAGAAAAAAATGGATACGTTCAACTGCAAAGAACATTTATATTAATTCTGTAGAATTTTATAAAGCAACAGCCTTAAAACAAAACAAAACAAAATAGAAAAGTGACTTTGTCTTCTCTTCTCTTCCTTTGTTCTCACTCCATTACTATCAGGACATTAGTTTTCTGTCTTTAAGAATGTTTTATTTTTAGATTCGAAACCCTTGCTACCACACAGTGAAAGGTCATGGCATCTACTTGCTGTTCCCCACAAATGAGGGGCAATTAAAATCAAGAAGGTCAGTTTCATAATTTCGTCTCTCACCAAATTTCTCCTGTTCCTTTGTCTTTGGGGTGGGTGGAGGCGGGGGGCAAGGCAGAGCCAGGCAGAACCAGTAGCCTGTTCTGGAGGCTCTGCTACCCCTCAAGCGCAGTGGGAATTCCTTTATGCCTGACTGAAATGTCTAGTCTATAAAACCGGTTAGTAAAACATACTGTAATTTGGGATTTGGTAATACGGCCTTCATTTTGACAGAACCCAGGCTGACGCACAGCATTACGTCAGGAACAGATGTGAATTAATCTGGAGGGGTGGGGTGATTAAAAACTCGTTCAGAAAGAAGAAAATTGAGTCAGAGGAGGTCTCCCTTCTTCCATAGGTTCTAAGGAGGAAGCTGTGTTTAACCCTGTTTAGTCCAAGTGGCATTTGTCTCCAAGTGACAGTAACCTTAGAATCACCTTTGTTTCTCTTGATATGTAGATTGTCTGATAACATGCACAGAATGATGCTTTCAAAAATGTGTATTACAGGGTTTCCTGGATGTCTTAGTTGGTTAAGTGTCCGACTCTTGGTTTCAACTCAGGTCATGATCTCAGGGTCCTGGGATAGAGCCCCGCGTCAGGCTCTGCGTTCAGTGGGGAGTCCTCTTGAGGATTCTCTCTCTCCCTCTCTCTGTGCCCCTCCACTCTCTCTCTCTCTGTAAAATAAATAAATAAATCTTAAAAAAATACATGTGTATTACATGGAATTAAGATACCTGGGAACTTTTTATATTTGAATATGTAAGAATGCAAATAGCTTCATGACTTAGGACACGTCAATTAAGAAACTAAGTACTCGGTTTTTTTTTTTTCATCTGAAGAACAGAAACAATTATACCTAAGGTACAGTTTTATTAGAAAAGAAACAATGTGTTAGGTGTGGGGTTATTGTGAAGACCAAACGGGCAATGACTATATGAAAGGCTTTTTTCAAACTATAAAATACTATAAAAATGTTACCAGTAGTTAGTATTAAGAGCTATGGGCAGCCTAAAATAATGTCAATGACTGTTTTATATAAAAATTTATTGTTAGCATGTTTTTAAAAGGCTGTGCCATGCTTTGGATTTTTGATAGTTTTTTTCAAACTATATTCATAGCTGTGTTTCACCATAGACCTAGATTAATTATTTAATGACTTCAGTAACCAGTTAATATTTGGTTGTGTGAATAAAGGTAGAAAGATAGAAGAGTAATTTAATATATGTATTTCATGACTTAATTTTGGGTATATACCAGATATTAATTGATGTGAATTTTTACTAATCTTGAGGTCAAATATTTTAAGTAGAGTCCTTGTAAGATACAATTCTATTTTCTTATAAAATAAGCAAAGCCCATGCCGGGATAAATTATGAAGCCATTCAACTGATCACACTCTATTTGATTATTTGTAAGGTGAAGAGAATCCAAATAGAAATGGTCCCCGTTCAGGTAACACTTTGGAAGATGACATCTATCATCAACTTTGCAAGTCAAGATGGTGAATAAATACAGATTTTATCCATCCAGTTTGGGATCCTATTACCCAAAGTGGTTTCTTAAAGTCAGGACATTGGTAAACCATAAGTCAATCCTCATAAGATCATTTAGCAAATATGTCAGGCACTGGTCTAAGTATCGGAAGTATTATGCAGAACAAGCCAGAGATTGGCCCTGACCTTATGGGACTTGTATTCTAATAGGGGAGAGAATCAATAAACAACTACAAAAAGAATGTAACGTTTTAGGCTTCTGCTCTCGTTCAAGTTACCAACAGGGGTGACAAAGTCAAAAGAGAAAAATATCCAAGGGGCAATGGCAACTCCATGGCTCAACAAGAGCCTGAAGGACATATAGCTCTTTGGAGATATAGGTCAATGACTCTCAATATTGCTGTGATTCTTTTCAATTAATTATTCTGTTGACATTGTAAGCTTTATGAGCTAAACAGACCATAACTGGCAGGTAGAAATTATAGCAGTGGAGTCTGGGGTTGCCTACCAAGACTTCCTCCCTGTGACTTAGATGGAATTTCCAGGGTCATGAATGTACTTATTTGAGGCTGGGTGTTCTTTAGTCACTGTTCTTGTTCTGTGCCCTCTGCTGTTCTACTACCGCCACCAAAAATAATTAGAGTCTCATCCAAGTCACACTGGCCAGTTTCAGCCAGGTTACTTCTTGCTGCTTCGGCTGCTGCCAATAATGACAACGGATGATACTGTCATGGTACTTAGGATGTGCCAGGTGGTATTCTTAAGCATGTTAGATAAATAACACATATCAGGTCTTGCATCTTAAGAAGGTCATTCTAAGTCTCTATCTATAAAATAGCTCAAAGTTTAGCCTTTATAATGAAGTCTTAATCAGACATTTTTTTGTTACTGCAAGTGTTTCTGTTACTGTGTGTAACTGCACGGCCCTGCCTCCTAAGGTTTTGGCAATTACATACTTTAAGTGAGTCCCGTGTTATCAAAACCAGATAAATCCATGCATTTAACTAGGTTTCCTGTGACTAAGTCTATATTATATATATTCCAGGAGTTTGAAAACTTGTTTAAAAAGTTATTAACCTGCTAAGAGGGTTGCCAGTCAGCTAGGCTTACTTGAGAGTACATCCCAATTCCTAATATTATCCCCCTCTCTTGATTTTTACTGTTGGAAATGTATAATATGCCCAAAGTAGAGAAACCAGTATAGCAAACCCCCATGCCTCCATTACCTGGCTTCAACAATTATCAAATGGCAACAGTTTTGTTTTATCCATAACCAACATATCTTAACGTAATCTTATATTTAGAGAATTAGTGACTGATGATGTTTCCAGATGATATAAATCTTGCAGATGATCTAAGAACATAGCAGGTGTCGGGGGAGGGAATGTCTGGATTGATAATGGAGAAAAGGAGAGCATGCATAGAAAAAAAGTAGAAACTAGAAAAAGCCCCCACAAGGAAAATAACATTTGAAGGTTAGAGCCTACTAAAGTAGAGCTACAAATTCTCTGCCAGTAAGTGGAGTTTATTTTCCATCCCCTGAAACTGATTGTTTTAGCCTTAATCTATAGAATGTGGTGGAAAGGATGCTGTGATAGTTCTGGATCTAGCAAGTTAAGAGCATTGGAGTCTTCCACTTTATCCCTTAGAATACTCATTATTGGGTTACTTCCTCTTGGATCCAAGCCATATGGAAAAGCTACATGTAAGTGCCCCAGCAGACAATCCCAGCTGAGTTCCCAACTGACAATCAGCATCACCTGTCAGCTAGGGGTGTGTGTCAGGGGGCGGGGGGACACAAGATATATTTTGCAGTCTCCAGCCCGACCAAACTCCCGTATGAGATCATGGTGCAGAAGAACCACCCAACTGAATCTATCAACCCACAGATTTGTGAAAGAGAATTTTAAAAGTTGCTATTTTAAGCAGCCAAGTTTTAGGGTGTTTTTTTCCATATAGCAATAAATAGTTAAAACAGAATTGATACTAGAAGGAGGGTGCAGCCGTGACAAAAAAATGAATATGTGGCATCGGCTTTGGGGCTGGTAGCCAGTGGCAGCTGGAAGGGCCTTGAGGAGACCTGGTGAAGGCAAGAAGTTCAGCAGGAAAATTGTTTTTGGAAGTTGAAGAAAAGAGGACCCATTTAGGTACTGGTAGGAAATAGTGAAACCATTGCCTGTGGTACCATGGAAGAACAGGTAGTTCGTGAACTTGTGAATCTGGTCGAAGTTATTTCCAAAAAGAATGTTGAAATTCTCGCAAGTCAGAAGGCCAGCCTGGATTCAAAGATAGGAGAATGGACTCACTTCCATGAGAGGAGTGACAAAGAATTGTGGCCTTCGGCCTTTGTTAATCCACCCTAAGGGAAGGTTGACAGCTGAAGGGTACACAGAATCCTAGTGGGTAGTGTGAGAAAGGTCAGAAACAACATGGAATTCTGACTTAGGAAACGTGGGGAAGAAAAGGTAAGTATATAAAATCCTCGCGCCTTGAATAGAGTAATAAGGTTGATTTCGTCTTTAATTAGGACAGCTCACCAATGCGGCAAACCTACTCTTTGCTTTTTCTGTTATCCCTGAAAGTGATCAGGTGGGCCGGCCAGAATAATCACAGGCATAAATGGGAAATTTGCTTCCACGGAGAGAGAACAAACCAGTTTCATTGTTTTCCTGATGTTGAATTAAGCAGCTAATCTGGTTTTTCCCTTATACAGAACTAAAATACACATCCAAGCGAATTACTCGGTTCTGCTTAAACAAAAGAACATCATTGTCAAGATACAGGCTATTTCATTTTTATCACAGGAAGAGATGTTAAGGTAGGTTAATGTTTCTAGAAATTATTTATCCCGGAAAATCTCCTGTGCATTACACTGAAGTAGACTGGGAATTAGAAAGCATTAATCTGAAAGAAAAAGCCACTGCTGTCTTCCTCAATAATAGGAGACTATGGTTATAGCCAACCCCCCAAATACCTAAATAGTTAGGTCTTTTCGTCTTTACAGATACTGATACTTAACAGCTGTGTTCTATTATGTTGCTGTGTGTGCCCCAAAGAGGGTCAGCCTACCTTCACACGTGGTTTTTATGTCCATGATCATTTAAAGGTGAATGAGGAGGTCCTGGGAAAAAAAATACTGGGACGCTGGTGAAACTTACATGTAGACATGGCCTCCTTTACCCATGATCTTCCTGGTTTCCTAACGACCCTCTCTGCAGAGGGAGAGGGGATGTCTTAGAAGCTAAGGCTGGAGACCACATTCAAACAGGTCAGGGAAGGGAAGAGGAGTGGCAGTTCAGTGGAAGAATAAGAAGAATAAGGGGTGAAGTCCGCTGCCACAGACAGGGGTGTGCCTCTGCATTAATCTCCTAAGGGGAAAGGACAGAGAGCCCTGACTTGACTTGAGATCCATTAATTCAGGGGTGGAAAAGTCCTTTGATAGATACTCCAAGAACTCCCAATTTGCTACCTCAATTTTAGAAAACACTGAAACTGTAGAGTGAACAGACGCCTTTGGCCAGTCCACGCATTCAGAAAAGAAAGCTTGAGAAGGACACGGATTGCTGTAAAAGTTGATAGAAAAAAGGTTAAGTTACCCAGCCAGTTTTCCTAACTTATATCCCTTGCTCCACAAGGAGACCAACGATTTGCCTATCGGAGGATTCTGGTGGGATTCCCTGCCCTAGCACACAGTAAGGTGTCCTGAGGTCTTCAGTGGTCTGGGGTCACCATCTTGTCTCTGCCACACCCAGACTCAGAACCTGGCAAGGAATGTACCTAAACATAGATCTTTCCATGTAATTGGTTCCCTTGTCCCTCTCTGCCCTCTATGGCTTTCCCTTTTCTTCATGTTTCTCTCTTTCTTTTGGTAGTAATATTTCCAGAGTGCAAGAAATCTTGATTATAGTCACAGTGCTCCCTCTAACTCACTTATAATAATAATAGTTTGTGCTAGTAATTTCACCATCCTACCCCATTTTTTGATCTATGAATTGTGGGATGCTTTACCTCTAGAGGTAATATCCTATGATGCTAGCACACAGGGTATGAGCATTCCCAGCGCCCCCGTTTTCCTTGATCATAGCCCAAAATGCATGTGCAAAAGATCGGAGTGACTTCTTGGCACTTTTTTTGCAGCGTGCTCTTTGTTTTGTTTCAAACATGAAAATAATTAGTCCAGATGAACAACTTCTTTTTTAAGCTTTATCTTATTTATTTTAGAGACAGCTAGAGAGAAAGGGTGAGCCGGGGCCGGCGGGGGTGTGGGGGAGCAGAGGGAGAGGGACAAGCAGGCGGGGCTCGATCCCATGACTCTGAGATCATGACCTGAGCCTAAATCAGGAGTCAGACACTTAAGCGACTAAGCCACCCAATCTCCCTCAGATGAACAACATTTTTAAAGAAAAGTTAGCTTGAGTGTCTTACACAGGAGCAAGCTGGTATATTTCTACAATATGTTTTCTGTTCTAGGCCAAAATAGTAACAATAACACACAACACAGTTGGAGGTAGAAGTACAAGAGCCACTGAGTACACATTTTTTTCCCCCAATATATCACAGTCATACAAATATCTGTTACCACATTGTAGGAAGGATCTATGGCAAGCATTATTTGACTAGCTTAAAATGCCTCACTTGTTATCTTGGGTTTGGTGAGGTTATGGGTGTCTTTGAGTTTGACTAGGGAGAAATGTGGGAGAAGTTGCTTTTTCATTGACAAAGCATGGTTTGCTCTCACAGAGAGGAATTGTACTCATTGATGACTGTCCCCACGGGCAGAAGTATTGGAGTAGAAAAATCAGTGCCAAAATGATGAATGAACATTGGAGCTGAGATGGATACGAAGCAAATATGACCCCATATTTCTATCTTGTCAGGAAGAACGTAGCCAAGGCAGAAGTTTGGTTGAAAATGTGCTTGTAAATGTTTGGTTTAGCACCCATCTGGATGAGTGAGCATCATTTTTTCTTCCCAAACAAGCTTTTTCAGCTTTGTTGTTGTGATTGTTTATTTTCTGTTAACCTTCTCCTAGATTTCCAGTCTCAAAACATGGGAATTGTTCTCAACATCTCTTTCCTCTATCCTTCTGTGCAAAGGATCCGTGGCTCTATCTCTGAAATGTCTTTTTCTTCCACCTCTTTCCTCCTGTTGGTCCTCTTTCACCACCCTAATTTGAGTCTGAATTCAGAAACAAGCCCCTACTGAACGTGTTCTGTCTTCTGTAGTCCCAGCGCCCTTTGTTTGCATCTCTCCTATAATATTTATCAAACGGTGCCTTGCTTTGGTTGCGTTTGTATTTTTGTATGTCTTACATCCCCACTGGATCATAAATAGATGTCAGGCAGTGTTTGCTTTATGCTCAATTTTTCCACAGCATTTAGCTCTGTAGCTTGTACAATAGAGCCTCAGTATAGTTCATAAATTGAATTAAAAAACTAATGAATTATTTCTCTAGGCCCAAGAAGCCTATGGGGTCTGATGCGAGTAGCAGCAGGATTATAAGTACAGATTTGAGCGGTGGTAATAAGAGTATTAATGACAACAACTGATGGCAGCTATGTTGAGTGCTTACAGATTCTGAACCCCATCTGCATCCCTCTCTCTCTCTCTATATATCACTTTATGTGCATATAAAAAATCATTCTCTTCTAAGAACAAATAGGGGTGTTATTTGTCCTTGTTTTTTTACAGATATTTACATCATTTTACAGATTAAAAAATTGAGGAGCAGAGAAGTTAAAAACCCTGTCCAAAGTCATTCATATAGCCTATAAGCATTAGTATTAAGTTCCAGAGAGCCTGACTGCAGAGCCCACCATAAAACAAGTCATTGTGCACTTCAATCTCTCTCAGTGTCTCCTCTAGATCATAGAGAGGAAGCATGTCTTGGGGTGTCCTCAGGCTCTGTCTTCCTCCTGCTCCTGCAAAACCTCTCGGACTCCCTGACCCTTAAAGTAACTACCATGGAGCTATCGTAAGAGTCCCCTCGCCCCGCCGCAAGTCCAGATGCCCGGCCCCTCGGGATTGGGCAGGAAAGTTGGGATAAGTTTGTCCCCAGGAGGTGTCACCAGGGCTCCTCCTAGCACCAGGCTTCCGCATGGAACTCGCATGCTGGTGGGCAGAGAATCCGAATACATAATCAAACTACAAACCAAATATCAAGTGGTGATGATGAAGAATAAAAAGTGCAGCAGGATGCAGGAAGGGGCTGAGGGGCTGTTCCAGGTTGGTGGTCAGAAAGGGACTCTCTCTAAAGTGACAATTAATACCAAGTAAGCATAGTTAGGGAAACCTCCTGAATTTAGGCACCACCACTGATTAACATATTCTTAATTCATTTGGTCTTTGCTGTCTTAGGAAGAAGAGTCAATTATACTAAAAATAGAAGCTTAGAAAATAACTAAAGAGTCTGAAAGAAGAGCACCTGCATGGCTCAGTCAATTAAGCATCTGCCTCTGGCTCGGGTCATGATCCCGGGGTCCTGGGATCCAGCCCCGCATAGGGCTCCCTGCTCAGCAGGGAGTCTGCTTCTCCCTCTCCCTCTGCCCCTCCCCCTGCTTGTGCACACACACTCTCTCTCTCAAATTAATTAATTAATTAATTAATTAATTAATTAAATCTTTTAAAAAAATAAAAGAGTCCAAAAGACCCTGTCAGGGCTAATGTGGGCAAAGGCAAGAAATGGAGAAACTGGGGCACAGCCCTTCCCAGCCTCCTGAAACCCACATTCTAAAAACCTTTCCACCTTTAGAGGCTCTCTTTGTTCCTCACCCACATATTAGTGCCTAGTGCCGGGGACCCCCCAGCTCCCCTCTTCTGGGGTCCAAAAACTGCTCCTAGCAAAGGGGCTGACCCAGGCACTCACAGACAAGCACGCACACACACACACACACCAGCATACATACAAACATATACACACATACACACATATACACAGATTCACAGACACACTCATAAACCACACATACAACAGCGTGCAAACACACACACAGGCACATACATACATACACACGCAGATACATCATACACATGCACACACACACACACAAGATACACACAGACACAGAAACACACTTCAAAGTCTTCAAGGCCCCCTCATCTGGTTTCCTAAAATCAAAAACTCCTTCTGAAAAAGGACAGATACACACACACACACACACAAACATACACACAGACATATCGATAGTCACATGGACATACAGACACATAAATACACACAAGGAAGGGACGTAACCTATCTCGTGAGGGATATTTTTAGAGTCTTAAGTCAAAGGGAAATCTCCTATTATTAAATGTGAGATCGTTTGAGACTTTACCAAGTGGGGGAGGGGTCAGAAATGGGAGAACTTTCTCAGCACTCTTGTGATCAGGACCCCCGGGCTGTCCCCTGTTCCACCTGTACCCAAAGGCAGGCCTCTAGATCAGCAGCTTCTCAGTTTGATGTCCTTGCAGTGTGGGCCTCAGCTTTAAGTCCCTGGAAAAGACATTTCAGGAATATATTGTAAAGCAAATTCCAGTCTATTATTAAAACACCTGTTCAATCTTGAGACCATTTCTGACATTGGAAGGATGACAGGAGAGAGAAAGAAATGGCAGTACAATTTATTCATTGTCTCACAATTCAGTTTTGAGGAGACTAATCCCCTGCATTTCCTGTCAAATAATTATGAGAATGAATAAAAGTCTTTCCCTTTGTATTGATAAAATTACACTAAATGCAATAGATTAATTTCTTACATGTCATCGTTTTTGGAACAAAGCAGGAAGACAGGATAAAATGATTTATTTCAATGCCATTCTCTGCATTTTGGCCTCTGACAATCAAATTTCTACGACTGCATGGTCATTCGTGGTTACACATCCATTTCTGAAAAGCTCAGCAATTACCGGCTCTGCTGACATGATACAAGGGAATCCAAACATGCTTTGTTATTTACCTTAATACATCTTAGCCCTACTCTATATTGATTGTCTGTAAGCCCCTGCAAGGGAACAGAGGGCTCAAGCTCGGTAGTGGGAGTGTCCTTGCCATTCTTCCCCGTGCACATCAAGTCCATTAACAGAAACAGCTCAACAGCATCAGTTTTAGGGCAATGGCTTTTAAAACAAAGATTCTATACCACAGAAGGACTTTTCCCAGAAAGGCAGAGAGATGATACAGAAAATTGAAATGGGGAGGCGTATGTTGGAAAATAAGAGGAACACATCGGGCTTGATTATAAAACTCAATCCAAAAAAAAATTGAGCAGGCTAATCTTTTTAATTGCATAACGTATTTTTCATCTTCTCCATTCCTCCTTGCTTTTTTCTCTTTACGGGTCCATTTCATTTGCCCCATGAGACATGAATTATATCAGAATATAGATTGAAAGAATTATGTCACAATGGGTTGTGATTGGGCTCCATGGGTGGAACTCAGTTGGCAGAGAGGTAGGTCAGAAAATTAAGTGATGTGGTCATGTTAGAGGTCGCAAAGATCATGACCTTTGAGTTGGAGAGATAAGGAAGCTGGGTTTGAGAATACTCATCAGTCATTGGCTTGCAAGGATATTTGAAACTTGGGAAGAAAAGACAATTAACTCCATACTGGGAGTATAGAAACTGAGAGAAAGGAAAGAAATGAGTAAAAAGGGTTGACAATATAACTGCAAGCAATTTGCAAATATCAATCTTTCAAGTACAGGTATTATGTTCACAGTTTGTTCAATCAACAAATACTAATTGAGCATTGACTCCACTATTCATTGTTCCAAGCATTGGAGATATAATGGTGAACAAAATTGGTGAAGTTCCTCCCTCATGGAACTTACATTCTAGTGGGAGAAATAAAAAATAAACAGTTACATCCATTTTAATATAGTGTTAGAGACAGATGTTATGGAGAAATCTGAAACCAAGTAATGAGCTAAAAGGTGTGTTATTTTAGATAGCGTTGTGTGCCCTGGTGGCAGGGGAAGAAGGGGCCCTGATTTGTGTAGCCTTGCTGATTTTGCAGTGTAAGCACTCCCACTATGGATGATTTTGGCTACCAAAGTGACGTCACCGAACACAGAGATGGGAAGAGATGGATTGGGTCACAGTTGCTTCTTACAGTCTGACACAAGCCTGTTCCAACATGCCCTGAGTGAATGGAAAAGATTTCTATGAGGAGGTGAACATTTGAGAGGAAACCCGAATAAGGAGAGGTACTCAGTAATGCAGATTGACGAGAGAAGGGTATTCCTGACAAAGGGAACAGCCATAGCAAAGCACTGAGGCAGGGCCCTGCCTGATGAGTTAGTGGGACAAAAAAGAGGCCGGTGTAGCTGAGGAAGAGGGAGTAGGAAAGAGAGGCAGAGCCAGGGTCATGAAGTGCTGTGTAGATCACCCTGAGGTCTTTGGATGCTACTCTAGGTGTGATGGGAAGTAACTGGAGGGATATGAGCAGGGCAAGATGTGATGTAATTTATGTCTCAGAAGGATTCCTCAAGCCGCTCAGGTTGGGAGCAGACAGGGGCAAACAGGAGGGGAAGCAGAGAGATGAATTTAGAGCATTTGTCAATTATCTAGGCAAAAGAGGATAGTGGATTGAATATGAGGGATAGTGGTAAAGGTGGTGAGAAGTCATATTTGGGATCTATCCAAATCTATCCATCTATCATCTGTCTTTCATGTACACATACATACACATATGCATACATGCATATGCATATTTGAATTCTGGAAATTTTACTCCAGAGGTGATGTGACTCACCTTAGGCCAAACACAGAGGAAATGGCAAAGCCAGGATGATGCCAAAGCCACATCAGTATTGCTCAGGATGAGATGTTAATGGGGGAATAAAGCTGTTTTGAACCATAGGGCTTGAAGATGAGCCTGACTGATAAGAGATTTGGAATGTATTTTTGAAGCTGGAATGGGCAGCATTTTCTCATGAATTAGATCTGGAGAGCAAGAGGAAGGGAAAGGTCAGTGATGTCTCCACAGATTTTATCTGGACATCTGGGCTAATAGTCTGGCCATAAAGTAAGTTGGAAAGTATTAGGGAAGAACATATTTATGGGGAAAAGAGAAGCATTTAGTTTTGGATATGCTATTTGAAATCCCTGTTCGATAGCCAAGAGACAGCATAAGAGGTGGTTAGAGATGGAGTCTGGAGTTCAGGAAAGAGGCTTGGACTGTAGAAATCAACATGGGAGTCATCAAGTTTGTAAATGGTACTTGACTCTATTGCATTAGATGAAAAACCTATGGAATAAGTGTAGCTAGAGAAGATTTGTAAAGAGACCTAATACCTCCAAAATTTAGTTGTAAGAAGACAGGAGAATCCAGCAAAAGTGATTGAGAAATAAAGGACAGTGAAGTAAAAATAAAACAAGAGAATTCCCAGAAGCCAAGAGAAAAATATGTTTCAAGAGGAGAATGGCCAGCTTTGCCAAATGCTTTTCAGAAATCAAGAAAGATACAGGCTGAAAATTGACAGTTAGATTCACCAACATAAGGGTCACTGCTGACCTTGACAGAGTTTCAGTGGAGAGGAGATTGGGGAGGGTATTGGGGTGAAGCTTCATCTAAGTCATTTTGAGAGGGAGTGGGAGATAGGGCAATGGAGAAAGTCAATATAGAAAACACTTTCAAGTTTTGTTTTATAGCAGAGCCAAGAAATGATTTAGTAGCTATAAAAGCATGTGGAATCAAAAGAGTGATTTTTTTAACAAAAATATTGCAGCATATTTGTGTGCCAATTGCAATGAACCACAGGGAAGGGAAATCAGTGGTACTCTAGAGAAAGGAGAAAATTATAAGTACAAAGTCCTTGAGTGACAGCTTAGGAAGAAATCCAGACAACAAGTGGAAGGGGATACTTTTCTTACGTTAGAGTGCAGACCATTCATCCACCATAACAGGAAGAAAGGCAGAGTGTAAGGGTACAGAGGCAGGCCTTGTGGAAAGCTGGTGTGAGCAGGGAAGGACATGGTCTTTGGATCACTTCTATTTTGATAGTGAAATGAGAAGCCAAGTCCAACTAAGAGCACATAGTGGAGACGAAGGTGTATTAGAGGTTTGAAGGGCGGGGAAAAAGTGTTAGCTGGCCGTATGGAGGACTGGGGAGTGAATCAGCTGTGGGGCTGCCTGCCAATGCTGAGGGTCCACTTGAGATTTGCTATCATAAATACAAAGTGAGGCCAGTCACCAGTCAACATGGCTGGTGTTGGACTCCAGTGAAATCCAGCTGTTGGAGTGTAGTTGAATCTGAAAGTAATTGGACATAATCAGGTTTGGAGTTTTTCTAGGCACAGAAGAAGGAGGAAGAGAGGGGCAAGGGAATAGATCATAATGCATGGGAGCATTTATAATACAGGCATACCTCGTTTTATTGCATTCACTTTATTGGGCTTCACAGATATTGCTTTTTTTTTTTTTACAAACTGAAGGTTTGTGGCAACCCTACCTCGAGCCAGTCTACCAGCACCATTTTTCCAACAGCATTTGCTCACTTTGTGTCCCAGTGTCACCTTTTGATAGTTCTGACAACACTTCAAACATTTTCATTATTATTATATTTGTTATGGTAACCTGTGATCAATGATGACGCCTCATTGAAGGCTCAGATAACGGTTAGCATTTTTTAGCAATAAAATATTTTTAAATTAAGGTGTGCATGTTAGTTTTTAAAAAACATAATGCTCTTGCACACTTAATAGACTACAGTGTAGTGTAAATATAACTTTTATATGCACCAAGAAACTAAAAAGTTTATTTGATTCACTTTATTGTGATATTCACTTTATTGTTGTGGGCTGGGAACTGAACCCACAATACTTCCAAGGTATGCCTGTAATGGTCTATGGACTCTAAGCTATGCATTGAGGAAAGTGAAAAGGGGTGTATGTGTGTAGTGGTGGTGGTGATGGAGGTACCCTTGTGATGATAGGTACCAATGGATGTGAGATCCTAGTGGGTCTGGGGTTGGGGCATGAAGGGGAGTAAGCTGAAAATATAGAAGGAAATGGCCAGAAAGTGGAATAGTTCATTGAGATTTTGGAAGTGGTGCCCTCACAAATCATAACAAAGTAGACTGAGGAGTTTGTTTGTTTGCTTAATACCAAATGCAAGCATCACCCCTAATAATTGAATGGTAATCTTGGAGAGGTGGGGCTCAGGCATTGGCACATTTTAAAAGTTTGCCAGGTGATACAAGTCTGCATCCAGAGCTAAGAGCCATTGGCTTATGGAATTATATTTTAACTGGTAGGGGGCAAAGCCTGGGCATTAAGGTTTTAGAAATATCTTCTAGTTTTTTATTTTTTTCCCCAAAACTATTATTGTAGTGAAATATACATAACATAAAGTTACTATTTGCATGGAATATCTTTCTATTCTCTTGCTTTCAATTTTTTGTTTCTTGGAATCTAAAGGGAGCATCTTGTAGACCGCATACAGTTGGACCATGTGTTTTATATATTCTGCCAATAGCTATATTTTGACTGGAAAGTTTAATCCATTTACATTTAAAGTAATTACTGATAAGGAAGGACTTTTGTCATTTTACTATTTGTTTTCTATATGCCTTATAGCTGTTTTGCCCCTCTTTTCTTGCATTAGTATCTTTTTGTGTTTAGCGGGGTTTTTTTGTTTGTTTGTTTTTATATATGTGTGAATGTATTTATTTATTTAGTAGTGAAATGTTTAAATTCCTTTCTCATTCCTTTTTGTTTATATTCTATAGCTGTTTCTTTTGGTTACCATGGGGATTACATTTAATATCCTAAAGTTTTAACAGTCTAATTTGAATTTATGCCAGCTTAACTTCAGTAATATACAAAGACTCTGCTTCTTTATAGCTCCATCCTTACCCCTTTTTGGTTGTTGATGCTACAAAATTATATCTTCATACATTATGTGGCCCCAAAACACAAGCTAGTTTCTTTAAATGCGTTAGCCTCTCAAATTATGTAGAAAACAAGATTTGGAGTTACAAACCAAAGCTACAATAATACTAGCTTTTAGACTAGTAGTTGTTTTGTTTTCTGGTTTTCTTTTTCTCTTGGAGTGTGTGTAGCCAGTGTAAGAATCATGGTTGTAGTTTAAAAAACAAACAAACAAACACGGTTTGTAGGCACGATTATGAAAAGGTTCAGCATGGAAGCT
This sequence comes from Mirounga leonina, assembly GCF_011800145.1. NCBI lineage: Eukaryota > Metazoa > Chordata > Mammalia > Carnivora > Phocidae > Mirounga > Mirounga leonina. The sequence continues at coordinate 16,273,966 of NW_023270377.1, forward strand.
GCAGACTATCACTAACTAGCTCCAATTTGGACTCAACTGTCAACTCTTTAGCTCACTTATGGAGAATTGCTTCACCTCTATAAACCTCAGTTTATGATCTGAATCCAAAAATTAATGTTCACCTAGTAAAGTTTGTGCAAGGATCAATGTGATGTCTGTGTTCAACATTCATCAGTCTGACATATCGGAAGGGCTTATTCAATGTTAGCTATTATATCATTGTTCCTCTTTGGGTTAATAAATAGATCTGGATTCAGATCTTGCTCCAACAGTAACATGTTTTCGAGACTTTTAGTCAATTCACAACTCGTTTTAGGACATCCGTTTTCTTCTTTGAAAAATGAGAGGACATTTAAGAATTGTGGTTCTCAAGCTTTATCCAGCATCAGAATCATCGGGAGTTTCTGATTCAGCAGCTCTGCTGTCAGGTTTGAGAATTTGCATCTCTAATGAGTTCATTCTACCTTCTATTGATATTTAGCAGAGGGTCAAGGACTTGTGTAACTATGTCCAAAAATTAGTGAAATGAAAGAATTTAAAGAATTTGGAGTGAAAGAACAAGAACGCAAAGGCTGAAAGGAGCCTGGCTGTTTACACACTCCCCCCACCTAACAGAAAAGAGGCTCAGAGAGGAGTAGATGCGGGTCCAAGTTAATGCAAATCCAGAAAAACACCCTGATTTGGACCCCCCCTGTTCATGGTTGCCCCCTTGCTTCCTTCAGCTCACGCAGCACCTGGGAAACAGTTTTAATAACTTAGACCCAGTGTTTGATCTGATCTCCCCAGACGGAGGGTGCAAATGGGATAACAATAAAAATAATAGTTAACATTTATTGAGTCTTTACCAAATGCCAGGAGTACAGAAATAAACTATATGCCACTGGCTGTCACCAGCATTTGCCATTTGTTACCATTACTAGCACTTTCCAGTAACTTCTGAAAATCCTCAGAGATGTCCCATGTGTGTTCACAGACGAATTGGTGTCTTTGCCAAGTTTTTTTTTTTTTTTTTCCCCTCCAGTTCAGGCCCCTTCCATGATATTGGATGCTGAAGTTGTCTGTGGAGGCTCAGCTGCCTATAACATTCAGGGCGGCTCTTCACCACCCTGAGGGTTCTGCCCTGAAAATCTGATGAACTCGTGCATAATCATTGCAGGTGCGGCCAAGGCTCTGGAGCCTTCAGTGTGCCAAAGCCTTCCTGTGTTTCAGGCAGATAGTGGAGGACCTCCGAAGCTCCTGCCCAAACCAAAAAGCTCCTGCTCCCTCAGAAAGCTGCACCATCCCGGAGATAGGGCTCTCCAGCTTCCTGACTCAAACAGACCCTGAGTTTCTGAGCCAGGTGCAGATGATGGGAAAAGTAATCAGTTTGCTCACTCTCTTTTAGTGGTTAAGCATTTGTTGGCTACCAATTGGGTTTCTCAATTTAGTATCATCAGCCCAATTTAGAGGGAATTCCTTTAAGAATTTGGCACTCCTAGAGCCAGAGAGTCAGTTTTTGGTGCTTTCATGATTGCCTTTGTCTGTGATTTATAAATATGTAAGTGAGAATTGACAGATGCTGAATCAAGGGACTGCTTCGCAATTTTTTAAAAATGTTTTATTTGAATGAGTTTTAGAATTACAGAAAAGCTGCAAGGAATAGTCTGACATTCACTTTTATCCCTCACCCAGCTTCCACTGAAGCTATCATCTTGTATACCCACTGCACATTCATGATGTCGAATTTTCTTATTCCTGGTGTTAATCTTAATTACTTGGTTAAGGTGATATCTGCCAGTTTCTTCACAAAGTTATAATCTTTCCCTTTGTAATTAATAAATACTTCAGGAGAGATACTTTAACAACGATCCAAAGATCCTTTCCTTCCCTTCAAACTTCTATCGGTCCATTTTAGCTGCACTAGTTGATCTTATCTGCAATAATTACTGTGGTATTTGCCTAATGGTGATTTCCTATTTCTCTGTCTCTCCATTTCTTAGAATTCTTCAGTAAGGAAGAATTCGTTCAATTCTTTAGCTTTATCAATATGGACTTATGGGTATCCATGTTTTAGTCTGTGGGTTAAAATCCGATGCTATCATTATTTATATTGTTGTTCTAATTGTTCCATTCAGCCACTAGGAGCTCCTGTAGGTTGGCTCCTGCAGCAGAATCAATTTTTACTGGAAACTTGCATTAATATCATTCCTTTTTAATTGTAGAGTGCACGTCTCCATAGCATAATAATCACCTGAGGGGCTTGTTAAAATATAGTCCTTGTCCCCGGTCTCGATGTTCTGATTTAAAAGAGATAAGGTTGGGGCCCTGTAATCTGCATTTTAACAAAATCTTTGATGGACTGTTAAACTAGTGGGCCTCGGGACACATGTGAGGAACATTGATTTAGAGACAGTGTTTCAGTGTATATTCTCCAGATTTTGTATTCATATATCTTTATGTATTTCTATCTATGTGTCTGTCTATCAATCTACCTACCTTACACATACACACACACATACACACACACACACACGCACAATTGTTACTAGATATTTTGTATTATAAGTTGCTTTCTTTTCATCAGTAATTTCATGAAACTCTTTGCATGATAATGAACATGGTTCTGTAGTCCCATTTTCAATGACTATTGTATTTTATGCATCAGAGCTTGTTAGATTCATTTATTATTATAAACAATACTGTGCATATAGATCTCAAATATAACTGGTTATTTCTTTAGAGTAAACTTATAGAAAAAGGTTGACTCAGAAGTTTTTCAACAAGTTAGGTCTTTGGAAATATATGGACCATTTTGCCCCTTTTGTATATAATGGTGTTTCCCAACCGCCCCCCACACACTTTAACCAATGATTAATCACGTTCTTTTTGTAAAATCGGTAGTGAAAAAAGGTACTCAATTATTATTTAAATTCTTTATCGTTAGGAAGCTAACGTTTGTAATAGTTTTTTTGGCCATTTATATTTCTTCTTATGGAGTGCAAAGTTGAAACTATACTTCTTGATCAAAGAAACTAAATGGGAAAGCAAAGTTTTCAGGAAGATTGAGTTTGTGACAAAGTGAAGGACTGATTGTGCCATTGAGAGTTGGAAGACGTTGTATATCTACGTAGCTGTTGAAAAAATAAATCACATACAAAAGTTGCATCCTGTGTGTACTCCCAACATAGCATTTTCCACACTGCTTTAGTTGTCTATTTGCCAGTCTCCCAAGTTATGAGTGGTCTATTTCTTAAGATAAGAACTTTATCTTGATTGATTTGTACCCCACCCCTCTAGTGTTTATCTGCTGGAATCTTTGGCATCTAGTTGCATTCTTGGTACTTATTAGCTGGAAGAGTAAAAGAATATCCCATTGATAGTCAAATATCTAGTTTCATCCTTGCACTGAGAGAAGAGTATCATTCACTTTCCTAACTGCATATTGGAAGTAATAGTATCTTGATTTCTGTTAAAAACTGTCATTTATCTTGCTGCTGAGAGTAACTGTTGTCTGCTGGCTTACCAATTTTCTGCTCTTCTATCATGAATGCCCTGCTATTCCAAAAAACATGTTCTGTGGATTAAATTAGTAAAAAATAAATAAACTTTTAAAACCAAAGGAAAATTTCCAAAAACTCAGAGTAAATTGGTTATTGCTATGGGCAATAAAATTTAGTTATAGGATTTCTGGGAGCCAAGAAAAAAAAGGTAAACATGTCGAGTTGTATAATTTTTATTAGCTCTATGGGGAAGCTCAATGGGGAGAAACTAGGGGAAAAAAAAACATTTCTTCACCCAAGATCTTTATGTAGAAGAAACATGGGTCAACATCAAGGACAGTGTCTTCTACTAAAATTTTGTAAGAAAAAAAATGACACACATAGACACACACATACACACATATGCTCTGCGTATAGAAATAAATATTTTTTGAGGGCACGGTAATATCGCCAAATTCCATAAGCACATTTTAATAGAATATATCCAGGTATATTGCTCTCTGAATATCATATTTATATAAAAACAGAGCTCAAAATACCCAGATCCGTGCCAGAGAAGGGAGCTGGTACACAGGTTATCTTGTAGGGGTATTAGCCTAGAGTCTACAGGTGCATGGATAGACTTCAAGATATCTGTACATTCCTAAGATTCTTTGCAATACACAGATATTCTCTGGGGAGAAGGGCCATATCTACTTCATATTTTCAAAGGGGTTATCGATCCAACCTGCTTAGGAACTGCTTAATCAGAGTAACAGATATTCCCTAAGCCATTTCTATTTGAATGTTATGCTTTCTGGATAATTTTTAAATTCTCATTCCATAATCTGAGAATCAGGAGGAAGTATCATGGGGTTTTTCTGGGAAGAGGAGGGGAGGGAGTGAAATAGGATTTGTGCTCTGGGGTTGCATAATGGAGAGGGCTGGTGCCATGAGGTTGCTGATGGATGGCCCAGCTCTGCTTCTCAGGTGGGTCCCCGCTTATTGAATAACTCCAGGCCATAAATTGCAATTCCTTCCCTCCTTTTCTAATTTCAAAATCTCTCATTAAAAATTTACAGTGGGCAGTCATCCAACAATTTATGACTATGTCTAGACAACTGAAAAACAGCAGACAGTGGCAGGGTCGATGTGGGGTTTTCACTTGTCTTGGTGACCAGTTCAGATCAGGGCAGAGTTGATCAGATCAATTAAGTGAAAATCAGATGTTAATACCACTGGAGAAATTGACCCAGAGAAAAAAACCTAATCATCCCTTCTGGGGGTGGCTGGGGCCACAGATGAATATTCATTCTTTTGTTTTCAAGCATGTGTCTACAGCATCACTCTATGAGTCTGCCATAACAGAATACCACGGATTGGGTGGATTAAAAAGAGAGATGTATTTTCTCACAGTTCTGGAGGCTGGAAGTCCAAGATCAAGATGATGTCAGGGTTAGTTTCCAGTGAGAACTTTTTTCTTAGGTGGCAGATAGCACCCTTCTCCCTATATCTTCACATTGTCTTTCTTCCATGCATGGGTAGAGATCTCTGGTATCTCTTCCTTTTCTTACAATGACACAGGTCCTGTTGGACTGGGGTCCCACTCTTATGACCGCATTTAACCTTAATTACCGCCCCTAAAGGTCCCATCTACGATTATAGTCACACTGGGTGTTAGGGCTTCAACATATGAATCTGGGGGGTGGGACACAATTTATTTTATAACGACAACTGACTAAATAAGACAAGGGTTGCTGAAGCTTCTTGTGCAAGTCAGGTGACACCCCATTGTTTGCAGACCATCTGCCTTAATTATCTCTGTGGCAGTGAGACCTGTTAGTCAGCTGTCTTTGGGAGGGACTATCAGTTAACACACATAGGTTGTCCAGAAGCCATCTAAGCTTTATGGGCATTGTTAACCAGCAAAACACATAGAGGGATGCCTGGGTGGCTCAGTTGGTTAAGCGTCTGCCTTCGGCTCAGGTCATGATCCCAGCGTTCTGGGATTGAGCCCTGGCACCAGCCCCCTGCTCAGCAGGGAGCCTGCTTCTCCCTCTGCCCCTCCCCCCTGCTCGCTTTCTTTCTCTCTCTCTCTCTCTCAAATAAATAAAATCTTTAAACACACACACACACACACACACGGAGACAGGCAGAAAACATTCAGGACACCCAAGGGGAAAGATTGAGCAATGATGAGTCTCACAGCCATTAGAGAATTCCTACTTCCAGAAACAGAAGCCTTGGGTAAATAATGTCTTATAATCTGTGTCAGTGGAGTGGGGCTTAAGCAATGAGAGTGCACGGTTCACTGCCCAGGTTTTCCCATTCCAGTGCGTGCATTGGTTTGCTTGTTGGGTAATGGGCTATATGTAATTCTTAATGATGTGGCAAATTGGAGAATTGTGGAAGCACAAGACATGCTCAACCTGTGTGGAAAGATCATGGGATCCTTGAATTTTAGAAATGGTAGCCTTACAAAATTGAGGAATACTAATAGTCCCCTTTGTTTGTTTGGAGCTTCATGCTTCAGGAAGCACATCTGTATACTTACTGCCTGGCTGAGACTGACACCAGGTGTGGACACCTGGACAGAGCTGGGCTGGCCAACTTCTCTCTGCTGTGGATTTGGAATTGCAACTGAAAGGTATCAGTCAATTTTTGCTGGTGTCTGGAACGAAGGGCATATAAAACCCAGGAGCTCTGAGAAAATTGTATCCAAAGGGACCCAGAGAAAACTGTTTGGCAGAGATAGAAGAGGGAATTAGATATGCAAAGAGTGGCAGACATGGCTCGTGGAGAAGTAGAGAGAGAGAGCGCACACGCAAAAGTGCTAGAGATGGGCAATAGGGAGGCTGAGAATGAGAGAGTAGTGACTCAGTTCCTCAGAGACACAGGCTAATTCTGGTTGACATAGCCACCTCTACGGGTAGGTGGGAGCAGTTCACAGAGTAGCAGAAGGGTGACCCTGTTGAGCATCTGAAATTCCCCGATGGTTTTGCTAGTTTAGCAGTTCAGACTCTGGTCTAATACTTATATCACTAAACAATACTGCCTTCTGGAATGCTTATGAAGCTATGAACCCTGTAGCTTAACCCTGAAGGTATAGCTCAGCACAAAGAGCATTAGTCCATGCAATGAAATCCTTTTAAAATAGCTCAAAACATTTATATATAGATTCCAGAAATACTTTTTAAGTATCTTTATTGCTCCTCTCTGACTCTTCACACACACCACAACTATTTCCTTGCATCTTGCTCCAATAACCTGCTTCCAGTAAAAGCCCTTTTGCCTTCACCTAACAGCCTCCTGAGATTCCCTTCACCATATATATATATTTTTAGTTACAAGTTCAAGAACTTTCTAGAAGGATGAAGAAGGAAAAAAGAATGAGAGAGTTAAAATAAAACTCTATTATCATGCAGAGGGAAAGCAAAGGCTGCATATTCTCCACTCCTACTATTTGTATCCCTGTAGACTTATCATGGACTATAAAGACCATAAAATCCTAGCGTTTGGGATCCAAGAAGGACTTTTGAAATTATTAAATCTAGACAACAGTTCTACAAATGAGGATGCTTGGTCCCAGATTGGAGAAGCACTTTCATAAAGATTTTACCTTTAAGTAACAGCAACCTGATAAAACGAATATAGTAGAAGGGAAAATCACTGAACTTCTCATATAATTATCTAGTGCTAGAACCAGAAGGAACTTAGAAATCATTTCTGTAGCTTCCTTACATTCTGGGTGAATGCACTGAAGGTTAAGAGAAGCAGGTTGTTTAACTTGGTTCTCAGAGTGTTTTTGACCAATGTCTTTATCCCCTTAGAACATTGGCTTCTAAACATCCTATGATTTTATTTTTTTAAATTTTATTTATTTATTTGACAGAGAAAGACACAGCGAGAGAGGGAACACAAACAGGGGGAGTGGGAGAGGGAGAAGCAGGCTTCCTGCTGAGCAGGGAGCCCAATGCGGGGCTCGATCCCAGGACCCTGGGATCATGACCCGAGCTGAAGGCAGACGTTTAATGATTGAGCCACCCAGGCACTCCATCATCCTATTATTTTAATTTAAGAAATAGAATTATAATTTAAATAAATTGATATAAGCAACTCTAATTGGTAAAGCCAATAATCTTTTCAATTAAGTAGTGTTGGACAGTCCTTCCCCCAACACACACACACACACACACACACACACACACAGCATCATATTTGCTTACCCCCATTCTATACACTTTGTGGCCCTGGAAAGATACTGAGAAACCTCGAGGACTCTACAAAACAGAGTTTGGAAGTCCCTTCAGTGCACTAGGACAGTCCTCATCTCTGCAACGTATGGTTGGGGAGAACTCAGGCTTTAGAAGGAAAATGTGTCCAAGAGAAAATGCATTCGCTCCAAAAGATTGTGCTATAACTTACATATTTCTACAAAACAACATAGAACAAGGGGGACAGAATGAATGAGAAAGAAAAGGAGATAAAAACTAATTTGAGATCTGGCCTAGGTGACTTATTAAAAATCATTATTTATTTATCTTCTGAAGGGCCGAAATGTACAGACTTGGTCTGTCTGTTAGAAAGAAGATCCATCACTAATCGATAGATATTTGGACAAGAAAACTAGTTGTCATTACTTTCCAACATAGTAGTCAGACACAAATCATTTTATTAATTCCCAAGGTGCCTGCTAATCTTCCAAACATCTTTGCGTCATAGGGGATCTGCTGACTTCATTACGAAATGAAAATACCTTCCTTTCGTGCACACGTTGCTATTGGGAAGCACACTAGCAACCCTCAAAAGGAATTTCCTGGACATTCTAAATAATGTAGGAACATAGGCTGGGGGTAAGGAAGATGAGGATTAGGATGAACTGAGGGAATTTTACAATCTAATACCAGTAAGAGACAAATTTTAAGGAATGGAGTGAAAATGAGGAATAAGGGGACGGCATTTCTTTTATGATTAGTTAGTGGAAGATTTCCAAAGCTGGCTTCCCTTTATTCATCTCCATCTGTCAAATATCCTACTAAAGGCCTATTCTAATAATGTTCTTCAACTACTTTGAATTTGAAATGTCACTAGGATAGGAAATAGAGACTTTTCTAAAATTAAGTTTTCATATTTGTTCTCATCTACCGAAAACAACCAAGCGCCTAAATGACTTTTTAAAAATTAAGAAAAATTAAATGTCTTAAAGGACATATTCTCTATGAATAAGAATGAGATCTTTCTGATTGAATGAATATAAAAGGACACAAACACAAATATTTTTAAAAGTAACTAAAAAGGTTAAAGAAGCACAATTTTTTTAAAAAAGTTTACATTTAAACCTGGAAGGAAATGACCCTAGGGACAGACTAAAAAAGATGTAGAACATATTTTAATAAGACATTCATACTTAAGATTTTAAGGACTCTAGGTAGAAGCTGACTTACTTGAAGCTCAGACCAAAAAAAAAAAAAAAAAAATCCTGCTCCATAACTCTGGTTTTAATATACTCTCATTTTATCTACATTAAAATATTCTTCTGGAGAAATGAAAGCTATCATTGTGCTACTCTTGCCCTCCTTTGAGAGCTCTTAAGTACTCTGGTTATAGACTCTATAGAAATTCTTGAACAAATAGATTTCTGTGTAAGAAAGTTCAGAAGCAAAGGATAAATCCATGTTATGATCATGAATGGTATAATTAAAATTAATACACTGTATCAAAGTCACCCCCAAAAGAACTTTTATTTCAGTATCTGCTTTTATAATTTCAAATAATTGCAAACTGAAGTAGTGAATGTATTCATATCCAAATTCATTTGGAATGACTCTAAACTTAGATTGAACATGAAGAGGTTTGCAAATAAACAGTGTGATTATCTTTACTCTACCCCGGATAATTTTCATTCAGGTTAGTTAGGACAGCTAATTGTGTGCCTGGGCAGGAGAATTAAGGATAAGAATAATCTTGCTATTATGTCTTAATAGGCTGAGCTGACAACAGTTTCCATGTACCATCAGCATTTTTATTCTGCAAAGGAGAGGAAAGTGTTTGGGAAACATTTCGAAGTTAGTGCGGTGTGATGAAATAAACTCTGGAAGTGGAGATAAAACCCAATTTGGAGTCTCATATCTGTCATTTATTAAGCGTGTGACCCGGGGCAACTCAATCATTTAGGGCTCAATTTTCTCATCTGTAAAATGAAGAGATTGTACCGGAGAATTTCTCAGAGCCCCATCAGAGCTAATGTATTTATGAGGACAACTGTAAATGCTTATAAATTTTTTTTTTAAATCAAGAACATAAAATGGAAATTATCTATCAGTAAATAACTTAACAACAAAGGACTACAGTGGCAGAGACTCCATATATAAGTAAATAAGTAGTAAGTAAAGGGGAAAATCTGACTTTATTCCCATAATTGAGAAATTTAAAGGGGAGACATAACTGAGGACCTGGGGCATTGATATTGATACAAAATATAGGAAAACTATAATTAAAACACACACACACACACACACACCTGGGGCACCTGGGTGGCTCAGTCAGTTAAGCAGACGACTCTTGATTTCAGCTCAGGTCATGATCTCAGGGTCGTGGGATTGAACCCCTTGGGCTTTGGGCTTGGAGGCTGCTTAAGAGTCTCTCTCTCTCTCTCCCTCTCCCTCTGGGCCCCCACCCCCACACTCACACAATCTCTCTCTAAAAATAAAATAAAAATTAAATTAAATTTTAAAAAAGCACACCATTTGTCTTAATATAATTGCATTCTGTGTTAAATATAATTTCTGTTAGAAAAAAATAAAAGGATTATAACTTTCATCATTTGGGGAATTTTGGAGGATAAATTGCTGTTCACTCTTTTGGTTTAAACATTTCATGTAATTATACGAGTTGAGTTGCATGACTAATGTCATGTTACATTTTTAGATATTTGTTGAAACACTGGATATTAATTTTTATAGTTTTCCTCTATTATCTTGGAAACAAGAAATACATTTTTCTTGTCTCAAACATTGTCTTAGCTCTTGAATGTTTTCTAGGTCCTAGGCAGTGGGCTTATACGGCCTAAAGGACAAAAGGAGCACTGCAAGATTTCTTCAACTAATATTTCTTGAAGGAATAAATGTTAGCTCTGTATATCCGTCAACATTTAGTATCAGTCTGGTCACTGGTCTTCCCTATCTGCTTCCTTTTGGAGGTGAAGGTAGACTTTTTTAGGACAGACTAACTATAAACTTCATTGTTACTCCTCTCGGGTAACACAGAAACGTTGTCTTGTCAAACCTCCTCCACACACCCTTCCTGCCACGGAGTAGATGCTCACTAATTTTGCCTAGCACAGTCAGAGGGGGCTCGCCCAGCCCTGAGTGGGATGCGGGGCTCTATCTCATGACCTCCCACCTTGCATCTCAGGGCTGAGTGTGGATGAGATCATTGCAACCCTTCAGATCTCTCTTTCTCCCCTCCCAGGAGTGCTTTGACTATGACTTACTCTTTGATCCTGTCCCTGGAGGGCAGAATTCAACTAGTGGTGAATTGAGGAAATCATGGAATAATAATATCTGTGGTGGGAAGAGAAAGGAGGGAATTCCCTGTAAGCCCCTTCCATCCAACAGTGTCCCTTAGCATACACCTAGCAGATTCTATCAGTAATGAGGACCCCAAGCAATGTGGAGGACCAGGATGGGGAAAAAAAGTGGAAAAAATAGTACTGACCAAGAGAATAAGGTGGGATTGAATGTAGACTTGATGGGGCAAATTTCTTACAGTCAGTTCTGACTCAACTATTCACCATATTTGATGAAGAGGACATTTTGCCCCAATGGACCTTGCTTCTATCTGAATTGCTTAGATTCAGTTTGGCTTCTACAGATTCACTCTTTCCTCTGTTATAATCCTTATCTCATGGATAGAGTTGCCAGATAAAGTGCAGGATGCCCAGTTAAATTTGAATTTCAGATATACAATGAAAAAAAATGTAGTATAACTATGACCCAAGTTTCCACATGTACTTACACATCTTCTATTTTGATTTATAAAATCTGGCATCACTACTCAGGGATCAATCAGCATAGCCTGACCCATGATTCCATTTTCTATTCGTTCTCCTGAAGGACATTATGGTGCTCTCACTATTAACTCCATCTCTTGGTCTCCAGATCCACGTATTTGCTATTGGTGAGCAAGCCGCGTGTACTGATGTGGTAGTTCCAAAAAGAAAAAAAAAAAACAACCCATAAACATGAATCTCAGGCTGGCATAAAACTTAGGTCAGTAGATCATTCTATGCCTTTCTGAGACCAGCTGGTTGTGGACTCTCCAAGGTTAAAGAGAAGACCAGTCCCACATATATCAGGCCAATGAGAAGATCTGGCTCCATAGAATACAGTTGGTAGTGATGACATAGAGCCAAATTCCCCATGAAGTGTTCTTTGGTTTCTAATTCTAGAAGTAGTTACCTTCTCCCTTATTCTATACTTTCAGTCATTTGCTAGATTCTATTCCTCCCCATCCCCAGTTAGGTATAAAATGGACTACACCATTCTGGAGAGCAAGATTCATTTCATATTGACCTGGGACCTTGGTGTCCCCTCAAAATGGACTAATAGAGTGCCTTAAATATAAGTTATTCAAAACATTTATTTATCAAAAGTAAGCTCCCAGGGGCACCTGGGTGGCTCAGTCCGTTAAGTGTTTGCCTTCGGCTCAGGTCATTATCCCAGTGTCCAGGGATCAAGCCCCCCATCCAGCTCCTTGCCCAACGGAGAGCCTGCTTCTCCCTCTCCTTCTGCTGCTCCCCCTGCTTGTGCTCTCTCTCTCTCTATCCCCCTCTATCTGTCAAATAAATAAATAAAATATTTAAAAATAAAGTAAGCTCCTAATTTGGAAGAAATAAATTGTCCGTTTATTATGCATATCAGATCAAAAATACAACGTAATCTTAGAGTATAATTATATACACATACCATACACCAATCTTATGCAATTATGTAATCATAATACACATGTTAATTATGATTTATTACTAACCATAATTAATAATGTATAATTAATTATTCTATTAATTGCCCCCTCTCTTTCCACTCTGAATATCCTTATTACAGAGATTACTACTTTTTGTTCCAGGTCCCCAAATGGCCCACCAGTATCAAACTGCCAGCAGCAGAAGAAGGATTTTTCCTGTCTTTAGGTGAAGCTAAATGGAATACCATTAGGATTTTTGCATTTCTTTGTTTAACAGAATGTGCACTTGTCCCTTGCCTGGAAAACTGGGTGTTGGTCTTCCCAATAAGACTGGGAATTACCTTGGAGAAATACAGTGTCTCATAGATAGAGGTTGATCTAATCCATTCAAAAAGAGAATGAAGTTCTTTGAAGAACCAAATCTTTTTTTTTTAATATTTTATTTACTTATTTGTCAGAGAGAGAGAGAGCACAAGCAGGGGGGAGCGGCAGGCAGAGGGAGAGGGAGAAGCAGGCTCCTTGCTGAGCAAGGAGCCCCATAAGGGACTTGATCCCAGGACCCTGGCATCGTGACCTGAGCCAAAGGCAGACTCTTAAATGACTGAGCCTCCCAGGCATCCCAAACCAAACTATTTTTTTTTTTAAGATTTTATTTATTTATTTGATAGAGAGAGTGAGAGAGCACAAGCAGGGGGAACAGTAGAGGGAGAGGGAGAAGCAGGCTCCCTGCCAAGCAGGGAGCTCGATGCGGGGCTCGATCCCAGGACCCTGGGATCATGACCTGAGCCGAAGGCAGACGCTTAACCATCTGAGCCACCCAGGCGCCCCCAAACCAAACTATTTTTGAGAACAAAAATATTTCTCAAAAGCCAATAGCTTATGATAAGTGCAAACTTATAAAATGTTTTATTACGAAGCAACTGGTTTGAACCCAGGCCAGGTGAGTAATCATTAGACATGGGTGCATTTAAATTACAATTTTCCTTTGTCTGTACATAGTCAAAGTGTATCTCTATCATAGAAATTTCAGAAAACTCTGTACTTAAAAGGCAATGTCCTACATACCATCCATCATTTCTCCTTCACCACTTCATTCCGAACTCTGCTCAAATCCAACTTTCTCTATGAAGCCTTCTCTGTAGTAAGCAAGTTGGAGAGAGGCTGCCCAAAACCACTCCTGAGAAACTTTATTAAACACTATTTTTCATGCACTCCATGGGAGTTAACGAAGGTGCCCTCTCTTCCTTTTGCCCTCAGCACTCCGGAATGAAGCACGCTGCAGCCAGAGCTGCAGCTCTTTGATCTTCTACATGGAATGGATTTACTGTTGCAGTGAACAGTTTTTAGTGGAAAATAGCAGAAACTGGATCTCCTTATCGTACACCAAAGGGGAAATCATTGGAAAAAAACAGGCTGCCTAACAGGATCATAGGGCAGCTCAAAGAACATGCCTGGAAGCATAGAGACGGAGGCAGCAGGGACTGCTTGACAGCCTGGTTGAGTTCCCACTGTTTTCAGATTTTGCATCACGCAGTTCCCAATTCTGATTCCAGGAAGAAAACTTATATTGGTCTATCCTGGGCTACCAGTCCTCCTACCTCCTTGTCACAGGCAGCACAGGGCACTTGAACAGTTTCATCAGGCAGTGCCCTCACATCAGAGAGGGATTTAACCCAAATAAGAACAAGGGTGCTATCCACAAAAGACAAGGAAGTGTTTCCTAGGCAAGTGAAAACTCAGCCAATAATCATGATACCTTTACTGGAGTTAGTGGCATAGAAACATCTGGAAATCACTTAGCACCCCTGTTGCAATAAAAAACAGCACAATAAAGGAGAAAGAGTGTGGGGTTAGAGTCAGAAGCACCTGGCTTGCTATGTAATAGCTGGATGACCAGTCCTCTCTGAGCCTCCATTTCCATGTCTGCAAAAGAGCTTCACCTCATGAGGTTATCAGGGGGATTGCAGTAGATAATATGTGAAAAGTACCTTGCTCACTATCTAACATCCAATGGGCATTCTAAATATGACTGGTTTTACTTTCTTTGGTCTATGGTGAGCACTGTCCCCCAGGAACTCTAAAAATAACTTCCTAGATCTCAGGCAAGTACTTTCTTCCTAGAAAACTCCATCCACTTGATGATGTTAACAGACCCCACTCCCATTTTTCAGGAATTAATGCTTATCCTGCTCTTTTCCTGGCTCTTCCATTTAAGTACCATGTCTTACATTTTGTTGTTGTTGTGTTCACTTCGGTTGTGTATGCCCTTCATATGATTGCTTATTATTTAACTCTATTCCACCACCATGACTGTCACATCTCTGATCTTCCCACCCTGTGCCTGCTCTTCAGTGCTCCCCATGTTAACAAAGAGCATCACTGTTTATCCAATTGCTCACTAGAACTTGATCACTTTCTTAGTTATCCTTGACTTCTTTCTCTTATCATCTTGTCCCAGAGTCTATCAGTCACTTGGTCCTGTGGATTCTGCTGTCCCAACATTTCTGGACTGATCAACTTCTTTTCACATCTACAACCAGCACCCAAGCCACCCAACCAGTAGCCATTTCTTCAGTGCACTATTGTAGAACCTTTGAATTAATCTCCTTATGTCCACTCCAATTAGCTTTCCATCTTTTTTCTTCACGTGACAGCCAGAATTACTTTTCTAAACTGCAAAACCATCTGTTTCCCCTTGCTTGGGACGCTTCTGAGTCGAAAACAAAACAGCAAACAACCAAAAAACCCCCTCCTGCATTTTTCCTTTACTCACTCATAAGACTTCTGACACCAGCTGTGTGGGGTTTTTCCCCATATCAAGCAAATCTCTGTGACACCAGCTGAATGTCCTACAATTCAATTCCAATCCAACATTAATCAGTGTTGGCACAGACTTCACAGGTTAAGGGTTCTGTCCCACAAGATTATCCCCCACTTTGGACATCAATCACAAGTAATAGGTCCCCTGGTTCACCATAACTTTTGTCTGACTTGGCTACAAATTGAAGGTTCCCACAACCCCCTTCTTGGGTTAGATCATTTACTAAAATAGCTCACAGAACTCAGGGAAACATTGATTTATGTTTACCAGTTTATTACATAATAAAGGATATGATAATGTAGACAGATAAACAGTCAGATGAAGAAATTCATAGGATGAAGTCTGGAAGGCTCACCATCACAGGAGATTCATCCCCATGGAGTTGGTAAGTGGATGTGTTTACCAAACTGGAAGTTCCCCAAACCCTGTACTTTGGGGATTTTTATGGAGGTGTCATCATGTAGGCAATGATCCATTATTAACTCAATCTTCAGTCCTTCTACCCTTCCTGAAGGATAGGGAATGGGCCTGAAATTTCCAAGTTATTAACCATGGCTTCATCTTTCTGATGACCAGCCCCCAACCAAGAGCCTGTCAGGAGTCACTTCATTAGAACAAAATACAGTCCTATCCCCTAGAAAATTCTGAGGGATTTAGGAGCTCAGTGTCAGATGCTCCTTTCATTCACAAAACTACAAAGGTCTCAGGAACTTTGTGTCAGAAACCAGGATCAAAGACCAAATGTGAGAACAAAAGATTCTCCCAGCACCCCTGTTTATAAGAGTTTTAGAAGCACTGTCTGTGTCAGGAACTGGGACAGATATATATTTCTCTTTATTTCACACCATCCAAAGGCCTTCCTGTACACTAAGGATCAAAACTAAGGTCCTTAATATGAGCAATCAGGCTCTCCATGTTCTGGATTCTCTCTGTACTTTAGTGGTTTCACCTAGTATCTTTTCCTGAAGCTCACAAATTTGCAACCAGGCTGCTTCTCTTGTTGCCTCAAAAGTACCCCTTTTGTGGGGTACTTACCCTTCCCAAATCATAGACTTCATGATTACAGTTGTTTCTGCTTAAGGGTTCATTCTCCAGCTAATACCGCCTCACCCTTTAGGTCCCAACTTCAATGTTAGTTTCTCAAGAAAGCCCTTCCTCGTCCTCCTGTCCAAATTAGGTTTTACTACAAAATGCATTCATGGAACTCTGTACTTCACCTTAGCTCTCATTTTGATTCTCAATATAATTTTGTCTTGCCTATTATTTATCATATCTACCAGGCAACAGATTTTATATAGCAGGCATTAGCTCAGTCACAAGTTGGTGCTCAAAAATATTTAGCAAATCAATGACTGACTGTATGAATGAATGATTTCAACGAGGCACATACATGGCAATACACTTATTAGCATGTGTGAATAAAGTAAATATAAATGTTCTCTGTACTCATCAGAGGCTTATATAAAACTCTGTCTTTATTTCTTTGCACTTTATTTTCTGTTGACCTCAAATAATACTATGGGATTATTTCACTTTTTTTTTTTCATTTTTTGCTTTGTGATTTGGCATAGGACTACCACCAAAAATATAAAATGGTTTTATTTTAAAAATAAGTAAATGCTTCAATGTATGCAATTATTTTTATTAATTTTATGAACAGCTATTATTTATTAAGGAATTGCTATATACCAATCACCATGCCAAGCACTTTATAGGCATTTATTCCACCCAACCCCCATCCCACTAGTAAGGAACTATAATCACCACCCCCATTTTACAGATGAAGAAAAGAGAGGTAAGGAAGTTCAAAAGTTGTTAGAGATCACATGGCTGGTTTTCAGAACTGGCCCCTGAACTCAGCCCTTTTCAGATTTAGCCTAAGTTCTAATCACTCTGATATGCTTAAGATGGAACTGAATATATTCAGCTCATTATGAACTTGTTCTCTCCAATATCTTCCTTTTAAGATAGTTCTAGGCATTGTTAGAGCCTATAAATAGGGGTGATCATGCAAGGTGGATCTAGCTCTAAAAGGCAAGGATAATTAGTGATAATTGTGGCTACTCCTTATGGAAGTCTTTAAATGACCTGTGTACTGTCTTGAATATTTCACATATTTACTTTATTTAATCCCCATAAAAGAAATCTGCCACATCTCATTATCCCCTTTTAAGGATAAGAGAAAGTTTGTCAAGGTCAGCTAATTTTTAGAAGTCCTACTATACTTAAAGGCATAAACTGAAATTAGGATCCATGTCCTCTGACTTCCAGCCTTAAGGTCAAACTCCTAACTGGTCTGGAATATGCCCCCTCCATCTTCCCCATCCGGGCTGCCAACCCTGTTGCCCTTACCCCCACCATTCACTGCACTGCTGGTCCTGGCCTGTCCTGACTTCTTCTAAGACCCCAAATCGGGCTCAAGGGCCCGTTGGTATTCTCAGGAGCACTGCTAAGTAAATTCTCTCATATAGAGATGCAGGGGTAAGATATTCCCCACCAGTGAATCACTTCACAAGATTCCCTTCATGGATTTCTTTAAGCTACGTGTCTGCCCAATGTATAGCAACAAACTAAGTTCTCCAAACATGCCTGGGGTTTTGGTTATTCCTTCTGAGAAGTGATTCTTGTTCAAAAACTGCTATTCTCTCTACTTGGTAACATTTTCCACTCAAGTGTTGGAAAAATCTAAATTTCTAAATTTTTGAAGCTCAAGTACTCAAAAGATATCATTGTATGTTATGATTCTAGAATGTAATTGTATACCTACCATTTATTCTGTTACAAGACATACTTCTTTTCATCTTAAGATAAAAAAATATATAGCTATACATATATATATATATATATATATATATATATATATATATATATATATA
>NW_023270377.1:16292094-16397339 GCF_011800145.1 Mirounga leonina
ATATATATATATATATATATATATATATATATATATATATATATATAGGTATAGGTATAATATTCTTTCAGAGGCATTATCATATATCTACATGTGGTATATGTGTGGTGTGTGTGTGTATTTTTTTTCCCAAAGAGATTCCCTTTATGGGCTATTTTGTTTTATCAAAATTTGCTTAGCTAATTTTTCTTTACAGCTGGCTGTCACTGAGTTCTCATCTGTCTCTGTTATGTACAGTGCCAGGTCACTTAAACCAAAGGTTGCCAGTGAATTCATGGGGGTGGTTTGAGTTGAGGGAGATGAGAGAAAAGGCACTGTTGTTACTTAAAAGAAGCCATAATCTATCAGTTCCCCTTGGAAATCAATGCAAGGTGGAACTCCCCCAAACTCCCACCCCTGTCTTTCCAGGACCTCCCATTGACAGACCTCTGTTTTGGTTGTAAAAACCATATGAAATGTCCAGTGTGCCTCACTTAATATAAGAGCCTTCATTTCCTAATGCAGAAATTTCCCTACGCTTCCACTGTCTGTGACCCACATTATAATAATCACACTATACTTTATTTACCAGTCAACTTGCCTGTGTGGATGACCGTATAACATAAATCCTCTTTCAACTTTTATTGTGTTTCTTTCTGCAGCTTTGAACTGATTTTAAAAGGACCCTAGATTCTAGTTTTTATTCTAGTATTTATTTCAGTATTTGGGTTTAAGTAACAGAGAGAGTTTATTTTCCCCTCTCTAAAAATGCCCTTGTTTCGTTTCTGTCCGGACTGTTCAGAAACCATATTTCCCAATGGAACCTCAAAAGGAGTTGACTGATACCTGTGTTCCTAAGCAAAATTTTGCAAAATGTTCCCATTCATCCCAGGACTTTGAAGAGAAGGACTTTGAAGAGAAGTCTCACCTCCCTGCGCTCTAAAGGCTGCCTTGCAGAAGTCCAAGTGTCCTACAGCCCCCTGGCTGGTGTCCTGTGTGTGTCTATTACCCCAGTACCCTCCCATCTTCCTGAGGGATTGTGGACTCCTTTTCTCTATCTACTGTGTGAAGCTGCACATATCTGTCCAACTTTCTCACTAGCACTCAGCCAGGTAGCGTAGAAACACTTGGGGTCAGACAACCATATTGAGGTAGGTTGACTGTCATCAATACTGGGCACCCCTTAGGTTTTCTGGCTACCCTCCACCCCTGAAGATCTGTTAACCCTCTTTATAAAAACCCCAGGGAAGAACAGTTGGGGGAACGATACCCACAGCAGTCTCCTCTCTCTAGGGATGGGAATGTAGACATTATTAACAGCAGACAACATGAGTTGAATGTCTTACTAGCCAGTCCTTATGCTAAGAACTTCCATCCACCATCTCATTTAATCCTCTCAATAACCATGATAGCAGGTACTATTATTACTATTATCCTTCAGCAGTCTTCTTAGTGATTATACGTATGAATTCACTTGGTTCTCACAAAAACAATGTGAAGTGTGTATTATATTTACATTTTTACATATGGGGAATCTGACCATCAGGGAAATTTAGTACATTTCTGAGGTCACATGGTGTGTGAAGTCTGATTCAAACCCAACTGGTCTGCTCCAGAGCCCACACTCTGGACTACAATATTATAGCTCCATAAAGGGCTTGCTTAAATTGAACCGCTTGGTAGGGGCAGGTCAAAATCTTTAATCTGTCGGTGGTGTGTTTTCTCAACTTGCCCTGTGGTTGACAGTTTGTAAGATGGCTCCCAGTGATACCCAACTCCTGGTGTGCACATACTTGTCCAGTGTTGGCTGGACCTGCGGCTTTTCTTTTAATGAATAAAATGTTAACAGTGATGAAATGTCACTACTCAGATTAGGTGAGAGAAGATTGTGAGTCCTGTCTTGCACTCTTTTTTTTTTTTTAATTTTTTAAAGATTTTATTTATTTATTTGACAGAGAGAGAGACAGCGAGAGAGGGAACACAAGTAGGGGGAGTGGGAGAGGGAGAAGCAGGCTTTCCGCGGAGCAGGGAGCCCGATGCGGGGCTCAATCCCAGGACCCTGGGATCATGACCTGAGCCGAAGGCAGATGCTTAATGACTGAGCCACCCAGGCACCCCGCTGTCTTGCACTCTTTCTAACTGGCAGTTCTTGCTTGTTTGCTTCAATGAAGCAAGCAGTCATGCTATTAGCACCTTATGAAGAGGTCCACATGGTGGGGAACAGAAGGCAGCCTCCAGCCAATAGCCAGTGAGGAACTTAGTCCTCATGTAACCACCCAGAAAACAATTAAATCCCACCAACAACTACATGAGCAAGCCTGGATATGGATTTTTCCCCATTCAAGCCTTGAGGTATGTTATGGACAGAATATATGTGTCCTCTCAAAATTCATAGGTTAAAATCCTAATCCCCAATGACGGTATTAAAAGGGAGGTAATTGGGGGGAAATTAAGTTTTGAGCATGATGCTGTCATGAGTGGGATTAATGCCCTTACAAGTAGAGACCACAGAGAGCTCCCTTGCTTTTTTTGTCATGTGAGAATACAATGAGGAATCAGTCATCTATAACCCAGAAGAGGACTCATGCCAAAACTCAACCATGCTGGCACATGATCTTGAACTTCCAGCCTCCAGAACTATAAGAAATAAATTTGTGTTGCTTATAAGCCTCCCAGTCTGTAGTACTTTGTTAGAGCAACCCACTGAGACAAGATGACTGCAGCCCATAACAACATGGTGATTCTAGCCTTGTTTGAGAAACCCTGAGCCAGGAACCCCGGTTAAGCTGGGTTTGGATTCCTGACTTGCAAAAACTATAAAATAATAAACATTGTTTTTTGTGTTTTTTTGTGTTTTTTTTTTTTTTTTTTTACAGATTTTATTTACTTGACAGAGACACAGTGAGAGAGGGAACAAAAATAGGGGGAGTGGGAGAGGGAGAAGCAGGTTTCCTGCAGAGCAGGGAGCCCGATGTGGGGCTCGATCCCAGGACCCTGGGATCATGACCTGAGCCAAAGGCAGACGCTTCACCAACTGAGCCACCCAGGCACCCCATAAACATTGTTGTTTTAAGCCACTAAGTTTTGGGGTAATTTGTTATGCAGCAAAAGATAACTGATACACATCATCTCGGTTTACCCAAAAATAACTCCTATTAAACTCAAGATTTTATTAAGCAGCCAAAGGGTCTGTTGAGACTCATTGAATTTCTATGTTGAAATAGAAACTGTTATTTAATATTTATCACTAACTGGGTACTTACCAAGTGACAAGCACTATGCTTAGTTCTTTCCATAGTCAGTAGTAAATACTAATGCTTAATCCTCATAACTCTGTGATGCCATTTTTAGTCACAATTCATCAAATTATATTTAACAGTGGTGTTCTGATGTTTATTTGCAGTTGTCCCACCAATCATTTGTTTAAGCTTTTCCTAGAGATCTCTTTACTCAGATCTTGCCTGGGTTCTCGGTCTCTCTGTATTACCCAATCTTGCTGAAGGTCTTCTGGGTGCTCTCATAATGTTCTGATCTTATGATCTGAGATTTCTGTTATTTTGACCTTGACCAATATCACATCAAGAACATGATCAATCTTTACTTTTATGAATGTGCATTGTGCCTTCGATAGAGCATCTGCAGCTAACTTTTTGTAGTATCTGCTGTACAAATACCTATTGCTTCAGATCACTTATACTGGGGGGCTAGTTCTTGTTATTGTTTCTATGTCCCTGCAAGGTCTTGACTACTCCCATTCTGAATCTTCTGTGCTTTGTTTATGATGTCACAACAGGGTTGGGTGTGTATGAACTTCAGCTTTTGATTAGTATGCAGATTGAAATCACATCCCAATAATGGGCATGTCCTCATTCATTATATAACCTCCCAACACACATACACATACACATAATGCAGTTACAATAGATCAGCATGTTCCTGTTTGAATGCTTGATGCTCACTCTAAACCCAAAGTGAATTAGTTAAACTGAGCATGTTAGTTCCACTAGGTACTTCTTCAGGTTTTTCATATGTGAAAAGAGGCACCTGTTTTGAAGAAGGTATATCAATGTCAAGACCCGCATATGTTCAGCTTCCTGAATTCTTCAAGGCTATACACACTGTGTAGTCAGGATTTCACACCAAGAGCAGAGTTGAATAAACCACATGGCAGATTCATTATTTGGGGAAAATCAATGTATATTCAACACATATGCATTTCATTTGCCCAGTGCAATCTAGAGATAAACTTTCAGTCCCCTTATATTTTATAATAAAAAAGGATCTAAAAATTGATGTTTAGTTTTTTTCTCCTTAGATAAACACTTCTAACATAATTGCTGAGCTCCTTAGATTCCATTCCATTTATTTTTTCTGTAAGACTTTTATTGAAGTTCTGTTTAAGTTCAGGCACCAGGCCACTGAAAAGTGTGGAACATTTAGGCATTAACAATTTCTTCAAGAGTCCCATGCCAGATAACTGTTGGTGTGTTTTACCTTTTAAATCTCCTTTCTTCCCCTTAACCCTTGCATTGAAAAATTTGATTTTTGAAAGGATTGATTAGTTGTTAGACACAGAAGATGGGAAATTCTTCTTTCTTGGGGTTCTCTGGAAAGTTCTTCTCAAAATGCTACATGGATGCAGGAATTTAAAACAAACAACACACACATCAGTGGAACAGAATAGAGAGAACTAGAAAGAAACCCACACATATATGGTCAATTAATTTACAACAAAGGAGATAAGAATATACAATAAGGAAAGGACAGTCTCTTTAATAAGTGCTGTTGGAAAAATTAGACAGTAACCTGTAAAAGAATAAAACTTGACCACTGTCTTCCACCATACACAAAAATTAACTCAAAATGGACAAAGACAGGCTTGTAAGACCTGAAACCATAAAACTCCTAAAAGAAAACATAGGGGGTAAGCTCCTTGATAGACATTTTGTCAGTAATTTTTTAAATCTGACACTGAAAAGCAAGAGCAACAAAAGCAAAAGCAAACTAGTGGGATTACATCATACTAAAAAGCCTCTGCAAGACAAAGGAAACAACCAACAGAATGAAAAAGCAATCCACTGAATGGGTGAAAATATTTGCAAATCACATATATGGTAAGGGGTTAATATTCAAAATATATGAAGAAACCATTCACCTCAATAGCAAAAGGAAAAAAAAAAAAAGAACCAGTCTGATTTTTAAAAAAATGGCAGAAGATCTGAACAGACACTTCTGAAGAAGAGATGGTCAACAAGTACATAAAAAGAGACTCAACATCCCTAATCATCATGGAAATACAAATCAAAACCACAATGGGATAACCACAATGAGATATCTCAGACCTATTAGAAGGGCTATGATCAAAGAGATTAGAAGTAACAAGTGTTGGCAAAGTTGTGGAGAAAAGGGAACGCTTGTGGACTGTGGGTGGAAATATAAATTGGTACAGCCACTATGGAAAACAGTTTGGCTGCTTTTTGAAATATTAAAAATAGAACTACCATGATCCAGCAATCCCACTTTTGGGTATTTATCAAAAACAAAAACAAAAAAAGACAACAATAAAAAAAACTAACTCAAAAAGATACCTGCAACCCCATGTTTGTTGCAGCATTATTTACAATAACTGAGATATGAAAACAATCTAAGTATCCATCAGTGGGTGATGGATAAAGAAATTATGGTACATAAATATATATGTATATATATGTGTATGTGTATACACACACAATGGAATATTATTTAGCTATAAAAATAATGAAATCTCGCCATTTGTAACAATATGGCATTATGCTAAGTGAAATAAGTCAAAGACAAATACCATATGATCTCTTTTATATGTGGAATCAATCAATAAATCAGTTAGGCAATAAAACCCAGCTCACACATACAGAGAACAGACTGTTTGTTGCCAGAAGTGGGGAGTAGGTCATAGGAAAAGTGGGTAAACTGTTTTTATTTTAATGTAAATATTTTTTTAAAATGATTGCCGAAGAATACAATGCTAAATTCTTTTAAGTATAAAGCAAGTTTGACATAGTAAGGCTGTATGTTATACACTTGAATTTGTCTCCAATAAATGTGAATTCTGATGTAGGAGAAAAAACCAGCTTGGGCATTATTGTTCAAAAATAAGGCCTCACGTTTTTCTGCTCTGGGGCTGTGTTGTAATCTCCACCAAATTATTGTGAAAAATGAATGGCTTTGATATTTTCATGATCAGTATGGATTACTAAAATACAAATTAGCTGGGCTCCTGCAAACCAAGCAAATTGTGATGAACAGTTTTGGGGAGCGTGTGGACTTTAGTCGTGATAAGGCTTGGGGGAGGGGAGCTGAGGGAAAAGGAAACATGAAGAATGACTCTCAAGTTTTGGCTTGGTGATGGGTGAAGCCGTTCAGAGAGACAGGAAATCCACCTGTCAGTTTTCCGTGAAAAATAGTGGCTTTCTCTTTGGATATGTTGAGTAAGAGGGCCTAACAGACCTCCAGTTGGAAATGTCTAGCAGGCAGTGGATATATTTGTCTGGAGTTGGGGCAAGCGGTCAGGATTTGGAGCTTGTGGGGAAAGGAGGGATTTAAAGTAATGAGAGAATGTGAACATTTATGGATCGATCTGCTGCTATTTTTAGAAAAAAAGGCTTAGAGCGACAAAAGCCGTGCGAAAGAAAAATGCCTCTGGCATCAGTGTCTGTTCAAGAGTCTCATGTCCCTAAGCTTAACTATATGTGACTTAATCCTTTGAAAATATTTATTTAGCTTTTACACAAAGGCTCGTCTTACTACCGTGAGATTATCTGGGCACAGGGGAGCGTCTTGCTCAGGTTCCAGGTGTAGATAATTGCACATCCAATGGACGGTCGCCCCAGGAGTCACCCTTCCATACCCCTATTGAAACAATGATGTATTAAAATCTGGCATTATTATACTTATTTTAAAATCTTGTGTAAAAGTAAAATAAAATCGCAGCAGGCGTACAATAGATTACTTCGGGATATTTGCTAAGTTTACCATTCTTCCTCCTCCTCCTCCTTCTTCTCCTTCTCCTCCTTCGATTTACTTATTTTAGAGGTGGGGGAGAGGCAGAGGGAGAGGGAGAGAGTCTTACTTAAGCAGACTCCGCACTGAACTCAGAGCCAGAGGCGGGGCTTGATCCCAGGACCCTGAGATCACCACCCCTGTGAAAGTCAGAGTTGGAAGCTTAACCAACTGCGCCACTCTGGCGCGCCTTTTTTAATTCTTTTTTTTTTTTTTTTAAGTAATTTTTAAGGATAGCTGTTATAGTTAGCTACTGCCATAATAAGATTTTATGTAAATTCATAAAACAACCACAAAATATCAGTGGTATACAGCAATTAATTTGTGTTTGGATGCCTGGGAAAAGCTGAAGGTTGGATAGGAGACTGTACTGATCTGGCTGGGCTTTCTCAGATGTCTGGGTGTCAGTTGGCTGTCAGCTCGGGAAGTGGGGCTACTCTGCCCAAAGCGTCTGTCTCCTACTATTCCGCAAGCTAGCCCTGGCACGTTTTCATGGCAATGTCCAAAGCACAAAAGAGCAAGCCTGAAGGCAAGAACATTTCAAGCCTCTGCTTGTAACCTGTTAATAACCCTTTGCCCAAAGCAAGTCATGTGGTTGACCCTGGTGACAAAGGGTGGCACAGGATCTCCCCCACAGGGAGAAAATACGGCAAATTTGCCTGGCACAGGATGCGGGATGGGGGAAAGGAAGGGAAAGTGAGCTAGCATTGTAATCTATCACAACAGTGTACTTCCCCACCGTGAGAAGGGGTTCCTGGATCCAATAAATTAAACTTCGTCTCTTCTACAGTTTACTCATGGTTAATTGTATTAGAGGCAGTCGCTGCCCAAATCTAAGAATCTAAGACTGCAGAGATACAAAAAAGTTTCTCCATTTGAAGTCAAAATTCATACTATACTTCCCTTATAAACTCAAGGTTTTACCATAATTTAAGAATTATTTCCACCATATTGTTCTTAATAAAACTATACAAAGATAAATCTTTTAATAAATATATAACTAAATAATTCATACCTTTATTTGGTCAATACTGTTTATCATCTTTATTGTGCTATACAGGAAAAGATACATTAAAACATGACCTACGCCCTCTGCTCTCAACATGTTCAGAAAAAAATGGGAAATAAGTTACATATACTGCAAGATGATATCTGACTGTAATCAGATTTAATCCAAATTCTACAAGATTTCCTGAAATCAGTGGGAAAAAAAAAAAGTAAAGACACATTCTCAACCTGTTTCCCTTGCTCTGTATTTTCCATTTCTTGGAACCCTGAACAAATATACAAAGTAGATACTTTTATCTTCATTCCGCAGGAAGGAGCTGAAGTCTAGAGCCTTTAAGAAACTTGCTTAAAGTTCACTCACCTACCAAACATCTGATCTAGATTTGAACCTCGCTCTCGCTAACCTAACAACTGAGGTAGTTCTTCTATTAAATAAAATTGCCTCCTTTTGAATGAATTCTTTCTCCATGTTAATATGATAATGATGCATGCTGAAATCTGAATCTAAGATTATCTTTTTAATAGAAAAAAAGAAGAAAGATATTTGGTACTGTATCAATTTAGTGTCATTCAACTTTTGAACTGAGATTATATTCTCAGCCACTATTTTTTATGTAAAATATTTTTAACTCATCTTTTTATTTTGTTATAGAAAATTCTGTTTCAAGTGCTGGTCTATATTAAACATTTTTAACAACATAAACAGATGTTGGTTACATCTTTAATATTTTGATGATGAAAAGAAAGTCTTCCAAGCAGCTATAATAAATTCTATAATCTCTACTCTGTGAGACTAATTACTTCGTACTATGGAACATTTAAGGAAATGAAGCACCATTGTCAAACATCAACTCTTCCACAAAAAGCTTCCAAATGCCTTGGAAACAGGCTTTGGGAATTTATCCAGGCAAGACATATATTAAAATAATGTGAATATCACTATTACTTGCTCAATGAATGTATAAAGAAGAAACTTGCTTGGCTGTATAATTTAGTAGATGAATTATTAAGCATGGTCATTAACTCATTGTAAATATGGTTATTAAAAATTAATACCTGATAGCTATTAAAATTTTTGAACATTAAACCCCGAGGTAGGATCGTAAACAATTATATAAAATATTTTTTCTTTAAAATAATAAATAACTGTCTTCAAATTGAGTGCAGAATACATAAAGTATGTTAAAGTGACATATTTAAATAAACTTTGGCAAATACTTTTATTTCTTTCAGCTCCTAAATTTGTCAAAATTTTTTATTTTTCAAGTCTGGACAGAAAGGTACAATGAAAATTCTTAATCACTTTTTATATCTGATACATAAATAGAGTTCGGATGCTAGATTTATCCTTTCATTAGGCTTAGAGATAAATTGATATTTTCTTAAGAGATTTGTAATAACAAGAAACTTTTAAGTCTGTACCACTACAGACGGGGAAAATATCTTAAGATGCAAAATCTCAGGCACCTACAAGAAACTATATGTTTTAAGACTTGTGTATTTATATAATCTATCCCTTGTGGGAGATGCAATAAAATCAGCATAGAAATTTAAGTCAGAAAATCAAAATTTTGCTCCTTCACTTCTGATCCTGGCTGCACATTCAAAACTTCAGAGACACTTTTAAGGCATATTAATTATTTGGGCCCTCTCCCAAGATGCTAAACTAATGGGTGAGGCCTATCCTGCTTTGCCAATGCACCCTTAGGAGGTTAATTCTGGTGCACACTCGGTTTGGGAAACATAACCCTAGAAGGTCAAGTGGCGAAGCCTGAATCCTAATCTGCAAAATGGGAAGATATTGATTATGGCCCTAGTCAATTTCTCGGGGTTTTTAGGAGACTCAAAAGGGATGTATACATGTGTTTTGTCAGCTTCGGATGCTAGGCCTCTGAACTCTGTTAAATTGCTTTAGTGGACCAAGTGATATTCTATAATGGTACTGTGGTGTTTGTGTGTGTGTGTGTGTGTGTGTATGAGAGGCAGAGACAGAGACAGAGACAGGAAAACACATAGGCAGACACAGACAAAAAGAGACAAAGAGAGACACAGTGATTTATTAATTTGGATGTCATTTCTTTTCTGTAGATTTGCCTTATTTTTCATATAGAACAAAATCTCATTAATGGATATTTAAAAATCATACTTGATAAATTTAATATATGATTCATGCTTCTCCAGTTATTACAGGTGAACTAATTTTATCTCTATATGAGCATTTTGTCTTATAAATCTTGTTGCTGTGGGTCTCTATTTATAAGCTAATTTATATTTCTACTCTCGCTTAAAAATAATGTTTATTGAAGAAGTTTTTAAAAAATAGCATATATTAGAGAAGTACTTTTTTTCAGAATATAAAAGCAATAAATGCTAATAGATACTAAGCTGGAAAATATAGAAATGCAGCAATGGAAAAATAAAGCAGCTATGATCCAGAGAAAAAGCATTGTCAGCACATTGATTTGCTTATTTCTCCATTTATTTAGTACTTTAAAAATTATTTGTATGAGTTCATTCTGTTAGAAGATTAGAAGATACCAACATTTTGTCTGTTATATATTGGGTGTATATATATATATATACACATTTACCCACACACGTATATGTATATATATATACACACGTGTATATATATATGTATATATATATGTATGTATTGTATGTGTGTACCCCAGAAAGCTTAAGAACTCCTGGGACTTTTGTTTCTCTTGCCCTTGGAGACAAAACTCTAGGAGTTCTTAAACCTTCTGGGGCATAGGAATCCCTTGAGGAACATTGGTTCCAGGGCCTGGTTCCTTTCAATGAGTTTGATATTGGTGAGATGCGGAAAAAGGGGAACACTCTTACACTGTTGGTGGGAATGCAAACTGGTGCAGCCTCTCTGGAAAACAGTATGGAATTTCCTCAAAAAGTTAAAAATCGAGCTACCCTATGACCCAGCAATTTCATTAATAGGTATTTACTCAAAGAATATAAACATAGTGATTTGAAGGGGCATCTGCACCCCAGTGTTTATAGTGGCAATGTCCACAATAGCCAAACTGTGGAAAGAGCCCAGATGTCCATCGACAGATGAATGGATAAAGAAGATGTGGTATATACAC
The DNA here is from genome assembly GCF_011800145.1 of Mirounga leonina. Taxonomy (NCBI): domain Eukaryota; kingdom Metazoa; phylum Chordata; class Mammalia; order Carnivora; family Phocidae; genus Mirounga; species Mirounga leonina. Next base: position 16,303,224 of record NW_023270377.1, read on the forward strand.
ATAATGAAATATTACTCAGTCATCAAAAAGAATGAAATCTTGCCATTTGCAATGACGTGGATGGACCTAGAGGGTATTATGCTAAGTGAAATGAGTCAGAGAAAGACAAATACCATATGATTTCACTCATATGTGGAATTTAAGAAGCAAGACAGATGAACACAGGGGAAGGGAAGGAAAAATATAAGATGAAAATAGAGAGGGAGGCAAACTCTAAGAGACACTGAACTCTAAGAAACAAACCGAGGGTTGCTGGAGGGGAGGTGGGGGGGATGGGGTAACTGGCTGATGGGCATTAAGGAGCGCACTTGATGGAATGAGCACTGGTATTGTATGCAACTGATGGATCACTAAATTCTACCTCTGAAACTAATAAAAAAATTAAAAATTAAAAAAAAAAGAACTCCTGGGGCTCCTTAGGGAGCTACTGATGGATGTTTGAGACTCTCCTAAAATTCTTGGCAAATTAGCCCATGTTCCCATGCTCCTGCCCTTCTTTGTCAGATACAGTCCTGGGAAAATAAAAATAAATCAGTAAATATTTGTTGAGTGAATAAATGAATAAATGAACAAGTACATAACTAATTGAGTTAATACAGAGGATTATTAGATCTTTTTTATTATTATGTTATATTAATCACCATACATTACATCATTAGTTTTTGATGTAGTGTTCCATGATTCATTGTTTGCATATAACACCCAGTGATCCATGCAGAACATGCCCTCTTTAATACCCATCACCAAGCTAACCCATCCTCCCACCCTCCTCCCCTCTAGAACCCTCAGTTTGTTTTTCAGAGTCCATCATCTCTCATGGATCATCTCCCCCTCCGATTTTCCCCCCTTCATTCTTCCCCTCTTGCTATCTTCTTTTTTTTTTTTTTTAACATATAATGTATTATTTGTTTCAGAGGTACAGATCTTTTTCTACAATCAGTTTTTAAGATCATTTCAATTAGTATCCCAAAGGAGCACCTTTAAAACTCTACAGAGTGGTTTTGGATTTCATCTGAAAGCAAAATAATGTGAGAGACTCTTACCATTAGGTAGTAAAAAAATATTATAAACAACTACAAGCAGGGAAAGGGTAGATCCAGAATTATCATTGTGATTAATGGGAAAGAATAGATGCCCACATAAATAAATTCATTTGTATAGAAAAAGTATTGCATACATGAAAAATATGGCATATTTGGGGGAAAATATGGGGAAATGATTTTTTTTAAGTAAATGATGCTGGCATTGCAATCCATAAAATATATTCAAAAAGAAAGAAAAATTATACTTATATTGTATACCAAGATACAGTCCAGCTATATTAACATTATATATGCATCAAAATAAAATCATAGCAGTAAAAGAAAATGGGGATAAATATTTAATAATATCAGAATAAGGAAGACCTTTCTAAACATAAAAACAAACTTATTCACATAAAAAAATGAAAAGAAGGTATGGCCCAAAGACAAACACAACCAATAAATATGACAAAATGAGGAAAAATATAAAGATGGAAAAAAATTCCTTATACCTATCACTGAAAACCATGCCAATAAAAAGAAACCATTTTCAACGACCAAATAAGCAAATATTAAAATTTTGAAAATATTGGCAGTGAGACCGGGAATTAGGAAATGTCAGGCACTGTTTTTCAGAGTATAAATTTTCATATTACTTCTGGGGAAAAACTTGGCAAATTTTTTCCCAAAGTCTTAAAAATGCACAAACCCTTTTACCAGTAATTTCCTTTGTAGGATGGTAGTCTAAGGAAGTTATCTAAACTATATCAAGATTTTGATAACAGAATTTGTTTCTCTGAAAAAATAATAAACAACTGAAATGACCAACAAAAGGAAATTGGCTAATGGAATTAGAGCAATTTTTGAGATGATACATTATAAAATATATATGATCATAAATTATGCCAGTAGAATATGTTGTGTCAAAGAAAATGTTCACAATCTATATCTTATAATCTATGTCAGTGAAAACAAATTGTACATTTTATAAAAAGGAAAATGATACAACATTCAAAGGACATACACTAAAATCTAAGCAGTGGTAGATTTTTATTTTTGTAATTATTAATAAATACTAAATCATTTTTGTGTAAATACTGTTAGAAGACAGTAGCTTTTATAATTCACTGATGTCCATCTTCATTCATCCATAAGAGACATAGGCTGGGAAAACTAAACCCACACTATTAGTCTCCTTTAATTTAGTTCAATAAATGAGAGGAAACTAATCTTTTGATCCAGTCTAAAGCTTAAAAGGAAACTTTCAGATATGATAGGTATATCTTCCCTGGAATACCGATAGAGAAGATTTATCCATCTCTACAGGATACAATTCCAGATTTGATAGTGAGGTAGTCTTAGCATCAAAAGAACAAGCCTTAAATCCTGGCTTGGTCTTGGACAAATCACATAATCCCTCAAAGCCTTAGTTTCCTCATCTACAAAACAGGGAAAAAAAGGTTGCCCTGCCTCTAGGAGTATTGTAAGGATTCAATATTCAATGAGATCATGTGTGTGTGTGTGTGTGTGTGTGTGTTTAAGCATTTAAAATGCAAAGTTGTAAGTCAAAAATAGAATGTTAGCTCTGGAAAGAACCTCAAAATCATTTTAAACCATTCCCCAATCAAGAGGACACTATTAATCTAATGAAGGCATGCATATACCCTGATGGGGGTCAGAGTTTTTGCACATATACAAAAGTTATCAGCAAACTCAATTCCAAAGGAACCTGACCTGTTATTAAAAACCTTATACCAGTACCAGTCAACAATTAAAGCATTGTATAAAGATAAATCAAGGAGTCATGTTTCTTCTCAAAGAAGCACACAATGTAAAAGAAATAATAAAACCTAGTGATTTAAATCCCTATAAAATTAATGCATTGTATATGAAGAATTAGCATAAAACATACTGACATTTATAGAATTGTTTCCAAAACACACTGAAGGAATTCCTTGTTAGAGAAAACAGTGGTTTGGAATTGTTTCCTCATGTGAGCCATAAAAAGTCTCATACTTCAGTACTTTTATTTAGTTGCTTTAAACCACAATTGAGTTCATGTAAATTGGAGTTTAGCTCTCCAATATTTTTAATCTCTCTATTCCCGCAGTGGAACTAGCTACTGAATTCTAAGCCTTGGAAAAGGACATGTCGGTGATATGTCTGGTTTGCTACCAATGAAAATTGGTAGAGAAGGTACAGATTATAAAGAATCTTTTAAAACTAAATCTCCAAGGGAGAAATGTACACGTGAACTTTTTGTAAAGTTTGCACAAATTTGCAAATATTTTTAACTAGGTCAACAGGACTGTTCTTGGGTTTACGTCAGTTTAATTGGCACTTTGTTCAGTGAACCTGCCTATTCCACTTAAAACAAATGATCCCAATTTTCAATTTTTAAGACAAATACTAGATATAATTGTGTCATACATCTGAGGTGAAGGGACTCTTTCTTTTTTTTTTTTCAAGTTGTTCTATAAGATTTTTTTTACGTTGTGATAAAAGACACATAACAAAAAAATTTACCATTTTAATGGTTTCAACATGTACCAAAAGTTGTACAAACATCACTGGAGCTGCTACCTAGTTCCATAACTCTTGTTTTACCCTGAAAGGAAATATCATTAAACTCACTACCCCCTCCCCAGCTTTTGACAATTACTAGTTTGCTTTCTTTTACTATGGATTTGCCTACTGTGAATAAGAACTATTACTTTTTTAAAAATTGAGATATAATTAACATACAAACTTATATTAGTTTCAGGCCTACATTATAATGATTTGATATTTGTATATATTATGAAATGGTGACCTTAAAAAATCTAAGTAATATCCATCACCACACACCGTTACAATTTTTTTTTCTTGTGTTGAGAACATTTAAGAACTACTTGCTTAGGGGGCACCTGGGTGGCTCAGTCGGTTAAACATCTGACTCTGGATTTCGGCTCGGGTCATGACCTCAGGGTCGTGAGATTGAGCCCCGAGATGGGCTCTTTACTGGGCATGCAACCTGCTCAAGATTCTCTCTCTCCCTCTCCCTCTGCCCCTCCACCCCTACCCCCAAAAATCTACTTGTTCAGCAGCTTTCAAATATACAATCCAGTGTCATTCACTCTAAGTCCCCATGCTGTCCATCACATCCCCAGGACTTATTTATTTGGAATTATTATTTGTAATCTAACTGTGCTGGATAGTCTTTGACCTTCCAGTTTCATTCTTCACTCTTTTCTATTAGGCTCTGGACCTCAGGAGACTAATGTCCATGGGCTACATTAACAGGGCGCCCCTGCCCTCTGGCTGCTGATTGGCTTTGGCTCTCAGAAAGCACTGGGGGTACCTGGGTGGCTCAGTCATTACGCGTCTGCCTTCAGCTCGGGTGTCCTGGGATTGAGCCCTGCATCGGGCTCCCTGCTTAGTGGGGAGCCTGCTTCTCCCTCTCCCTCTGCTGCTCCCTCTGCTTATGTTCCCTCTCTCGCTGTGTCTCTCTCTGTCAAATAAATAAATAAAATCTTAAAAAAAAAAAAAGAAAGAAAGAAAACACTGCCGGAACATCAGAGAGTGGGGGAGGTATTTATTACCTCAGTTTCTTCCCCTCCTGGCATGGGTCAGCCTGATGATGGTTGTGTTCCTCTGCCTAAGGCCAAAGCTTCGGTCAGGGGTCCCTCCTCCAGCACATGGCAGCCCTGACCATACCCTGTTCCGTCTCTCACTTCCCTCTGTAGGTCCCCACCAGGTGGTGGTGGCTTCCTGCTGTTGGTTTCACTTTCCTTTTGTTGTCTTTGAACCCAGCCCACACTTTCATCAATAGTTCCTTCATTAAGCTCTCTTCAGTTTGCCCACTTGAGTAGGCTGTCTGTTTCCCTGTGGAGTACTGGCTGATCGACTAACTTGACTGATACACTGACTTGATTCATCACAGCATTTTCTTAATTATTATTGTTTACCACTGAGAAGCCCTATTAAAAATACAAGGATTCGATGGGGCACTGGGGTGGCTCAGTCAGTTAAGCATCTGCCTTCGGTTCAGGTCACGATTCCAGGGTCCTGGGATTGAGTCCATCATCGGGCTCCCTGCTCAGTGGGGTGTCTGCTTCTCCCTCTCCCTCTGCCTGCCCCTCCCTGTGCTAGTATGCTCTCTCTCTCTCTCTCTCTCTGGTAAAAATAAATAAATTAAAATCTGTAAAAAAAATGCAAGGATTTGAGAAACATATTGCTTTGTTCTGATATGTGGCCTGGCCCATATCATAGAATATCATAAATTACCAGAGACATTATTAATGCTGGTTATTCAGAACTCTTTCTTCAGTTTGAAGACCATGTTCTTAGAAACTTGGTCTTTGAGATGAGGTCAAGTCTTGATTTTGTAGTTATTGAAATCCCAGGAAGTGTTTCACAGTAGATAGTATTTAATCCATTATGTTTTGACTGAATTTGAACTTGGGTAAATTCAGACTATTTGGTGGATTTGCTATTTCAATTGAGAGAAACTAGGAATCCTGCCAGTTGTAAGAGAATTTAGTCTACTTTGGTATTAAAAAAGCACAGCAACTTTCATTTCAAGTATATTATTAGTTTGGAAATGTTCTTGTGTTTCTTTTATTTTGATCTTTTGAATTTTGAAAAAAAAATAAGGATGCCAAATACTTTACGTATTCGCCAATGAATAGAGAAATCTTGTAAGAGAATTTTGTGTAAGGCATAGCACCCTATAATCACCCTATAAAAATAAGAAATATTTACAAATGCCAGGTTTTCAGTGGTGCAATAAATATGGTAGTGACTTAAATAAGTTATTCAGTACAACTTCTAGGAAAATATACATGTCAGGATCTTAACAAGCTTTGTTATTCAAGTCTGAATATGAATATGAGCTTTATGAAATGATTGAGAGAGAACCGACAAAGCTGCAGGAGCTCTCGACTGAGGTCAGTGATAAATCATCCTCGTCTTGGTTCAGACTCAAGAATCAGAGCAAAGCTTTATTGTTTTTCAAAGACTTTTCAATTAGTTTATTTGTAAGTCACATTTCAAAAATTCTAATGTCACAAATATGTATAAACGGCAGCTATTTATCTTTTCCAGACGGAGAAGGAAAAGGTAAAATAAAAAGAGGAACTTGTTTCTCCTAATAGAAAGAGAAATTGGCAGCAAGATTTGTTAGAGAAAGACCATCAGTGGGTTCTGATACTAATAAGTTTCTAAATATAACCTTTACCCTATGAAAACGAACATATTGAAAAGATTAAATGAAAACCAAGTTAATGATGATGTCATTAAGCAGTTCATACTGAGGAACTATCTCAGTAGGTAAAACGAGGCTACATTAATGACCCAGTGCAGAAATAAAATCAATTCTTAGGACATAAACTTGTTTTAACACCTTGAGAATGGAGACCTAGTCCTTTTATAATTTGTTTTACACCCTTAGAAGGTAAGGGTTTATAGCTCTGAGGTCATACCTTTACCAAGAAGTAAGTTTCCTTACGGATATCTAACTTGTGAATTATTTAAAGGTTTGTTTGTTTTAATTTTTTAGGACATTTGAAGTGCTCATGCCACTCTGTTTCTTTATTTATGTCAAACACTCCAAAGATGTCAAAAGTCTGAGTAAACTTAAAGCTGAGTTTTGTCCTAATTTCAAAAGACTAACTTAAAATTCTACTAAGGCCAATGCTCCCTTTTAGTAGTGAACTAAAGAAATTATATGCATATAGCAAATTAATCCTTCATTAAACCATTGATAGAATGAGGGAAAGAAGTAATAAAGCCTGAGATTAAGCAAATATAAACTCTGGTCCCCAGATACATGAACAACAAAGAGTTTTTATCCAGCATAAATATGCCAGGAGCACATTATTTGCACTGTTGGATACTGTCTGTGTATGTGTGTTTTGATAAACTGCGGTGAATCTACAAGCAAAAAAAAAAAAAAAAAAAAAATATATATATATATATACACACACATCCTATACATATCCTACATATATATATATATACATATATAATTTTGGCCCCCTTTCCCAGAAGTGTTCTACAAACACAAACACGAAAAGCACACTGGATTTTTAAATGCTCAAGATAATAAGGTTAATTGATAGCATTTGATGCTTCTGTCTATCAGTTACCACCTTTATGTAAATCTCTCTTAAATGCCATTACAATTCTTGTTTCTACGATGGGACTGCTGGGAAGGTTCCATGGTAAAGCAATCCCAAGTTGACTTCATGTCCCATAGCAGAGTCCTTCCTGAAATGAAAGAGATGATGGAAGAGTATCTCTATTTGATAACAAGAGAGAAGGAAGGAGTGTGGGGGGTGGGGAGAAGGGACTCCAGAGGATAACCAAAGTTAAGGGGGTATGTGGGGAATTGGCTGTTTGTGGTAGCAGAGTCAAAGAGAGAAAAGGAGCTAAAGACACACAACATTTATGTTTAACATACTCTCATGTGATTCATATTACTTTTTGATTGAAGCAAACTAACAAACCTTACTGTTTGTTCTCCATTGAAACCCAGTAGTCATCCTGCAGTTTTTACATTTGAACAGATTTTGATTTTTAAACAGAACTCACATGGATAATGGTAAGACTACTGTACTTGAATGACTATTGCACGATAACAAGGGAAACAAAGTCATAGGTGTTTTTTACCTTTCCTTGCTATATAATTACACCTAGCATTCCAATAAAGATGATAATGAAATTAAAAAGTAAAGCCCCCACACCTTCTAATTATATACATATATAGCAGTTGTTGTCAGTATAGTTTTCTTTAATTTCGTTGGCCTAGTGTTAAGTTCTCAGGGCCCCAAAGCAAATTGTTTAAATCTTATCCCTGCTGTCCTTCTGGCCTCACCCTGAAAGCCCACTGTCCCCCTCTAACAGTTTCTTAATCACTTTGGGTCAACTTTGGCAGTGTTTTATCCTGACTTAAAGTTCCCACAAGATCTTTACAAAATAGAGAAGAAAATAACATTTTATGTAAAGAATATCATTTTAGATTTTTCTTGCTTTATATTGGATTCCTTTCAAAATAGCCTTTGGGATGAGCTTCAGTTCCATAAACATGTGTGTGAGATCTTTTCCTTATGTCAGATTCCATGCTAGGTTCTCTGAGAGATGCCCGGATGAAGAGGATGGATTCCTAACCACAGTTTACAGTCTAGAAAAAAGGTAGGAATGTGTGCATGAGCTCAACTTAAAAATGCCCTAATAGTGGGAAGGAAAGATTGATCCTACCTAAAATGACCAGGAGCATTATGAAAGCAGGTCATAAAAGTTATTTTGGCTTTGGATCATTAAGTTGCCGTTGGCACGTATGAAGAAGGCCTTGGGTCTTATGCTACTTCTTGCTGATGAGTAAGGCCCTATTTATCACTAATCCTTAGAAGTGCTGAGGCTGTCTGGCACCCTTCCTATTCTTTTTTGCAAAAGTTAAAACACATCTGGCTAATTCAGCAACTTAGAGCACTGTTTCATTTCTGAAAATTGCATTTGGTTGTTCAAAATGAAGAGTTTGAGTGAGCACCTTGGAATACATTTACAGGATGACTGGCTGGGATAAGTAATCATGATTAAATTGTATTTTTCAAATGAAGAGTTTAACCTTTATATTGCCTGAAGTGAATAAAAATGGATCAAATTTCAAAATATACAAAAACTCATTGGAATATTGACCTAATTCCCCTCCTGATATTTGGCCTGGTCTGACAACGGTGAAGTTGACAAAAAAAAAAAAAAAGACTTTGGAGATACCCTTGGGGTATAATATCTGTACTGGTGTTTAGAGGGAAACAAGAGTTCAAGCAAGTGGCACTCAAAACCTGCTTGTGATGGTGTTTTTTATATCATTCATTTTCAGTTGAGAATTTTTGAAGCTCATGAGCTATGATGATAAATGAAAGGGAAGGATTGAATTGAAAGGTCCTCATTTCGTTCAATTACCCTCAATAAGGTTCTTCCTACTTGAGAAGAGTAACCTTTGCTACTTTTAATACCAACTCAAAACACTATTTGGGAATTCAATCTACTTCTCAATGATTGGCTCACAAATATGTAACCCGGACAATTATAGCAGCAACTCAGTCATAATTATAATATGCTGGCGGCTTGATGCTCCAGATATGGTGGTCAGCCAGCAGCAGCAGACCGCCAGGGAGCTTGTGTGAAATGCAGATCTCAGGCCCCAGCCCTGGCCTCTTGAATCAGAATCTGAGTTTTACCAAGATCCCTCAGTGTTTAGTATGTACATTGAACTTTGAGAAGCACGGTGCTAGAATTTGGACTCAAAGGGAAAAATAAAGCCAGGTACTACATCCTGCAGAAATTTAGAGCTGGCATTGAAGAGAAACAGTACCACACGTGATTAAGGATCTGTAGGAGTTTTTTGCATCTGTGTCATTTTGCCTCGGTATTTAAGCATGGTGATTTGATCAACCATCACTTCCATGAGGAAACGAGGCACCATTTCTCTTTTCTCCATGGAATTCTTTATGGCTCTGCGTCACTGTTTTTGATAGGCCTGGGGCCTGCAGTTTGTCTCTGAGACAGAGACAAAGAAGAATCGCTTGCTGCTGATACAAACAAGAGAGTACACCTCAATAATTCAACTGTCACCTGCCAATTCATCCTCTTTACACTCAACCTTCAAGATTCCGCAGATCCTGGCTATCTTCCACCTGGCCCCTTGTGAATATTCAAAGGATTCAGATGAAAGTTGCTGATAGGGGCAGCCAGGACAGTGGTGAGTACCATGGTCCAGCAATTGCTCGCAGCTTCTCTCTGCTCACCATTAAGGGTTCTTCTAATCCATCAATGGTTCCTTTTGAACTTCAGCTCACAGAGGAATCCCATGCAAGAGTAGTTAGTATCTCTAAATCTCAGTGCTTTCCAGTGCTTTGAGAAATGGGGTTGACTTGTGAACTAGTTCGCTATTATTTGAGGGAAATCAAAGTTCTACACAGATGTGAGTTAGGGAAGAAGAAAGAATCTTACCCACAGTCTGTGCTTCCAAAACTGTCATAAGCTCCAGGGAAAGAAAATGAGATGCTGGGTCCACTTGAAGATACCCAGGGGAACTCAGCCAATGAACCAGATGTTAGGATAATATTTATTAAAGGCAGGGTCTAAGCATATGAGTTTGGGTCTTTTATCTTCTATTGCACTCATCTTACCAGTGAATATAGCCATGTGTCTTTGTGTGTGACTGGATAGGATGTTACTGAAAGGCTCGTGTTTCCACAATTGCCATGATCATTCATGTGGCCCATGGCCCATAGGTTCCCAGATAAAATGCCTCTCATGAGGAAATCTCAGTCCACTAAAACAAGGATATGGGCAGATCACAAGCAATGAGGTCACCTGTGTATAGGGGGTATACCCAGCAAAGGTGTGAGCAAATTAAGAGGCTGGAGTTCTAGGGTTGCTCTTTATGAGATCTTGAATAGTGGTATTTTGTTTCTCTGGATTGTGTTCCATTATTCTTAAAATGATGAGTTTCAAATTAGTGTCCCACAGAACACTATTCCTTGGAAATTAAGTGTTAATACAGTGAAGAGTTATGAGGGTTCATGCTATGGAACGTGAGCATCCAAGGGGAGACACAACATGTTGGATCATCCCCGATCTTTGACCCGGGTTCCTCTCACCAGGCTAGATCTTTCTACATGCCCCAGAGCACTCTGGGCAATGCTGTTGTGGATCCTCTCCAAGATTTGAGAGAGAGCTGACATTTTGTGGCTCTGTGATCTTGGAGGCAGCCCCATGTTCCTCCTTCATTTCTGCCTTGGTAGGACTGTCAGGAAGACCTTCCGTAGTATGGAAATCATTTACATTTTGGGCCATCACACACCGGGTCTCCCATGCCTCCCTAAATGTATATTTAGGGAAGAGCAATTAGCTTCTAGTTAAAAGCCAACCTTGAATGTAGACTAGGTTGAAATATTAATTGACCTAATGGAAGAAAGCTCCTTTTTCATTATGATTCACTCTGAAATAAAATTCGTATAAAATTTACTCCCATGGTTTAAAAGAAAAATCGTTTACTTGAAAGGGGGAAAAAAAGCCTCTCCATCTATTATCAGACAGTTTCAAATGTTTCTGGGGCATAGCTTCTAAGAACTCAGTCTTGTATCCCTTTTCTATAAATAAATAATATAGTTGTGACAGCCATTAAGGAGGCCTGTTTTATTGGGAAAATATTAAAATCAGAAAATTGTGTGCTTGTGGTGTTTGCACTAAAGCCTTGTAATTGAGTGTTAACACACAGGAAAAAATGTGCCAGTTCACGGAATAATGTGTTCTGCTAAAATGAATCATTATGGTATAGTATTTTAGATTTTAAAGAATTCTGGGATCAAAAGAATTCTAGGTTAAAAAGACAGCAGATTAAGTTCTAATTTTTTATGGCTTCTAAGAACTGGGGTAGAATTAAAGAGAAATAATAAATTCCCACTCTGGTTTTAACAGAAAATGATACAAATGTACTTGGATTGTCATTTGCACAGGACTCTCAAACTGCAAACCTATATGCATAATTTTTTTTTTCTCCTTTTCAAAACCATCAGTAAACTTTTCTCTTTTTCAAATGACACATCCAGTTCATGTCCACTTTTGGAGAAAACTGTTAAGTTATTTAACTTCAAAATGAGCTGTATCTCAGCCTTCGTAAGGGTGGTTCCTGGAATCAGTCTAATTTTGAGTACTCATTCCTGGCTAGAGCTTATTATTACTAGAAGAATACGTGCTGACAGGCAGAGACAAAAAGGTCATGGAGAAGGTCACTTTTAAACAGAAATGTGATTTATATACTATAAAGCACTCTATTATTATTAGATAGGAATGAAAGTTCAGGGAAAGAGTATGGGAGTTGAAAAGTCTCTCATTTCTGAAAGTTCAGACAGATTTTAGGAGGAAATTGTGCCATGAATTTCTGTTTCACCAAGAATGAGGCTCCATGGTGAACAGTATGGACAAAATTAGAGACAGATATATAAACTCAAGTAATTTTATTATGTTTTAGGTTAAACTAACTAAAATATTTGATTTTGTCTGGGTGGAGAGAAATTGCATTTATACACAAAAAAAGTGAATGTTTGCTTAAATGACTAATTACTGGTTTTGGAAATGTAAAAATCTGTCAAACACAGGGTTTCGTGAAGCTAAGAGCCACTGTCTTTGCAGTGGTCAGTGTTTTGTACATTTTCTGTTCCTTTCAGGGTGGGAAGGAGAGGAGCAGGGGAAGGGGAGGGAGACAGAGTGGAAGGTGGTGGGAGAGAGTAGCCTTTACTGAAATTTTGAGTCCATGCTAGAATATAATACATTTTCAAGAGTCAAAACCAGCTTTAAACACATACTCAACCCTAAAAAACAAAAGAAAGCTAATAAATTAAGATGACATCACAAACCCCAAAACGGATCCCGTTCCTTTACTAAAGTTAAAGATGTCTTATTGGCACAAGCAAGAGGGTTTTCTTGCCTGGAGCACTATCCCAAGTTCTCCCGTTGTTCCATCTGCAACCGGTTGACTATGTTTCACACTGGTGATGAATTATACTCCATTTCCTCAGCCTAATCCTTTTCATTTATTTATATTTTATGGAGGAAACATAAAAGGCTTCTTAGAAAAATCCAACTGTTTTTGATAAACCTTGTCATGTGCAAATAATGGAGCCTTGTCAGGGACAAGCTTTTCTGGAAATTTATATCTTCTAATAATAATTAAAAGGAAAAAAAAAAGAGAGAAAAATCAGAAACAAATAAGAAATATATTGAACTGGATTCAAAGCATGTTTGTAGCTTGGAATCAGTGGCAATAAAACATTTTCTATCGAAAGATGTTTAAACATGGCAGTGTAACTAACATCCATGTTCAGCTTGAATTTTGGATTTTTCAAATAGTGAAACCATGACTTCAATTTTTAAGCCTAAAGAAGAAAGAAAACATTTAGTTCTCAGTGAAGCATTGTATTAATAGCTGGATCAGAGGCAGCGAGAAAGAGCTGGGCAGTAGAATAGACTACGATAGGCTGTAAAGAATCCTTAACAGAGGTTTTCAGTTATTTCTAAAGAAGTAAAATTTATACGAACAGAGACGTATATGTTAACTATTCATGGAACACACGTATCTGGGTTTTTATTTTCTAAGCATTTTTTTTTCCAGGGTTAGACCATGTGGGCATCTCAATAAAGAGCGTTTAACAAAAATTGGTGACAATAATCAGTAATGTCTACAGATTGAATATTCTGAGAAAAAAATGACCAGACATATGTTGATCTCTTTTACTTCCTTGTGTAGTTCTATTAAATCAGCAGACTCTCTTCAGCTAATTATAAAAATTCTGTTTAATAGGTTTCTTTTGCTTTGAATACTAATGGAATATATTCCCTATTCTTACCCTCCCCCCCACGATAGTGTAGAGTTTCTGTTTGTGGTAGTAGTTCACAATACTGGGTGTTTGTTAGAATATTCTAAACATGTTGCTGCCTGCTCCCCTCAGGTCAGCTGAAACCCAGTCTCTGGGGGTTTGATCATCGGTATCTGTGTTTGTAGAAGTTCCTCAGCTGATTCTAGGGCACAGTAAGTTCAAGCCCCACTGCTCTCGGGGATTTTATCAGAATCTTCTTAGAGTAAAATATTACCATGGGATCAAGAAACTTATGCTTATTCAAATGGCCAGAATTTGACCCACTTTTCACCCTTAAAGGGGGTTGAGGCAGGATAGGGGTTGGGAATTCAGAGAGTTCTAACTTCAAATCCAGGCTCGGCTATTTACTTAAAATATGCTCTTGATCTTACCTATAAAAGAGACCAAATACTAACTTTTTGAGGGTTCTGGGTAAGATTAAATAAGACAACTAAAGATTGACAAGAATGCTAGAGATGGGCCCAGAGGGCATTGATACTACACATGGATTTGCCAGGCTGGCATCTTGTTCATGCAGGCAATGAAGGACGTCACCTGCCTTCTTTGTTGAAATGGCCTTTGGGAACAAACAAAGCAGTAGGTGGAGGAACCCCTCTATGGCCGAAGGAACACATTTAATTACTGAAAAAAGAGAGCACCTCTGAGATGCTCCCTGTATATGGTAAGAGACAAACGAGGCTTTTAGACACGCCAGCCACTTGGAAGATGCTTCCGTACAGAAATCACGAGGCCTGCGGGGGCAAATACAGGTAAGTCCTTCCCTCCCCACCCTAGTTCTTCTTTCCTGCTCAAGGAAATGAGAGAGATTTGAACAAGGATTCCTGTTCACAGCAATTAGTGGGACGCCCTCGCATTCCCTGGCTGGTGTGCTCCACCCCGGGTTACTCATGTCAAACAACTTGCCATCTGTAGATATTCTACAGATGTCCCTTCCCCACCATCCCCCACCCCATCCCCATTTTCCCCTTCATTACCTCATATTCGTTTATCGGTGTCGGGTATCCCCATCTCTTGACGTATGCTTTGCATTCCTTCTATAACTGAGAACAATATACCTTATGTGTAACTGATTGCTCAGGGCATTGCCATAGATTGCATTAACTTAATTAAATTTATTTTCTCCCAGTTCTGGAGGCTAGAAGTGTGAGATCAAGGTGTGAGCACTGTTGGTTCCTTCTGAGGGCTGAGTGGGAGAATATGTTCCGGGTCTCTCTGCTTGGCTTGGAGATGGCCATCTTCCCCCCTGTGTCTCCCCACATTCGTCTTCCTTCTATACACATCTGTGTCCAAATTTCCTCTTCTTATTAGGACACCAGTCATATTGGAATAAGGCCCACACTGATGACCTTATTCTAACTTGATTACCTCTGTAAAGACTCTCCAAATACGGCCACATTCTGAAGCAATGGAGGCGAGGACTTTGAAATAGACTTTTCACTGGGAGGGAGGAAGTGAACACAATTCAGCCCATAACATCAACTGGATCATAGAAGAATGAATAAGTGTTTGACAGGCAGAGAAAGAATAAATAAATATATAAAACTACTTAAAAGGTCAGTAAAACTAGAGACTTTTTCGAATTTTTATATGCAAAAAAATTCCCCTAAACAAACAAACAAAAAAGATTAAATTAAACCTTTGGTTTCAGAGGAAGCTCGTTTACTTTTGTTTTTAGAACTTCTGGAAGTATCTTTATGAGACAAGCATATATGGAAACCCTGAATTTTATACATAGATTTTTTAAAAATTACAATTCTATTTTTTTTTCGTGGAATAAGAAAAATGGATTAAAGGCTCAAACACAAATATTGTGGGTTGCTTCCCTCTTTGCTTAAATATTTTCCAACTAGGGAAGATAATGCCTTTATGCCATTTTTTATCCCAGACATCTCCTTTCTAATCTTCTGTTACAAGTGATTTCACATTTAATTTTTTTTTTTTTTTAATTTTGGCTCTCAATGTGAGCACTCTGGGTCCCTGTCTTTTGGGCAGCATACATCCAGAAGTGGCTCAACTGGGAAAAGGTAAAAATGACCTTACATCTCCGTTCGTTTGGGGGAAGCATCATGCAAGGGAGAAGAGCAGAAAGATCCAGATAGAGAATGAACATCCTAGATCACCCCTATTCATTTCCAAAATGCCTGAGGAAAGCAGCAGATTGTTCTGGCATTTGTCAAAGACAGGGAGTTTAGTCACTGATGCTTCCTGCAGATGTGGATGGTGAGGACAAATACAAAATAATCACACCATGAAAAATACTTTTTCTCTAGAATCAGAACTACCGTTGAAGACAGGGACTTCATACTGTGTGTCCAGGCTTGATATCAGTAGAATTTAATATCTGAATCATTATGACTAATATTGTAAGTAGAAAACATTACCAAGTTTCATGGAGAAGATAAAAATAAGCAAAATTATGAAACTTCTAAGAGACATCACTACCTGTATTTGGACTATTTACCAGGATTGACTGTGTAAAATTTTCAAATGTATATGGATAGCAGTTTTGTTTTATAAGCATATCTAGCAAAATCTAAATAGTTGCCATATGCCAGGAAAAATAATATATTATCCATCTATTGTTACCTTGCATTCTACTTTTTTTGTCTTTTTCCTCATGTTCTCTATATAATTATTATTAGACTGTGTGATTTATAGCAATGACACCTACATTGGAGTTTTTAGTGACAGAGTAAAACTAGATTTTTATCACCATCAACACTGAATTTTACTAGAGATCCATCAGTATGATCTTTTATTTTTTTAAAAGATTTATTTATTTATTTGAGAAAGAGAGAGAGAGTGAGGGGAGGCACAGAGGAAGAGAATCTTCAAGCAGACTCTCCACTGAGCACGAAGCCCCAATGTGGGGCTTGATCCCATGAAATCACGGCTTGAGCCAAAACCAAGAGCCAGATGCTCAACAGACTAAGCCACCCAGATGCCCAACGATCTCTTAAAATGTTAGCCACAATCATTTCAAACTAATTTTAAATCCTAATTATAGTTTTCATTTTAGCCGTATGCATAGCTCTGGGTATAGATAAGCAGTAGCTGATCAGTAGCATTTCAAAAGTTATTACAAGTGAAGAATATGTTTTAAAATAATGATGACAATGTCTCCAAATTGGATATAAATCATTCTGAAGTATCCGGGTTTAAGCTAGATTTAGCATGGCTTGGCAGAGGATAGAGGAGAAGGGAAAATTAAATTAACCACTGTTCCTAAAATTTATTTCAAAAGACAGATTTTTAAATCATATTAGAGCTTCTGAAATTTTGGAACTCAGCGTTTTCCATATGACACACCGCTTTACTAGCAAGTGGCCTGCAGATCCCTCCAAAATTCAAAGATATATTCCATTCTCCATTCTTCCACTTTTAATCATAAAACTGTATTCATCCACTCATCCTGGCACACAACTACTTCTACCTACACTACTGCTTCCACACACGGTTTAGTCTCTAACTGATTTTGAAGTCAGAACATTTTCAAGTTCATTCACATTTGCTAAATTTTAATTCCCATGAGTCTATTGGAAAACATGTCACCGTAACTTCCAATGAAAAAGGAGACAGTAACAGGGGCACATGCCATCGACAGGAAGGGTTTGATAAGTGCATGCTTTTCCTATTCATTGGGGGGGAAATGCAAGCAGTATTTTGAGATTTGGATACATGTATTCTTCTCCCAGATACCTTAACACTTCAAAAAAAGAGAAAAAAGGCAGCCTTTAGTCTTGGGCTTGAGTAGCAAGCCAGTGCCTCCAGATGAGAGAATTTCCAAACAGGTAAAAGTCTCACCTGGCAATTCGGAAATTGGAGTTCTGAACAGCTAAATAATCAAATAGATCTGCAAACCTCTCAGTGAACCCTAGCCAACTCTTAGATGAGTTTTTAGCAAGGCTGGGCTGAGTTTGGAGAAATTCAAAGCAATTTTATGGTTGCAGATGGAAACCAGGCCCAACTCAGCAGTTTAAGTGAACCTGAAACACAAGGGCCATCTCAAGGGGTCTGAACCCAAGCAAACCAAAACACAGTAATGATTCCCGGGGAACCCTGGAAGCCCTCCATGCATTGTCTTGGCAACAGCAGAGCACAGATTTGTTTTATTTTATTCAAAAGTGGTAAGTGAGAAAATTAAAAAAGATTTCCTAGATGGAGTCTGTGGAAGGTCTATATTATTCAGAAGCCAAATGAAGGAACTTTTAGGCATTGCTCTTTTGGCACAGTTTTTTTCAGAAAATCACTGAGAATTTTAAACTACTAGGACAACTATATAAAGAGATTAACAGACGTAGGCCAACATGACTCTTTCTAAACTCAAAATAGTAGGTATCTGGCTACAGGACTTGAAGGTAGTAGTTATCCATAAACCGTTGTCCCAGGAATAGAGTATCAGCACTGAATCATTTTGCTCCTACTGTCTGACACCTGGATTTGAACCTCATTCCAAGTGTTCTGGTTGACCACTAAGTTCCACATGATACCAGGTCAATGTCTTGCATGCTTGGTATAGCTGAATATCCTTCTTATTTTGAGAACACCTGGAATCCAGGCAACTTATAAAAAGAACTCTTTGACTTCTGGAAGGTGCTTTTAGCTTCTTCCTAAGGACAATAACAACATCAACAGTTTACAAGAGAGGGCTCTGTGTGTGTATGTGCGTGTGTGTGTGTGTGTGTGTGTCTGTCTGTCTGTCTTTCAGTCATGTATTCTGGTCATCAAAGGACTGTAGTCTAGGAAATAATTTTTATAATTGGACCAGCTTTGAATTCCCAAGTCCATTAATTTTTCATCTGGATGACTCCAGGTTTCAAAAGTTATTGAAAATCAAAGTATCCCAAATTGTTTATAGGAGTGAGTGGAAAGAAGTTTCAATGCCTGCTATGTACTGGAAACTGGGTGCTCTCACTTAATATCTATTTCCTAAAATTTTTGTGAGAATTGAGTGAGAAAAAACAGTTCCTACTGTAGAGTGGGGGCTCAATTAACAGTTAATTCTCCTCATTGTATTCATCATCATCACCATCATTGCCATCCTTTCTCTGCTATCAGGGGTCATTGTCATGAATCCTTGTGCCCTCAACTGCCTTTGGCAAAAAAAAGAGGTATAGGCAGAGTAGGTTTTCCATGCTGCTACCTCCCATTTCCCATTCTTGGCCCTAGTTCTAAAAGTGCTGTTCCCAACCCACCCACTGGTTGTTTGTAGGTATTCTCATGCTCTTTTTACCAATTTGTCTATTAAAATCCTTCCAGATAATCTCTAATACACATGTGTCAATCTTTTCAGTAGAAAAAAATGACTACTTGCCTTCAAATATTCTGTGAAACATGGCATAAACAAAGTTATCTAATATATTCATAACAAATGGAATAGAATACCTGGGGTTGGGACCCTGAGATTACTTTTTAAAGCTTTCACCCATCCTCCTGCCCCTGTGATTCTAAAATGTAGACAGGGTTCAAAAATCACTGCCTCACACAAATTAACATGATTCTACCTACATTACAGACATCTAGTCTAGAATTCTCAATCATTGAGTATCCACACATTTTTTAAGATAGTTTTGTCACAGTACGTTTTCCTGCAGTCGGCTTTCCAGTGGGGAGACAAGGTTAATATTTAGCAAGCCTCACACACTTTTAAATCAAGTTCCTGGGCAGCATCATTTAATAATCTGGTTTACTGTGGGATCTATCAAGTCCTCACCCAAACAATGAATTGAACTTGGATTGCCTGTGGTCCATAGATCATGGTTTGTGAGTCATTGACCCAGGGGTTTAGTTTTATTATTCTGAAAAGTAAATTGAATAGGAAATTTGTCTCCCATTATCCAGATTGCTTAAAGAGATAGCTATAGGAAAATTTATTCAGTTAGTATCTATTTAATGTTTACAATAGTCAAGGCATTATGCCCAGTGCTAGAAATACAGAGAGGAATAAACATTATTTCTTTTCTTATGTTCTCAGTAGAGAGGAAAACTCCAGACTGGTAGGATCTCAGTCTTGTTCAAACTATAGTCCCTAACTTAGAAATCGGAACAGTAAGTTCTGAGAAATCTACATTAATAAATATTATCAGAAGATACATATAAATTAATGAAGATTATTATGAGGCTTTCTCTTTCTGACTAACTTCTCAGACTCCCAGAAATATGGTCTTATCTATGGAGTTCAAATGATATCAGAAAGTATAGTCATCCTTTTTGATATGGAATCTAACTTAGCTCATATTCCCTAAAAACAGAGGCTGAGGCAAAACTTCTGTGCCATCTTAAGGCAGGAGGAGTGAGTGAAAAATGTGAATGAGGCAGGGAACAGTGGAAAGGAAATACAAGATGGTGTGTTTTTGAGATGGTCACAGCTTCAAGAGTATATAGCCACTTTCTTGAGAGACCATATGGAATCACAGCTCCTTGGCATCACAGTGCTTCATGGTGGAAGGCAGACTGAGGAACTTAGCTGACTTCTTCTCATGCCTTGTCTCTCACTGGTCAATGTTCACCTCACTGTCCTTGATCTCCTTAATTTCCAGATTATATTTCTGGGGATCCTTCTGACAGTCACTAAGGACACCGTATCTCATGTCCTGCTGCATGGTACTTCCTCTAGGTCTGGAAATAGTGGAAAGATTCAGAGCTTTCAAAGGCCAAAATAGAGGCTGGAGCTACTGAGACTTTGCCTCACTGAGTGTGATGGAAATCATGCCGGTGCCTGTAGTTCTTCACTGAAGAGGCTGAGATCAAATGGTGGTGGTGGTGGCCAGGCCTGTCCTTGAGCAAACAAGTGAGGGCTCAGGATGAAGCCAAGCAAACCTAGGGAGACATAACATTGATTCTAATAGAGTTTGAATCTCCCAGACAGGGATAAGGATTGCTATCCAGTGAGCCTGATGCATGGATGAGTTGCCTTTACCCACCACAGAACTCCTCTAACAGGGTCAGGTTAACCAGGAATGGTATGGACTACGGCACTGTAGATTTCTGGACCCAAACCTCATTTGTCTCTTGGGACTTGGATCTTGCTTGCCTGAGGTCACTGAGTTTTGAAACAGAACCAGAGAGGGAGTAGAGCCTCACCAGTTCAAACCCTAAGTTCTTCTTCCATTTATCCAATCACTTCTCAGTCTCTGACATTTTTCCCCCTCTCTCTACCCCCAAATACTAATACTTTCTAGTGCAGACTTTCATAAATTTTGTCCTAAAGAATATTCCTTCATGAATATATATTCCCTAACCCCCACACCCAATTATTCTAGGTCAAGTCAGTTCACAAAATGCTATTTGCCCTCTTGTTTGTTTGTTTTTTAAGCTTGCTTTATTGAGCACTTGCCAGGTGCCAAGCATCGCCCTCAGCCTTTCCATTCATTATCTCATTTAATTCTCTCGACAACTCTAGGAGGCAGATGTGATTATTACCTGCCTTCTACAGACAAGGAAACTGAAGAATGAAGAGGATCAATACCCTTATAAGTAGCACAACCAGCATCTGAGCCTCCGCATTCCTGCTCCACATTCTGTGTTCTTAAGCATTGCACTACGGCTTCTTGCACATTATCCTAGAAGAGATTCTAAGGAGTTGTACAGTAAAGAAAATTGGTTAACAGTGTTCAAGCCCCTATTTTCTAAACATCTTTGACCACTTTATTTTATTGCATTTGCTGCTGAGACAAACTTGCTAACCCCCTGAAGGGTTATGTTCCTTAAAACAGAGCTAGGGGATTACTGCCTTAATGCATGGCACTTGGTTCTCTGTTCTTTTGTGTCCTCATCCTTGGTGATCCTTTGTATGACTCCAGTGGCTTTAAACTGGATTCAAAACTCCAAGAAGTTTCATGGTGATACATTTAGGGTTCCTGAGCTTTCAGAAAGCTGCAGTCAAAACCTGGCAGAGCCATGTAGTGATAGAATGAATTCCACAATGTCTGCTTAGATCTCAAGTGGACAGCAGCCTGCTTGCTCCTGGTGGTGATCCTGGCTATGGGTCTCACTGTCATCCAGCCGCCTCAGTGCCTTCTCTGTGTATCCCAGTTGCTAGTGTTCGTGCACATGACAGTGCAATAAAGTGGTAGAAGCATGACCAAAAGTGTGACCAAACTGCTTCCACATTCTCATTCTGCAGAAATGCTGACTCTGTTGGACACAGGTATCATGTGCCTAATCAGCAAGCAAAGGAGCCGAGGGAATTTGTGGGGAGATTCCCAATAGTGATGGTCCCACACACACTCACTTTATTGATAAGCTACATATACCAAAAAAAGACTGGCCATTAAAAGTATTCCAAATCTAGAATTGCTGTATTCCTTAGTAACTTCCCTTACCCTGGACATAAGAAACTACGAAGATGCTCTGTTCCTGAGAAGTAAAACCCATTTCAGGACCAAAGGGCACAGAAGGGAGCGGGGGTAAGACAAACTTCACCCCAAGTAGTACACTGTTTACTGAGCTACAAATTCAAGTTTAGAAAAGCCCTCTCTTAAGGTAAATTTTGCAAGGGCCAAAGAAATAGAACTTCAGTTTGAAGGATGCCTGGAGAGAAAGGAATCTGATTTTAGAATTTAGGATATAAGTATTCTAGCTTGCTGGAATGTCACTTTATTTATGCTCATACTTAACTCCACTGTAGCTTCTGGGTATTTCTTATGTCATTAAATACCAGTGCTGCAGCCAGGAGAATAGAAAGTGAGATGCTGCTTTGTTTACTTTTGTGCCATTCAGCATTTCATCCAGCAGCCCACAGGGGACCTCTGGCTGTATTCACAATGATGGTGACAGAAGTTTAAATAAATGGAGGAGGATCCCACTGATTTGCAGTGTAGTAAATCTGAACGCATGAATGGAAAGTCTCTTGGAGGATTCTTTTTCATGGATGTGAAAAGAAACCATTGATTTTTTTTTTTTTAGTTTTGTGGTGGGAGCAAAGCTAGGGAGAGAGAACTACAGGCAAAGATGCAAAGATTCTCTCACTAGAACTTCAGGTAAATTCCTATCACTTTCATCCACCTTGTTAGAAGCTGGAAAACACAGAATCTTAAACACAGCAAAATGCTAACTCTTCTTGGATAAAATCCATCAGAAGTTAGAGCTGAAAGGGGCCTTACTGACTGAATCTAATTTGTTCATTTTGTGAATCACCTGACCTAGAGGAGTATCTTTCTCAAGGTTACAAAGCTGGTTGGTGGCATCTGTGGGTCTAACTCCTTGCCCAAGTGACTTTTACACCATGCTCATGGCCTCCCCTCCACCTCCATAGTTGAATTCTGTCCTGGAATCTGGGGAGATTTAGGGCAAGTTTGGAAAGCAAGGGCTTGCTAGAAAGTATGCATGCACAACACAAAGAGACATGTACCAGTGGATCATGACTTCAAGGAACATAATGTTTCCAGGAGAACTTGATTTGGTCTTGCAAATTGGATCTGCTGGAATATATACACTCCCTCTTTTCAGACAAAGTGAGGACTGCAGTGTTGAAGTCAGGGCCAGAAGCATCGGGAGCCTATATCGAGTACTGAAGCAGGGGTCACTGGTCTCATGAATTTAATGACCAGAATTAAAGAAGGTGGGTAGATCTAGAGGCTAAATTAAATTTATTGAATTAAAGAAGCAAGACCATAAATTGTCTATCTGAAGCTAGGCTGAACGGGAGCATCCAGATTACGGAAGCAATGAGATGGAAATCCAATGACAGAGAAAGTTTAAGTGTTAATTATCCATGGATTTAAAGACCTACAAGGATGAAAGGACACCACAGCACCTTTTTATCTAGCTCCTCCAGGCTTAGGCAAGTGCACTGGGGTACCTCCTCCACACTGTCACATTGACATATTCAGAGATTCTCTCTGCTTCAGCTCAGAGGGGATGATATTCCTATTTGCTCCTACTCCCCACGCTAAACCTTATGGGCTTCTCTCTTCATGTTTATTTTTGCCTCTTGGCCAAATGACATGGTAGGAACGAAAGGATTTCCATCATTATTCATGACTTTACAAGGATCACTGTGAAAGGACAATTGACTCAGCATTCTTAGCTTTACCAAGTGAGTTCACATGAAGCCAGGTTATTTTTCTCTTCTTTATGATCTGATGTTCTCCTATAAAAGTAAATTGAAGTAGTTTTAAATGTCCTATTTTTTAAAAATTTTTATAGCCCCATTCAATGTCACAGTTCTCCCCTCTACCTTCCCAAGAAACATGGTGAATTAATAGTTTAAAATCTTTCGTATGATCAGAATCATGTCATTTTATTGTCATGGCTTCCATAAAACAAACACTAATCTATTTTTCTGTGAACCTCATCCTTTAATTTCTTCCCTGAGATGTTGTATCTCTAAAAACCTTCCTGCATTGCTACCTTATTTGATTGTTGATTTATATATTTTTAAATACAGTGGAGGTGCAATTCTGATTAGATGTCATTGCAGGCATAATAAAGACAGATTTGTGTCTTAACTTCTCTTTTGGTATCCACTTGTATATTCAGCCATGTAACCTTAGGGATGAGTAATCCATCTCACCTTGCATTATATCAGTGCTGAGATACTGCCTAAGGGTTCTAATGAATCCAATATTTTAGGGCTGATTGATAGGAGGGCTCCTTATTCCATGACTACTACCCCTTATAGAGCCATCTTGGGCACATGTACTTTGAGTCATCAAAAGCATGGTCACACAAATCCTAAAACCTCATCATTTTGAGGAAAGTGATTCAACCTCTTGGATCCCATTGGTCGGTGATCAGGACCATCATATTTTCAGGAAAGACCTGAACAGTACTCTGGATAGCTATGGTTCAATATTAATTCATTGCTTGATGATTTCCATTTCTGGTTTATGTTCATTTTCTTCATTGCTATATTATACTCAATTTCACCCTTTATCTCCCACATTGTTATTGTTAATAGAATAATTGATGAAGTATGCTCTGTTAAAGTGATGTGCATTTTTTATAGCTGTCTTCTCGAGGCACAGTACAAACCTTAAACAGCCTTGAAATTAAATGTAATATATTTGCATTGGTATAGTTTTTATTTTAGCATCTGGAAACCATTTAGACAGCTATTTATTTGAAAACTGGTCTTAGCACAGTAAAAGACCATGTACTGAAGCTTGTCTGTACTGAGCTACTGAATCAAACCCAGGTAGAGACTGTGATTGAATCCAGCCACCCTGCTCACCCAGCAGAGAAGACCTGTTCCAACACAAATTGGAACCTTCACCAATTCCTGAAAGACAAGAACCACAATCTCCATTGCCTGAATTTCAGTTCTAGCTCCAACCAGCATTGTAATGTAAGTTCAAAACCAGTAAATTTCTTGCTGGTTTTCATGATTACATTTGAATCCCAGTCATCACGGGAATCCCAGGAGGGAGTGTTTCCTCATACTTAGGGAAACAAAAATGTGAACAAGTTGAGTTTGCTCTCAAAAGCATAAATGATATGTTTTCTACAAAATTAATCTCAAAGGATTGAGAAGAGTTGGATGACATGAGATGATAATTGAAAATGTGGAGAAAATGCTAGAAACACACAGGGTCAGTGTTTTTAAAAGACAAGAAATACATATGGAATATATGAGACAGGCTTCGAAAAAGTAGTTGCTCACATTTCAGAATAAAGTCATTGGGTCAAATGTCTCTTAGCATCCTGCCTAGTACACAGTGGAGTTCAATAAATATCGTTGCTTCCCCTGCTACCTCTTCTCCCTCACTTCTATTTTTCCAGCTTATATCTTTCCTTTTTTTTTACTTTAATTTTTTTTGGGGGGTAGGCTTATCTTTTTTTTATTATTATGTTATGTTAATCACCATACATTACATCATTAGTTTTTGATGTAGTGTATGCAATGATTCATTGTTTGCATATAACACCCAGTGCTCCATGCAGTACGTGCCCTCTTTAATACCCATCACCAGGCTAATTCATCCCCCCACCCCCCTCCCCTCTGGAACCCTCAGTTTGTTTCTCAGGGTCCGTAGTCTCTCATGGTTCATCTCCTCCTCCTATTTCCCCCCCTTCTTTTTTCCCTTCTTGCTATCTTCTTCTTCTTCTTCTTTTTTTAACATATAATGTATTATTTGTTTAGAGGTACAGGTCTGTGATTCAACAGTCTTGCACAATTCACAGTGCTCACCATAGCACATACTCTCCCCAATGTCTATCACCCAGCCACCCCATCCCTCCCACCCCCACCACTCTAGCAACCCTCAGTTTGTTTCCTGAGATTAAGAATTCCTCATATCAGTGAGGTCATATGATACATATCTTTCTCTGATTGACTTATTTCGCTCAGCATAACATACCCTCCATTTCCATCCACGTCATTGCAAATGGCAAGATTTCATTCCTTTTGATGGCTGCATAATATTCCATTGTATATATATACCACTTCTTCTTTATCCATTCATCTGTCAATGGACATCTTGGCTCTTTCCACACTTTGTCTATTGTGGACATTGCTGCTATAAACATCAGGGTGCACATACCCCTTTGGATCCCTTCATTTGTATCTTTGGGGTAAATACCCAGTAGTGCAATTCCTAGATCGTATGGTAGCTCTATGTTCAACTTTTTGAGGAACCTCCATACTGTTTTCCAGAGTGAGCTGCACCAGCTTGCATTCCCACCAACAGTGTAAGAAAGTTCCCCTTTCTCCGCATCCCCGCCAATATCTGTCGTTTCCTGACTTGTTAATTTTAGCCATTCTGACTGGTGTGAGGTAGTATCTCATTGAGGTTTTGATTTGGATTTCCCTGATTTGGGGGGTAGTCTTATCTTTATGGTAAGTTTTCATTATGGAAGAATTATTTGGTTTACATACACGTGGTTTGTATTCTGTTTTTCAGAAATACCCTGGCTGTATGTGCTGAGGTACATTTTGTAGACTATAGTAATCTTTTATGACCCCATTATACTCAAACAGACCCTTTATAGAAGATTGAATACAATGTCAGTTTCTACAGTTAAAAAGGAATCTGGAAAACTGAGAGAGGCTTCTATGACAGGCTTATAGGAACTCCTGAAGGGATGAAACCAAAGAACTAGATGGGCCATTAATCCAGGCCCTTGTCTTCCCATAGCATTTCAACAAACTGAAGTCAAGAAAGGGGACAATTTTTACTCCAGCTACTGTATTACCTCTTCTTCTTTTTTTTTTTTTTTTTAAAGATTTTATTTAGTCATTTGACAGAGAGAGACACAGCGAGAGAGGGAACACAAGCAGAGGGAGTGGGAGAAGGAGAAGCAGGCTTCCCGCGGAGCAGGGAGCCCAATGCGGGGCTTGATCCCAGGACCCTGGGATTGTGACCTGAGCCGAAGACAGATGCTTAATGACTGAGCCACCCAGGAGCCACCTGTATTATCCCTTCTGATTCCATGCCTCTAAAGTACACACAACTTAAGAGCTGAACCTCTAAGTAAAAGAGTAGTATACATTACAACGCCTAGTGCTGTACCTTGCCATAGTAGCTACTTGATAAAATGTTAGTGCCCTGTAATGGACAGACTTTAAGATGACCCCCAATTATCCCCATTTCCTGGTATTTATGACTCATGCAATCCCCTACCTCTTTCAGTGTGGGCTGGACCTGTGATTGCTTCTAACAAACAGAATTCAGTAAAAGTGATGATTTTTTTCCATTTTTCGATTGTATACGAATTTAACGTGTCTTGCTAGCAGACACTCTTCTTTGCTGGCTTTAGGGAAGCAAGCCTCCATGTTCTGAATTCTATGGAAAGGCACTCGTGACAAGGAATTGAGGATGGCCCCCCTTCCATAGTCAGCAAGGAACTGAGACCCTTAATCCAACAGCTTTCTAGTAACTGAAACCTGACAACCATAGAGCTCAATAGCAGGTTCTTATTATTTGAACATTCAGATGAGACCCCAGCCCTGAACAACACTCTTATTGCAGTCTTGTGAGAGACTCTTAGTCAGAGGATCCCTTTGCCTATATTCCTGGTCCACTGAGACTGTAGAATAATAAATGCCTATGCTTTTAAGCTGGTAAGTTTTGTGGTAATTTGTTACTCAGCAACAGATAACTAATAGACACCACCATTCCTTCATTCTTTCTCAATCTATGCGACCAGTTTTGCTTCTGGAGCTCTGTAAAGGTTTCTCAATACCCCCTCAACCTCCACTCTCTGCCACCATTCTGTCTCTGGATGACACCTTCTCTGTCCTCCACAGTTCATGGCTCCATGTTGTTTTGCTTGTGTCTTCTCCCTTGAACTCCAGTCACCAAGCTGGGGCCCTGGAATTCTTTCTCCTGCTCTTGGACAACCCTTAAGAAGATGGGACTTTCACTGACTTTTCCTGTCTTTATTTGCTAGAATATATGCCCAACACTGCTTGAATATAAACCCCAGATCGTGGACCCTATATGAAACATGTGACTTAGATCTTCCCTGCCCACATTAGCTTGCTCTATTTTTTCATGTCCCTGTCTGTGGCTAGATCCATTGGTGGGTATGATTCTAAACCTATATCCCCAGACTTCACTTACATTTTTTCAGGTGTATCCAAACTCCTGATGTGATCCACAGTGTTAGATCATTGAATGAACGTATTATCAGCAGTGTCTGTAATATCACTTCAATCAAAGCCTTGGAGACAAAGCTAAAACCAGACTTCAGATTTTCTTATCCCTTGTTAAGTAATCTTTCAACAGTCTTTTGCTGGTTCCCTCAAAAGGAAAGAGACTACAGACCATCTGTCCCAGACAATGTAAATATAATCAATGATAATTTTCAAATATATTCACAGAGGTTGATGCATTTTTATTTCCACTGGGGATGGAAGAAGAGGAAATGTGCTTAAGTTGTACACCACATACTGAACATTATTTATTATGGCAATGTGTTCTTGAGAATGGATATGAACATTCATTCTAGAGCAAATTCCCTTCTACCTACGATATATTTGGTATTGTATGTGAAGGAGAAAATGGCCCAAGTGACCTCAAGCATCCAGCATGATGTTTCTTACCCAATAGGAATTCAACAAATAGTTTAAAGCAAAAAGGTAAATCTAAGCTTGAATTCTAAGACAAATGAGCTATTAATGGAAATGGAAATGCATAAATAAAATTCAAGAGACAGCACAATTGCTATTTGGGTATATAATAAAATCTATTACTTCTAAAGTTGGAAAATAATATTTGAAATCCTACCTTAAACTGTCTTACTTAAATGGTTTGTGTTGATGTATCTGCTTAACTCAAAACACAGGGATACTTCCCCAAATAAGTTAAACATGTGAAAATACAATGTTAAAGAGTGAAAAGATCAGGGTAAAGTTACATCTACTTCTTATTGGAAAATGATTAGTTTTGACAAGTCTGCCTTGGACAAGGCAACATTTTACAATCACCACACATACGTGAAGTTTGATTTCATCAACCATACTATGGTCACTTTAGATGTTGGACAATCTTAATTGCTGCTTCTCAAGTGGCCAGTGATATTAACAACTAATAGGTCTTGTGCATTTCACAAGTGTTAGGCATTATGATAATTGTTTTCCATGAATTAGCTCATTTAATTCTTACAACACAATTACTTAGGAATTATGATTACATCCATGCAACAGATAAGATACACAAAAGTCAGAAAAGTTAAGCAACTTGTCCAATGTTATGCAGTTAATAAGGAATGGAGTCACCTTAGCAGTCTGATTTCAGACTATGTGCTCCTCACCACTGCAACATACAATCGCATAGCTAGTCTGAAGGTAGTTCACAGTGAAGTATTTCAGTTTATTGATTATAAAACCACTGTTAAATATTTGTTGAGCACTTATGATCAGACCTTTGGAGGGTATATAATAGTAAACAAAATATAGATTCTGTTCTCAGGGGGTGTACAAGTTATCATTATAACTTGCTTACAGTTTTATTAGTGAAATTATGAGGAGGAACAAAAATCCCATGATTCTATGAGAGTTGAGATTCCCTTTTGAAATTAACTGTTGTATGGTTCACTTAGTGGACATAGTCAGTACCCTGCAATATCTCCTTGCTACATAGTAGTCCAGCACATGCCAAAACTGTCCTACTAAATGTCTGTGATTTGTCACCTGAGGGCTTTCTCATGGTCCTCACATGTGAGACGCCCTCAGCCAATGACTGTAGAACTGGAAGATAAATACTTCTGCTTCCTCACCTTCAGATGGACTATCTCTAAAGTGTGATCCACGGTGTTTTCTAGAGTTCCTGGCAAGATGGAGTCTCATTACTTAAATTGATTACCTGCTTGATAATATATAGTTTATTGACTTGTGTCCCTTCTAATCTTCTCCCAGCACTTCCTGGAATCACCTCCCTAATAAACTACTTGTATTCAAATCTTTGATTCAGACTGCTTCTGGAGGAACCCAATGTAGGATAATTTGTGAAGTAATATAATTTCAATAATATGGAAATTCAGTGTCTTGTTCTACTTCTTAGTGCTCTCTGTTGAAAAGTAGTGTTTTGCTCTAAGACTGGCAGGTTTGAAAATTTCAGGTTTACATAAAGTTTGTTGAATTATTTTATGACAAAGAAAGTGAAATGCAATGGGGAATTCCTGATAGAAGAGAAGATTGAAATATCTTTGGTGTGTTTCTCAAGCCTTATAAACCTATTCTGAGGCAGCCTACTGTAGCTGTCAGAACTGAAGGCTCTGTGTCTTAACAGATCAAGTTGTGACTCCAACCTACAGAGAAGAAATTCTTCCTCAAATACTTTTAAAAGGGACACTGTCTAAAAGGAGTCAAGTAAAAAAAAAAAAAATGATCAGGACAGTAGGTCAGAGAGTAGAGAAAGCCTGGTATAGTGAAAAGGTTCCAGAAATGCAAGTCAAGGCAATTGAATTCTAAGCACCTTTTGTCCTTAAAAAGCTTTATCACTCTATGAAGGCTGATCCATTTCTTATAACCTTATTTTTTTTTTAAAGATTTTATTTATTTATTTGACAGAGACAGCGAGAGAGGGAACATAAGCAGGGGGAGTGGGAGAGGGAGAAGCAGGCTTCCCGGCGAGCAGGGAGCCCGGTGCGGGGCTCGATCCCAGGACCCTGGGATCATGACCTGAGCCGAAGGCAGACGCTTAACGACTGAGCCACCCAGGCGCCCCTCTTATAACCTTATTTTCCTGCAAAATGATATTTGATTAGAATGATTTATTTTTTTAATTATTTTTGTTTTTGAACAGAATAATACCCTACCAAGTTAGTTGTTGCCTGGGGATTGTGGGGAGGGAGGCATGGATTCCAAAGGATGACAAGGAACTTTCTTGATTTGGTCATCTTGATTGTGGTGAACATTTCAGTGGTGTATACATATGACAAAACTATCAAATTGCACATTTTAAATAACATAAAGCTGTAAAAAGAAAAGCACATGCTCACTGGAAATTGTGCAAGCAAGTCTGCAAGGACAAATCCCCTTTGTCTTCATACCCTAGTGTACCCAAATCCACTTCCAAGAGATTTACTAATTTTATATATTTCTAAATTTTTGAGTTGTTCCAGGTTGGGTTCAAGTTTTTCTTCTCTACACTGTCTTCCTACGTGATTTTATCAGTCACCACAATTTTGAGTTCTCTACAGGTAAATGACTCCCAAGTACATAAACTAACTTCTAACCTCCAGACCTACAAGTAAAATTTCCTGCTAAGGTCTTCCATTTGGATGTCTAATAGACAATGCAAATATATTATATCTCAAACTACTTTTAATATTTCTTTATTCACATCCTCCTACAGGCTTCTCCACCTCTTTGTACTTGGCACCATCAAACACTTTCTCAATGAAGAAACCTCTGTCATCTTTTAAAAAATGCAAATCAAATCATATCTCTCCCTAGTTAAAATCCTATGAAGAGCTGCTCATTGTAACTGAAATAAAACCTAACTCCTTAGAGTTTGTAAGACTCTATGTCAGCAAGTCTCAAGTAATGATCTCATATAATGATCTGAGGATCCCCCTGGCCCATAGGGCTCATTTTGGTCTAAACTATTTTCATAATACTACTAAAATGTCATTTGCCCTTTTCACTCTAACACTTACATGGATGGTGCAGAAGCAATTTGAGTAAACTGTTGGCACCCAGTGTGTATCAACGCTGTGGCATCAACCTGTACTAATAACCATTGTATTTTTCCCTGCCATATATTAGCAATTAAAGAAAAAAAAAGCCAATTTCATATAAGAATATCCTTGATGAAGCACTTAAAATTATAATTATTAATTTTGTTAAATTACAACTCTTGACCATGTCTTCTTTTTTTTGTTTTTATTTAAATTCCATTTAGTTAATATACAGTGTAATATTAGTTTCCGGTGTACAATATAGTGATCCAACACTTCCATACAATACCTGGTGCTCATCACAAATGACCTCCTTTTTTTTTTTTTTTAAGATTTTATTTATTTACTTGACAGAGAGAGACACAGCGAGAAAGGGAACACAAACAGGGGGAGTGGGGGAGAGAGAAGTAGACCTCCTGCTGAGCAGGGACCCCGATGCAGAGCTCGATCCCAGGACCCCAGATCATGACCTGAGCCGAAGGCAGACGCTTAATGACTGAGCCACCCAGGTACCCCACAAGTGCCCTCCTTAATCCCCATCACTTATTTAACCCATCTGCCCACCCACCTCCCTTCTGGTAACCATCAGTTTGTTCTCTACAGTTAAGAGTCTGTTTCTTGGTTTGCTTCTCTCTCTTTATTTTCCCTTTGCCCATTTTTTTTGTTTCTTAAATTCCACATATGAGTGAAATCATATGGTATTTGTCTTTCACTGATTGATTTATTTCGCTTAGTGTAATACTCTCTAGCTCCATCCATGTCATTGCAAATGGCAAGATTTCATTTTTATGGCTGAGTAATATTCCATTATATATATATATATATAATGGATTAATAATATTTATGTCATATATGTATATGTATACATATGTATACCACATCTCCTTTATCTGTTCATTGACTATTTCTTAATATCTATTAAGGAGATGGGAGGTACACATAAAACACTTGTGCAATTGAGTTGTGAACTGAACTAGCTACATTTTTCATGGAATACAATTTTTATTTCAAAGAATCACTGATAAACAGATTATGCTTATTCCGATTTGTAGGAATTTGTTACTTTAAGGAAAACAATTGATAATACTTGTTGCCAATGTTAAACTCAAACTTTCCAACAAACATCAAAATTTTGGAAAACTCTTATCTACCACTGTGAGCTTGACAGCTTCCCAATACTTAAAAACTCTTCTGATGACATCAGAAATGGTTTTAATGAATGTAGTTTTCTTTGATAACATATAATGAAATGTGTCAACATTTGAGAAGTCTGCATTATTCAGTGAACCAGTATTTTCCAAATGACCAACACATGACATAAAAAAAATCATGCTGGGTGAAAGATCTATTTAAAGTGCAAGGCAGGTCAATGTATTTAATGTAAAAGAGTATGAAAACTGCATCTGTATGATATCAGTTATTCCACTTTGCAACTAACCCTTAAGAAAGTAACACTTGTCAAGTTTTGGTGTAGTATCAAAGAAGATTCTCCACAATTTAATGAAAATCTATTACAACAGTTCTTCATTTTCCAACTGCAGATGTGTTTGAAGCTGGATTTACTTCACATACTTCAACAAAAACAACATATTTCAACAGTTTGAATGCAGGAACACATATAAGAATATAACTGTTTTCTATTAGCTAAACATTGATAGAGATTTTCAAAAATACAGAATAGTATCATCTTCTTTCATTTATTTTAGAAAATGCATTATTTTTCATAGAATGATTGTCTTTATGTTGAGATGTATATTATTCATGCATATAGAGTCACCAAGACAATTTGTAAGTCTTTGAAAACACAGATGAGCTAAAAAACCTAAAATGTCAATGAAGAGAAAGGGGTCATTAGTAGTCCTAGAAGGGAGCCCTGGAGGAACAGAAACTAGGATAGAGCTCATGTGTTGTTGTCTAGCTGGAGATAGTTGGACATGAGAGCACTGAGAAAAAGAGACTTTCAGATGTCAGAATGCCAGAATATAGGAATATCGAAGATAATCATCAATGAGAAAATTTCTGGCCAAAGAGCTGTGTTCCACTCTCTGCTCAGCCATTGACCATCTCATGACTCTAAAAGAGCCAATACTCCTTTCTGGGCCTCGCTATTACCACTAGCCTGCCAGTTCCCAAAGCCCTTTCTAATCCAGAACTAAATTATACTGTTGTACCTGGTCAAGGGGGCCTTTATTTCTCTTCATGTGGGCCTCTCCATGGACTGCTTGGCTTTCTTCATTCAATGGTGGGTGGGTCTCAAGAGCAAGAGGTGTAAGAAAACCAGTCAGAAGTTTTACCATCTTAAATAATCTAAACTTATGAGTCACAAAGTTCTATTTCTGCCATAATTACAAGGTCATTTTTATGCAAGGGAAGGGAATGTGGCCCCCACATCTCTTTAAGAGGAGTGATAGAGTTGCAGTGTGAGAAAAACATGTGGGATGGGGATAATGTTGCAGCCATATTTTGAAAATAAAATTTACCATGAGGGAACTCTAGAATCTTAATTCAAACTGTTTGTCTTTTTTTTTTTTTTTAATAACCATATAAGCAAAAACTACAAAACCCACAAGCAATTCAAAGAGGTTTGCCTAGCCTACTCTTGAGCCAGCATATTGGAGGACTAGGTATGTCTTTGAATCCAAAAACATTTCTTTTGTTATAAAACTTGCCCAATGGAAACTTAACAAATACTCATGCAGGTAATTAGAACTGACATCAAATATCCTCTACTCAAAGAAAATCATGTTTATATTTCCTTCTGTTTAACTATGTTGGCATTCTCTCCTTTCTGGTAAATGTCTTACTATATAAATTATAGGATAAATAAGTGCAGAAGCTTTTATGTGCAACTCCAGACTCATAACATCACGGGTTGTGTCAAAACACGTAAGTGGCCAATAAAAAATTCAATCTGTCATCTAGATATTATGTCTATCAGCATGCCAAACATCTGGATTTGGGGACGTACTTAGTGAGGAAAGGGATTTTTATTTCACCTAGATGTTTAACCTTGGTTATTCACAGTTATTGAGTGGATTATGAAACTGTAATAATTTCCAGGTCTCAGCAAATCCATCTTTTCATTTTTAAACCTGTTTTACCTGATTACTTTTAGTTAGTAGGTATTCATTCGTAATTCATCAAAATTGGGTTTTCTCCTTTTTTAGTTTCCCTCTACATCTGTGAAAGAAAAAGCAAATGACTCTCTGCTCTTCTCCCCATCCCATAGAAGGTTGTATTGGATTGGGTAGCCATGCTTTTTCTTTACAGTATCCTAAGATATCCATTCTTCCTAACTTCCTTCTTGATTTCCCTACTTCTTTCCTTCTTCCTTCCCTTCCACATATATTACTGAGCACTTACCATGTACAGGTTTGTTTGTCCACACCTAATAGCATGCTGGAAATGGCATCTGCCCTCAAGTTGTTCATGTTATAGTGGAAAAACTGTGGAATGGAGATGGAGAGAGACAATGTTCCTGACCAATGTAGACAGGAGAGTGGTTCTCTCTCCTTACAATAGGAGATGAAGGTCAAAGAAGGCTTTGCAGAGAAAGTGATGTCTCAAATGGGCCTTGAAGGTAATAATAGGGATGAGCTGGAAAAAAGGAGAGTGGATGGCGTTTATTCCAGGCAGTGACCCAATGTACAAAGGGGCTCAGAGCAGGAGGGTGCCAGCAGGGCTCATATTAACTTCTCAGAACAGTGGGATGGGGGATATCAGACTTTGGGGATGAGTCAGATAAAGGCTAAAAAGATAAGTTGGAAAAAAATACGTTGTGCTTTATTATGTCGGTAACAGGTGCTATCATTTTGAGGTAGAAGAGTGACAAAGTCAGCTTGGTGATTTATGAAGTTGTCTTCAGAGGAAACGTAAAAGGCTGGCTGGAGGAAAAGAGGAGCTTAGAAGCAGGAAGAAGGGCACCGCAGTTTCAGTGAGAAAACATGACTGCTGTAACATTTTAATTTAATTTCAAGTCCGTTACACATTATCCTCATTTATATAAACCATATTGAATGCGTGTCCATAAGTCCACAGCAGAACACTTAATTTGCCCCAGAAATGTATACATTTTGCATTAAGCACCATACTGCCATTCTTTGAAATGCAGCTTATAAAGGCAGACCTTTCCCATGGAGTTATTTTAACTCACATTATTTTTGTGAATAATGTGAGTACATGAACGTACTTCTATAAAGAGAAAGGCTATTTAAATTTGCCCAGAGACAGTTTCACTAGAGAAAATAAGGAGTCTGTTAATTCTAATTCTAATTGGAGAGTATTTGTAGGTTTGCCTGGTGAGGTCTATTTAAACCAGATAGACTTCTGACCATGGGCAATGACAAGTCTGCATTTTAAATTCTTCTTATTTTATTTTATTATTTATTTATTTATTTATTTATTTGAGAGAGAGAGAGAGAGAATGCAAGTGGGGTGGGGAGGGCCAGAGGGAGATAGAGAAACTTAAGCAGGTTCCACGCTTAGCACGGAGCCCAAGGTGGGGCTCCATCTCATGATCCTGAGATCATGGTCTGAGTCGAAATAAAGAATCAGTCACTTTACCGACTAAGCCACCCAGGCGCCCCTTAAATTCATTTTAAATAGTAATATTCAGTAAATATTTATTGAGTTCCAACTATGTGCCATGCACCAAGAATGCGATGGTGAAGAAGAATAGCATATGCAGGGACCTGTGGTAGGAAAGCAGATGTCATAGTCCACCCAGGCTGCTGTAACAGAATACCAAAGACTAGGTGGCTTAAAGAACAGAAACTTATTCACAATTCTGGAAGTGGGAAGTTCATGATCAAGGGGCTGGCAGATTCAGTTCCTGGTAAGAGAGCCTGTTTCCTAGTTTATAGACAGCAGTCTTCTTGCTTTGTTCTCACATAGTGGCTTGTCATCCCCATATGAGAGCACCAATCCTATCATGAGGGCTCCACTCCCATAAACTCATCCAAACCCAATCATCTCTTAAAGGCCCCACCTCCAAATACTATGACATTGAGATTAGAACTCCAACATATGAATTTTGATAGCACATATTCAATCCGCTGCATCCCCTAATCCATCACTACTGGTGTACCCATAAGAGGAAATTTGGACACAGACATACATAGAGGGAAGACAGTGTGAAGAAACACAGGGGGACGATGGCCATCTACAAGCCAAGAAAGGTGACCTGGACTAGATCCTTCCCTCATTGTCCTCAGAAGGAACCAACCCTGCTGACATCTTGACTTCAGACTGCCCGCCTCCTGAATGGTGAGACAATAAATTTCTGTTGGTTAAGCCATTCAGTTTGTAGTACTTTGTTACAGCAGCCCTAGCAAGCCAATACAGAGTAACCTTAAAGAAATTCCTTCTGTGTCTTGATTTTCTCACCTGCAGGATTTGGATGATAATACTTGCCTGTTAGGGCTGTTGTGATGATGAAATGTATTAATATAAGTATAACCCTTGCAACCAAGACCTCTATGTTTTAGAATGAGCTACATAAAGCTGTCTCTGCCAGATGCTAGTCAATGTGTATAGTCTTATTTAATTCCCTCCATCCCCAGAGAAATTATAAACATTTCTAGTCTGAAACAAAGCAACACAGCTCAATGGAAAGCCCATCAGACCTGGGATTTGCAAGACATGGCTAGGGTAACCTCAATTTCTTTATTTGTAAAATGGAATTAATTTCCCCTAGCATGCAGGCTTGTTGTAAAGATAAAATGAAGAGCCTGACACCTAGCAGGTGTTCGATGACAAAAGTAATGTTGAGGGGTTGAAGGTTAAATCACTGGGAGGAGGAGCAAGATGGCAGAGGAGTAGGAGACCTAAATTTCGTCTGGTCCCAGGAATTCAGCTGGATAGGGATCAAACCATTCTGAACACCTATGAACTCAACAGAAGATCAAAGAAAAGAATAGCAGCAACTCTCTGAACAGAAAAGCAACCACTTTCTGGAAGGTAGGATGTGCAGAGAAGCGAATCTGAGGCAATATTCAGGAAGATAGACGGTGGGGGAGGGGGCCTCCATCAGCAGCTACTGGCAAGTGATAGAGCAGCAGAGCACAAAATCGGAACTTTTAGAAGTCAGCTCTGCTGAGGGACGTCGCTCCAGCGACTAAGCGGGGGGGGGGGGGGGGTGGAATCCTGCTGGGACAGTGTGGTCTCTGGACCCTTGGGGTCACAGAAAGACTGGGGGTGCCTGAGCAGAGTTCCCAGGTATCAGAGCAGGGAAGCCGGCTGCAAAAACGGAGCTGAGGTGTGGGCTCTCAGCTCAGGGTTGCCATAGATTGTGGTCTGCAGCACAGTTGGGCCACTGCTCTTCCAGCAGGGACCCAGCAAGCGGCAGATCTGGGGAGACTCCCCTTCCTCCCCGAGGAGGAGCAGCACAGAAGTGCACCTCAGGGATCTGCCGGGTTTGGAGACTCCACAGGGGGTCGTGTGCCAGAGATAGAAACACTGGGTCACAGACCAGGTGAGCATGGAGTGCGGCTGGAGACCAGGGAGACGGGAGTGATAGACTGATTTTCTCTAGGGGGCTTACTGAAGAGTGGGGCCCCGAGTTCTTGGCTCCTCTGCGGCAGAGATTGGGAGCCCGCCATTTTCACTCTTGTCATCCAAAGCTGCACAGAAAGCTTGCAGGGAACAAAAGCTCCCGAGAGCAAATGCGAAGAGATACTTAGCCCCGCCCTCAGCAAGGGCGGGGCAATTCCGCCTCCGGCAAACACATTTGAAAACAACGGCAACAGACCCCTCCCCCAGAAGATCAGCAAGAATAGCCCACCAAGACCAAGTTTACTGATCAATGAGAACAGCAGGACTCCAGCGCTAGGGGAATACAGCACATAGAATTCATGGCTTTTTTCCCATGATTCTTTAGTCTTTCAAAGTTAATTTTTTTAATTTTCTTTTTTTTCTTTTTCTTTTTTTTTTGAATTTTTCCCTTTTCAACCAACATCTTATCAATCCCTTTTTTAAAAAATCTTTTTTATTTTTCATTTTTAGATTCATATTCTATCGCTTCATAGTAGTTAACCTTATTTTTGGTATATATATAGAAGTTGTTCTCTCTTTAAAATTTTGAGATACAGTTTCTTCTAAGAGAACAAAATATACCCTAAATCTCTAGTGTATGGCTTTGTTCTAGTCTCCTGCCTGATCACATTCTCTCTCTTTTTTTTTAAATTCCTCGTCTTTCTTTTTTCAATGAACTTTTATCAATTCCTTATATAAAATCTTTTATAATTTTGATCTTTACAGTCATATTCCATCTCTTCATCGTATTTACCCTTATTTTTGTACATATATGTTTTTCTTTCTTTAAAATTTTGGGAGGCACTTTCTTTTACAGGCCAAAATAGGCCCAAAATCTAGTGTGCGGCACTGATCTATACACAGCCTGATATATTTGATCATATTCTGTTTTTTTTTCATCTTTTTTTTTTCTTTTTTCTTTCTTTCCCTTTCTTTTCCCCTGGTTACAGGTCTCTTCTGATTTGCTTAGTGTATATTTTTCTGGTGTTGTTGTTACCCTGTTAGCATTTGTTCTCTCACTCATCTACTCTCCTCTGGACAAAATGACAAGATGGAAAAGATCACCTCAAAAAAAGAACAAGAGTCAGTACCAACTGCCAGGGACCTAATCAATACAGATATTAGTAAGATGTCAGAACTAGAGTTCAGAATGATGATTTTAAAGATACTAGCTGGGCTTGAAAAAAGCATGGAAATTATTAGAGAAACCCTTTGAGAGAAATAAAAGAACTAAAGTCTAACCAAGTCAAAATCAAAAAAGCTATTAATGAGGTACAATCAAAAGTGGAGGCTCTAACTGCTATGATAAATGAGGCAGAAGAGAAAATTGGTGATATAGAAAACCAAATGATGGAAAATAAAGAAGCTGAGAAAAAGAGAGATAAACATCTACTGGATCATGTGGGCAGAATTCAAGAGATAAGTGATACCATAAGATGAAATAATATTAGAATAATTGGGATCCCAGAAGAAGAAGAAAGAGAGAGAGGGGCAGAGGGTATATTGGAGCAAATTATAGCAGAGAACTTCCCTAATTTGGGGAAGGAAACAGGCATCAAAGTCCAGGAGGCACAGAGATCCCCTCTCAAAATCAATAAAAATAGGTCAACACCCCGACATCTAATAGTAAAACTTACGAGTCTCAGAGACAAAGAGAAAATCCTGAAAGCAGCTCGGGAGAAGAGATCTGTAACCTACAATGGTAGAAACATTAGATTGGCAACAGACCTATCCGCAGAGACCTGGCAGGCCAGAAAGGACTGGCATAATATATTCAGAGCACTAAAAGAGAAAAATATGTAGCCAAGAATACTATACCCAGCTAGGCTGTCATTGAAAAAGAAGGAGAGATAAAAAGGTTCCAGGACAAAAAAAAACTAAAGGAATTTGCAAACAGGAAACCAGCCCTAGAGAAATATTGAAAGGGGTCCTCTAAGCAAAGAGAGAGCTTCAAAGCAACATAGACCAGAAAGGAACACAGACAATAGACAGTAACAGTCACCTTACAGGCAATACAATGGCACTAAATCCATATCTTTCAATAGTTACCCTGAGTGTAAATGGGCTAAATGCCCCAATCAAAAGACACAGGCTATCAGATTGGAGAAAAAAACAAGACCCATCGATATGCTGTCTGCAAGAGACTCATTTTAGACCCAAAGACACCCCCAGATTGAAAGTGAGGGGGTGGAAAACCATTTACCATGCTAATGGACACCAAAAGAAAGCTGAGGTGGCAATCCTTATATCAGACAAATTAGATTTTAAACCAAAAACTGTAATAAGAGATGAGGAAGGACACTATATCCTACTTAAAGGGTCTATCCAACAAGAAGATCTAACAATTGTAAATATCTATGCCCCTAACATGGGAACAGCCAATTGTATCAGCCAATTAATAACAAAAGCAAAGAAACACATTGACAATAATACAATAATAGTGGGGGACTTTAACACCCCCCTCACTGAAATGGACAGTTCATCTAAGCAAAAGATCAATGAGGAAATCAAGACTTTAAATGACACACTGGACCAAACGGACTTCACAGATATATTCAGAACATTCCATCCCAAAGCAATAGAATACACATTCTTCTCTAGTGCCCATGGAACATTCTCCAGAATAGATCACATGCTAGGTCACAAATCAGGTCTCAATTGGTACCAAAAGATTGGGATCATTCCCTGCATATTTTCAGACCTTGATGCTTTGAAACTAGAACTCAATCACAAGAGGAAAGTTGGAAAGAACTCAAATACATGGAGGCTAAAGAGCATCCTACTAAAGAATGAATGGGTCAACCAGGAAATTAAAGAATTAAAAAAACTCATGGAAACCAATGAAAATGAAAACACAACTGTTCAAAATCTTTAGGATACAGCAAAGGCAGTCCTAAGAGGAAAGTATATAGCAATACAAGCCTTTCTCAAGAAACAGGAAAGGTCTCAAATACACAACCTAACCCTACACCTAAAGGAGCTGGAGAAAGAAGAGCAAATAAAGCCTAAACCCAGCAGGAGAAGAGAAATAATAAAGATCAGACCAGAAGTCAATGAAATAGAAACCCAAAGAACAGTAGAACAGATCAACGAAACTAGGAGCTGGTTCTTTGAAAGAATTAACAAGATTGGTAAACCCCTGGCCAGACTTATCAAAAAGAAAAGAGAAATGACCCAAATCAACAAAATCATGAATGAAAGAGGAGAGATCACAACCAACACCAAAGAAATACAAACAATTATAAGAACATATTATGAGCAACTCTACGCTAGTAAATTAGATAATCTGGAAGAAATGGATGCATTCCTAGAGATGTAGCAACTACCAAAACAGAACCAGGAAGAAATAGAAAACCCGAACAGACCTATAACCACTAAGGAAATTGAAACAGTCATCAAAAATCTCCCAACAAACAAAAGCCCAGGGCCATCTAGATGGCTTCCCAGGGGAATTCTACCAAACATTTGAAGAAGAATTAATACTATCCTTCTGAAACTGCTCCAAAAAATAGAAATGGAAGGAAAACTTCCAAACTCGTTTTATGAGGCCACCATTACCTTGATCCCCAAACCAGACAAAGACCCCAT
Source organism: Mirounga leonina (assembly GCF_011800145.1). NCBI lineage: Eukaryota > Metazoa > Chordata > Mammalia > Carnivora > Phocidae > Mirounga > Mirounga leonina. Next base: position 16,344,859 of record NW_023270377.1, read on the forward strand.
CAAAAAGGAGAATTACAGACCAATATCCTTGATGAACACGGATGCAAAAATTCTCACCAAAATACTCGCCAATAGGATAAAACAGTACATTAAAAGGATTATTCACCACAACCAAATGGGATTTATCCCTGGGCTGCAAGGTTGGTTCAACATCCGCAAATCAATCAATGTGATACAATACATTAATAAAAGAGAGAACAAGAACCATATGATCCTCTCAATAGATGTAGAAAAAGCATTTGACAAAGTACAGCATTCTTTCTTGATCAAAACTCTTCAGAGTATAGGCATAGAGGGTACATACCTCAATGTCATAAGAGCCATCTATGAAAAACCCACAGCGAATATCATTCTCAATGGGGAAAAACTGAGAGCTTTCCCCCTAAGGTCAGGAACACGGCAGGGATGTCCACTATCACCACTGCTATTCAACATAGTATTAGAAGTCCTAGCCACAGCAATCCGACAACAAAAAGAAATAAAAGGCATCCAAATCGGCAAAGAAGAAGTCAAATTCTCACTCTTTGCAGATGATATGATACTTTATGTGGAAAACCCCAAAGACTCCACCCCAAAACTGCTACAACTCATACAGGAATTCAGAAAAGTGGGAGGATATAAAATCAATGCACAGAAATCAGTGGCATTCCTATACACCAACAACAAGACAGAAGAAAGAGAAATTAAGGAGTTGATCCCATTTACAATTGCACCCAAAACCATAAGATACCTAGGAATAAATCTAACCAAAGAGGTAAAGAATCTGTACTCAGAAAACTATAGAATACTCATGAAAGAAATTGAGGAAGACACAAAGATATGGAAAAATGTTCCATGCTCACGGATTGGAAGAATAAATAGTGTGAAGATGTCAGTGCTACCTAGAGCAATCTACACATTCAATGCAATCCCTATCAAAATACTATCCACTTTTTTCAAAGAAATGGAACAAATAATCCTAAAATTTGTGTGGAACCAGAAAAGACCCCGAATAGCCAGAGGAATGTTGAAAAAGAAAAGCAAAGCTGGCAGCATCACATTTCTGGACTTCCAGCTCTATTACAAAGCTGTCATCATCAAGACGGTATGGTACTTGCACAAAAACAGACACATAGATCAATGGAACAGAATAGAGAGCCCAGAAATGGACCCTCAACTCTATGGTCAACTCATCTTTGACAAAGCAGGAAAGAATGTCCAATGGAACAAAGACAGTCTCTTCAACAAATGATGTTGGGAAAATTGGACAGCCACATGCAGAAGAATGAAACTGGACCATTTCCTTACACCACACACAAAAATAGACTCCAAATGGTTGAAAGACCTCAATGTGAGACAGGAGTCCATCAACATCCTAAAGGAGAACACAGGCAGCAACCTCTTCGACCTCAGCCGCAGCAACTCCTTCCTAGAAACACTGCCAAAGGCAAGGGAAGCAAGGGCTAAAATGAACTATTGGGACTTCATCAAGTTAAAAAGCTTTTGCACAGCAAACGAAACAGTCAACAAAACCAAAAGACAACCGACAGAATGGGAGAAGATATTTGCAAATGACATATCAGAGAAAGGGCTGGTATCCAAAATCTATAAAGAACTTATCAAACTCAACACCCAAAGAACAAATGATCCAATCAAGAAATGAGCAGAAGACATGAACAGACATTTTTCCAAAGAAGACATCCAAATGGCCAACAGACATGAAAAAGTGCTCAACATCGCTCGGCATTAGGGAAATCGAAATCAAAACCTCAATGAGATACCACCTCACACCAGTCAGAATGGCTAAAATTAACAAGTCAGGAAATGACAGATGTTGGCGGGGATGTGGAGAAAGGGGAACCCTCCTACACTCTTGGTGGGAATGCAAGCTGGTGCAGCCACTCTGGAAAACAGTATGAAGTTCCTCAAAAAGTTGAACATAGAGCTACCATATGATCCAGCAATTGCACTACTGGGTCTTTACCCCAAAGATACAAATCAAGGGATCCAAAGGGGTACGTGCACCCCGATGTTTATAGCAGCAATGTCCACAATAGACAAAGTGTGGAAAGAGCGAAGATGTCCATCGACAGATGAATGGATAAAGACGTGGCATATATATACAATGGAATATTATGCAGCTATCAAAGGGAATGAAATCTTGCCATTTGCAACAACGTGGATGGAACTGGAGGGTGTTATGCTGAGTGAAATAAGTCAATCAGAGAAAGACATGTATCATATGACCTCACTGATATGAGGAATTCTTAATCGCAGGAAACAAACTGAGGGTTGCTGGAGTGGTGGGGGGTGGGATAGATGGCGTGGCTGGGTGATAGACACCTGGGAGGGTTTGTGCTATGGTGAGCACTGTGAATTTTGCAAGACTGTTGAATTACAGATCTGTACCTCTGAAACAAATAATACAGTATATGTTAAAAAAAGAAAAAAAAAAGAAGACAGTACAAAGGGAAAAATGAAGGGGGGGAAATCGGAAGGGGAGACGAACCATGAGAGACTATGGACTCTGAAAAACAAACTGAGGGTTCTAGAGGGGAGGGGAGTGGGAGGATGGGTTAGCCTGGTGATGGGTATTACATCACCAGGCTAACCCATCCTGGGAGCAGTGGGTGTTACACGCAAACCATGAATCGTGGAACACTACATCAAAAACTAATGATGTAATGTATGGTGATTAACATAACATAATAAAATAAAAAAATTTAAAAAAAAAAAGGTTAGATCACTGGCCCTGATGCCCTTTTGCATCGTCTGCACAATCTGTCGGGTGGACAGCCTTCTGCAGCAGAGCCCTAGTGTCCAGCTCTCCAGAGCTCTCCCGTGGGGTTTGCGTGGTCATGGTCACTAACACCTGAGGCTGCCTGCCTCTCCTGCACCGTAGCTATTCTACTGTATTACCCTCTCCATTTTTCTCCTCCTTCACTTGTTGGAATTTACACATTCTTACATAGCAGTATACAGAATATATAGTAATATTCTTCATCTAATTAAGAAGGAAAAAAGACAGAATCAAAAACAAGTCCAGTTATGACAATAGACTTGGTCCTTATTTTCACCTGTGGCACTTTGTAGGCTGTTGGGCTATTTCAAGCTTTTATGTAGCTGTTGAGGTAATGGTTCTCTCACTGGTGATGCTAACCTTTGAGCTCAGGCTCTCTAGACTTGGTAGCATCCTTGGTTATGTCTGAGTGACACCAGGAACTGTGACTTGGATGCTTAAATGTTCATTTTGGACTTGCTGACCAACTATTACAATAACATTCTGGCCTCACACCCAGTAATCATCATGACATTTCTCCATTCGGTTCCAAAACATAGATCCAGAAAGTCATTCTGTTCTTTTCTTTCTCTTCAGTGTCAACAGCTACCTTTTATCCCTGCATGCTCAGAGGGACAGTTGGGCTTTACACCTGGTCTGGTCTGTGGGTAAGAAAGAATTACTTCCAAGTTAGGTGTTATTTGAAAGGCAGGTAAACACACACACACACAAGCCCAAGTTTATTTTCCTTATGTTTTTATGCATTTTTCTTATTTACAAGTTTGTTTATTTAGGTGCTTACTGAGCTATTTCCTGCCTCACCTATGAGACTCATTTCTCTTCTCCCAAGAACACTACAACTCACATTAACTTGACGCAGAAGTTTTTATTTGATACTTTTAAATATTCTGGAATCTCCTTAGTCCATTATTTATGGCTTATACTTTCAAGAAGGGGGATAGGAACAGACACTGGTGCTGTAATATTTGTCTATTTTCCTAGAAAGTCAATGGAAGGGTAGTATTCTTGAAAAATAATCCAGGTAATTTTTGCCAGCACTGATGGATGCACACAGTACTATGATGGAGCTTGCGTGCTTGGTTATTCAACAAATCCTGGTTGACAATTTCAGTGAAAGGAGTTCCTTCCCTATCATAGCTTTACAAAATCAGAGCAACATCTGTCTGGCCACCTATCACTTCATGGAAATATTTTCCAAATAAATTACCTTCTTTTTGCCTCTATACAACCCTGATTTTCCAAAAAGAGCTCCCTTTGTACAAATGTTAAATAAACCTGCAATAAAATGGGTAGAGCAAACATATGTATAGGCAAAATGTAGTATTTAAAATAGGAGTCACTAATTTTACGGAAATATACATTGTGTTTAGAGCATCAACTCTTTTTGGTCTTCCTTAACACTGATTTAACATTTTCAAATTTTTGAAATATCATAACTAATATATTTTAAAAAGGAAAAAATACATTTGGAAAAAAAGGGGAGGAAAGGAAGATAGAAAAAAGGAGAGAGGAGCAAGCAGGAAAGAAAAAAAGAAAAGCAAATTCATCCAGAATGGAGTCGGAGAGTTACAGATATGGAAGGATAACTAGAATACACCCTGTGATATTGGGTTGAAAGTGAAGGTATCAGTTTGGACCCCTGCTTTTGTATGTCTCTATAGATATAGCTAAGATATATATGAAAATATAGAGGCAAATATGTACACCTTTCTAACTCTGTCTGCTGAGGATGCCTAGAAGAAATGTCATACCAGAAAATGATCAAAAAAAAAAAAAATACCAGGGGTCCTTTGAGAAAAGACTCACTTAAAAACTGGGGGAAATGAGCCTGAAACTTATTTTTGACCCAGAAGTAAGGAAAGGAAGTCTTCAAAGAATGATGGAAATACACACACACACACACACACAGGAGCCAGCTTGAAGACACAGCCAGATCTTGGATAATTGGATGATAAAAATGATACTAAGTGTATTCTAATCCATTGATTAAAATACAAATCCATGAATCCATAAAAACATAATTAAGTAAATTAATAAATGAACATATAAATGGAAAAGAGGTGAAAGCCCTTTCTTACACAGAATGCCAATTAGTTGCCAGAAAAGGGATGGTGAGATTAGAAAATCTAATGTAGAATGGTAAATGGTAGTAGAATGGTAAAACTAATGGGCAAAGGTTTAAGGAGAAACCTGAGTACCTTAACCAAAGGATCAAAGTCAATATCAGCAACAAACCAACATTGTGTTCCTCCTGATGTGATGCACTGAGGACTCAACATCGCTTCTATGGTGTTCCTGCATTTCTGATGCATAACTGGAATCTAACCATGAAGAACAACAGACAAATCCAAATTGAGGGATGATCTGTAAATCAAATGGCTTTTACTGGTTGAAAATATCGAGGCCAAGAAGGACAAAAAGGGCTGATGAATTATTTGCTCTCCAGAAATACCCGCTGAAGTATTTAAGGATGACGAGTTCACACACACAAAATACACACACACACACACACACACACACCCCACCACACAGAGGAAAAGAAGATGAAGTGAAAGAGAACATGACAAAACAAGGGGGTTAAGTTTATTGTAAATAATTAGTAAATATGGGAATATAGAAATTCCTGGTTCTATCCTTGCAACTTGTCTGTTTGAAATTATATCAAAATAAAGAGATATTTTTTAAAAGTTCTAGATGAAAAGATAAAATTCACCCAACACGAAGACATTCCTTCTCTTGAAAAAATCAGCAGCCTCCTTTGGACTAAGAAGTGATATTCCAGATGTGTTAAGCAGTAAGCTCAATGTCTGGCTGCAAAAATATTTAACTTCTAGTGTGTAATAGCCCCCAGCTGAGCTTCAGACAAGTTGCTTTTACCAAGCACGCTGACATTTCTAAACTCAAGAATTTGTATGTTTGAGACAAACCAGCCTCATATATAATTTCTTTTATTTATGAGACTTGTTCAAGTCCAGGTAGTCCTTAAAATCAAGACTTTTCTACTGGTAAACACTGACATCGTTTAGATTTAATCGAGGTCTTTCTGTCTCAGATCTTTCACAAAATATTCCCTTTGGAAAAGTAATACTGTGCAGAGTAAAACAGCAATGCTCTGAAGCCTAACACAGAAAGAGATCAGGAGCATTTGGTTGCTGGAAAAGGCACTCATCATTGTCACGACGTCGGGACAAGTCATGTGATGAGCCCACTACATTCCTTAAGCTCCACAAATATCAGATTTAAGATATAGCAGTCCAAATTAGAATTTGACACTTTCAAACATAAGTGACAAAAATGAGAGACATATATCAAGCCAAAGCAAGGCAAAAATGTACAGCTATGCGTTTGAGCCGTGGAGATAAAGCTGTGGCATGTGGAACACATTGGCAGCTTTGCCTAGTTTACAGGAATAAAAAGCAGCTTGAGGTGTTAGGAGGAGTGCCTTGATACTTACTACTAAGTTTATCTCAAAAACGAGATAGTTTTGTTTTCATCTTTCATCGTTTTTTATTTCAGTGCATGGATTTTCACTGAGGTTACCTAAAATATTAGAAGTCCAGTTTACACGGACTAAGATTCCCAAAGCTTAGCAATACTCTACATAGTTTTAGTGTATTTTTGGCACTGATAATTCTTTATGTGTGTGGTGCTTTGCTGTTTGCAATGCTTTTTCAAATTTCAAGTGTTATTTTGTATCTTTTCGTATTTTGTATCTAGTTCTTTTGCTAAACACTGTGAGATTCATCCTCTTTATGGGTTGTGGTTTGTTTTCCTTGTGAATGAATGTGATGCAATTTACATACCCATTCTGCTGTGGAGGGACATTTGGGATGTTTCCATTTTCAGGCTCTTATGCCTGACTTTGGTGAACATATGAATGCATTTCTTAAGTTGGTGTTGGTGTAAAATGAACAAGTCTTTTAGAATTTCTTAAAAAAAATTAAAAAAAAAAAAAAGGAAGAGTTTTATTCCAGCTCAAGTTAGGACAGCAGCTCTGGATACACAGTCTTCACAAAGAAGAGAGTTTTCAGGTAAGGGAACATTTGCTGGAGGGTCATATGCATTTTTTACATAAAAAGTTACAAATTATTAGACAAAGACCATTTCAGAAAGTTGCAGTATGACTTTAATCTTACGGGAACCAGGGAAGTTTCTTCCTTTTTCTTTTTGTGTGTGTTCTGAATTTTTTTTTTTTTTTTTTTGGTTATTTTCTTTAATGGAGCAGATACATAATGTGTATTTGAGGCAGAAATAGAGCCCATGCTTTGAGGTTCTGCCAAGTCAATTTGACCTTGGTAAATGCTAAAGTATAGCTTCACTAGGAGCCCGGGAACAGAACCCATAAACATTAAAACTTGAAAATTTTCTTTATCATTAGTATAATCTTCGAAGTAGAATTGCTGTGCCAAAGGATATACATATTAATGCCAGTTTTCCAAAATGGTTGGACCAATTCACACCTGGTCACAGTCCATGGAAGTTAAGGTTGCTTGACGTTCTTGCCAACACTGGGCACTACCAGTCCTATCAAGGAGGAAGAGGTAGCTAGAGGAAAACAGATGCTTTTTTTGAGATCAGCTCAAAACTACCATACATTTTTTTTTTTAAGTATTTGTTTAAAAACATCAGAGAGTCGCTGAAGCAATGGGAACCTTGGGCTAAGATTCCAGAGAGGGGGAAAAGGCAGAAAATGTGAGTTTATCATGTGTAACTGCTTTTTTTTCCAGAGGAAATGAAGATTTTTGGTGTGGGCAATAGGCTGAGGATCCAGGGTCTGTCCTGAAAAGAGAACTGGGAAATGACAAACAAGTTGGACTTTTTGTAGTTCTATAAAGCTGGAAAGACAAAAATGGGGACATAGCCAGTTTTTCCCTCGGTACGTTTGCTAATTGTGAAGCTGTGTAAGATGGGAGATTAAAAGCTAAGGGACACATCTGAAATATTTGAAAAGTAAAGCAGACTGTTCCTCAGTCCCATACTGTTGTGAATACTGAGATTAAAGAGCAGGACCCTCCAGGGGCTGCATCTCAGCTGCCTGATCTGGAGGGCTGTGTGCCAAGAACATGTGGCAACCAGAGGTAGACTGAGCCTTGACTTTGCAAAAATGGCCCTAACTGGATTCTTGATTGAATAAAGGTAATAAGCTTTCACTTTTTCTGACTAGTAGAAAGGGGAAGGATGGACCAATTCCAAAGACAGTAATCTCATGTGAAATATCAAATACTTTTAGATGCAGTTACTCTGTTGAAATTTTTATCCATTTTGTCCATCATTTTTACAATTTCCTTGAAAATATTAATAGTTATTTAATGTCCTGTCTGCTAACTCTAAGATCTGCATCACCTGAGCCTCTTTCTATTGTTCCTTTTCTCCTTAGTTTCAGTCACATTATCCTATCTCTTGATAGGCCTGCACATTTTTTATTGAATATTGAACATTGATCTCTGATCTCTTGGAATTTGCATTTTGCCATCTATTTTATTGAAGTAGTTAATTTAAATCAGTTCCAGGTCTAGGTCTGAACACGTAGTATCCAGTTCATTTGTGATTCTGTTGTTGATTTTGGGGTGCTGCTTATTGTTATTCATACTGATTTTGATTAAATGTTAAGCATGGTTTATGGCAAGTATGACAGATTTGAGATGATATTCTTCCTACAGTGAGGAATCACCCCATCCTGCAGCTGAATAAGGGGAGTTTCCCTCAATCCAGTCAGAAAATATAGGACATTAGCTTGGAATCTCTTCAAGTCTTAATCTACTTTTCACCTTCAGTTCCTGGAGTGGAGCTTGCCAATAGTCTCAAATGAAAGACCAGAGCGCTTTCTAGAATCTCTTTTCCTTGGCAGTCCTGAATTCCAGTTTTTGTTTACCCAGTACTGTGAGATTGCCAAAAACTCTCTTTTCTTTTTCATCTGCTTTTTACTTAGCTTCTTAACCTCTGACACCACTCAATAAGGAATTGGCAAATGCCGAATGGGGAGTACATAGAATGTTGGGCTTACTTCTCTATGCCTCTTTATCTTCCATGATCTTGTTCCCTCAAACCCTTGACACCTCGTTGGCCTGAACCCCAGTTTTTGTCTCCCAGCTCCATGGTGTTTTCAGAAGTTCTGCTGCCCCCTCCGCCTCTTGGCAGACCATCTTCTGCATGGCTTCACAATCTCCTACTCAGATCAAAAATTAAAAAATGCCCTGAAGGAAAAGAATCGTGTAAGTTTGGCTTATCTTAATGGTCATCATTTTTTTCCTGGGATCTTAGTCCTCAGATCCTGGATGCCTAAGAAATTTTCCAATGCCTTCACACAGATCTCATGTATATATCCTTTTTTTTAAAGATTTTATTTATTTATTTGAGAGAAAGAGAGATCAAGAGCAGGGGGGAGGGTTGAGGGAGAAATAGACTCCTCACTGAGTAGGGAGCCCAAAGTAGGACTCTATCCCAGGACCCCCAGGATCATGACCTGAGCCGAAGGCAGACACTTAACCGACTGAGCCGCCCAGAGGCCCCATTGTATATCCTATCTGACTTTTCCAGTCATTCTGGGTGCTAAATTGATTTGTTACAAGCATGCCAATCATAGCCAGAAACAGAAGTCCTTCACATTTGTGTTTTCTTAATCCTGAGTTAAGTATCTTGCCTCCATTTTACAAAGGTGGTAAAATTTTAATGACTATCTGTGGCTTACCCTCAGTTATGTGGTTAGCAAATGGTAGATCTTGAATCCTGAGCTTTGATTCCAATTTCAGGGCACTGTAGTACATCATAGTGACCCCTGTTCTCTTACTAAACTAACATGTGATCAGTTGGTATATTGCCTGAGATGCTCACAAAGGAAAAGGATACCTCTCTGTTGTCACATGTCTATTTTTGTTGGATGCTATGTTCTTTTTCTTTTTTTAAATAGGACCATAACTCTGGGTTTGGCACTCAAGTGAAGTAAATAATCATATTACTAATATATTCTCCATATATTTAATAGATTTAATTTTTTGTGTCAATGAAAACTCCTTCAAAAACAAACCAAACACATTCATAACAACCCAACTTTTAGAAATATGTATATTTTATAAATAAATTCTTCCTCAGAAATTTTAACATATAATTGTAGATAATTTTTATTTTTATTTATTTTTTAAAGATTTTATTTATTTATTAGAGGCAAGAGCAGAGTGAGAGGGAGCATGAGTCAGGGGGGCAGAAGAAGAGAGAGAAGCAGACTCACTGCTGAGCAGGGAGCCTGACGAGGGGCTCAATCCCAGGACCCTGAGACCATGACCTGAGCCGAAGGCAGACACTTAACCGAATGAGCCACCCAGGTGCCCCAAGTAATTTTTAAATAATATATTAAGAATTAATGTTTACTGATCACTTACTGGTTCCCCGATACTTATATACAATATGTTCTGTATAGGACATATATCATTATCCTCATTTTATAGGAGAGAGCCAGAGCTTAGAGATCTTTTAAAAATTTGCCTATTTGTGATAGCAATCAAGCTTGGGTCTGAACCACACAGTCTAACAGGGCCCACTTCATTAAATACCAGGTAACACTATTCCCATATACAAAGGCTAAAATACTCTTATTTCTGTCTTTGAAATTTTAATGTCTATTGATTTCCTACTTTTATTAATGGTGAAAAAAGTATTTATACAGCTCAATGAGTTGAGTGTGTATATATTATAGTTGCTGTGGTAGATGCACAAAAGTGACAGAAACTTCCAATTTAGTTGATAAAAGAGAACACGAACATAAGAAATACCCACTGCAAAATGTCATTAAGTGTTGAGTGACACAGATAAGAGATCTATGAATTTGGACAGCGGAAGAGCTGTGAGCTTTTGTTGACAATAGCTGTGCAGAGAAGGATGACTCTTGGAGCTCATCTTGAAGTCAGGGTCTAGAGGAGGGAAGACAAGGGCGAAGCATCCCAGGCAAAGAGACTAGAGAGGGGCGAATTTCCATGTGTCCAGGGTCAATGCGGAGGCATCAAAAATCTTTTTATTGGTCTCCTGTATGAACTCAGTGTCTTAGTAAAATTTAATCTTTTATCATTTGTATATTTTAAAGAGAAAAACTAAGCAGAGCCATTCCTGCAGTGTCATTTGAATAGGATTATCAATGTAATATTTTGCCCCCAAATATTGTCCCCCTCACTGGTGTTTATTATTTTTTTTAAGATTTTATTTATTTACTTGACAGAGAGAGAGAGAGCACAAGCAGGGGGGAGTGGCAGGTAGAGGGAGAAGCAGGATCCCCACTGAGCAGAAAGCTGGACATGGACTCAATCCCAGGACCCCAGGATCATGACCTGAGCCAAATGCAGACACTTAACTGACTGAGCCACCCAGGTGCCCCATATTTACTGCTTATTACCCATCCATTTGTTTGAATTTTCAGTAGCTCTAATAAATGCCATTTTTCTTCAAAATGGGTATGCCTCAAGATATAGTCATATATTAACAGTTTATATTTTAAGCTAACTAATGTATTCCCTCCATACTTTGTCTGAAAGTGTAGGTTATGTATTGGGTACAGGAATAAAAGGGAAGGAATCACGGGAGAGATGAAATGTACAAACAAACAACAGCCAGACCACGTATGACAATGGAACTCCAACCTATAAACTCTGCAGTAATCAGCTCAGAACAACAGGACTTGGTCAGTGACTGCCAACTCCTATACTTTTTGCTCCCACTTCTAACTCAGGACCAGCCAGAAAAAGCCAAAGATGTTTCCCAAACCAATCATTAAAAGCCCTGCTTCTGGGTCACCTGGGTGGCTCAGTTGATTAAGCATCTGCCTTCCGCTCAGGTCATGATCCTGGGGTCCTGGGATTGAGCCCTGCATTGGGCTCCCTGATCAGCGGGGAGCCTGCTTCTCTCTCTCTCCCTCTGCTCTTCCCTCTGCCTGTGCTCTCTCTGTCAAGTAAATAAATAAAATCTTTAAAAAAAAATAAAAAATAAATAAGAGCCTTGCTTCTAGAGAGCCCGCCTCCAACTTCCCCATACTAACAACCTCCACTGAGAGCATACTAAAGTCTTCCCTTTTTTTTCAACCTAAAACTCTCCTCCTCCCCCAAAGCCTTTGAGTCTCTCCCTGCCAAACACAAGTGATGGTGACTGACTCCTCAGTTGTAGCACTCTCTGAATACATAGCCTCTGTTTGTTTTAATTTTGCAGGGGGGGGGGTGGGACGGAATCTCAGTTTATTTCCACACGTGTTAGTGGAGGGCCAACAAAATGTTTATTGAGACTTTACGTTGCCAAGTACTCTGTGCTCTACGAGGGTCTAGAGCAGCAATGTTGAAAGACTAGAAATAATCCCTGCCCTCATGAATGGGGCTTACAGTCTAGTAGGAGAGGCAGAATAACACCCCCCAAAAGGTAAATAAAACAGATGAATAAAATGATAAAATGACATAAGAGAGTCACAAATTGTGGTCATTCAACAAAGAGGGTGCTTTGATGTTGAGGGGAGTGCTTCTCAGGCAGGTCTGGGCATGATGGGGTTTTGGGATATAGGTGAGATTCAATGGGGTGGAGGCCAGAGCTGATGACTAAGAATGGATTCTTGAGACATCTTTGGTGCAAATGGTGGCTTATTAAAGCACAAGGACAGGACCCGTGGGCAGAAAGAGCTGCTGCACCAGGGTTGTGAGGGGTGGCTGATTATATACTATGGGGTTGGGGGAGGTAAGGAAAAAGGGAGGTTTCCGAAAGAACCTATGTGTTAAAGAAGACTCATAGGATACCAGAGGCCTTGCCATTTTCAAGTTAAGGTTGTTTACCCCTCTAGTAAGACATTAACATTAAGATAGTTGGGAACTTCCTGGAAAAATGTCACACATGTCCCACTCAGGAGTAGGAGGTGGGGGGTTTGCAGGGTGTCAGCTTCTGCTTTGTCCTCAGCTTGCCTTCTGTTCCCTCATCAGGCAGATCTCCCTGAAAACGCAGAACGAGGGAGACTGGCCTAGAATGGAATTTGCGAGGCAGAGGTACAGATGAGCTGGGAAGGCCTGCTCCCCTATGAGGGAGCATTCTGAAGCAAGTATTACCCCATTTTTCAGATGGCAAAAGTGAGGCTCGGAGGGATAGAGTTGTCCAGCGCTTCACAGCCTGTGACTGGCAGTGAAAGAATTCTTATCTCAGTTTCTCTGACATCCCTGCCCTCTAGGACTCCTGGGACAGCTGGCCTGGGTGCAGGTGAATGAAAGTATTCTCACCACTGAAGAGGCTTCTCAAGGCCAGAAAGTTTGAGAACACTGGACGCCCCAGGGTAAGGAAGACAAAGACTCTTACAAGAGCAGAGGAAATGTGAGGAAAGGTGGATAAAGTGGCACTAGAAGCAAATGCCACAGACTTCTTGATTTTGGTTTTGCCTCAGGGCAGCTCTGAATGAATGAAAAAGGAGAGAGAAAAAAGTGTAAATGGAAGTCAGTGTCTGAACTTGCAGGGTAGAAAGGTTTCGGGTTGGACAAGTCTGAAAATAAGATAAACTTTTTAAAAAACATGCTACAAGAGTGAAGAAGTAGTGAAAGATTTTTTTAATGGACTGAATGAAACCTGAAGCCCACGTTAGATATGCTATCTCTATTGTCATTATTTAATGCAAACAAGACTATTTTAATGAGATTTCATAAATCTCTCTCTCTCTCTTCCCCATGCTTCAGCAATTTGTGGCAAAAAAAAAAAAAAAATGAAATAGAATAAATTTTCTTTCATTCTGGGCCCAAAATGATATCCCTGTTGGTCTCGGTGGGGCCGTGAGGAGCCAGCCAGAAGAACCATACCATTCTGAAGACAGAATTGTCCCACAGACAGCTGCCAACTGGTCTTCAGGGGACTTTGCTACCATTAGAGATATTTGAGGATATTAAAGTGCTGACAGGATCCATTAAGGGAGCAAACAAAAGACTTCTTAGAGGGTTGGTAGGTTCCTGGGAAGAGGTAACCTCCAGGGTCCCCCACTACAGACAGCCCTTCACTCTATTTAGGAAGCTGGCTATTTTTGGTTTTCCTTAGTTTGTTTCTGGAACTTGAATCTGTATCATTTATTAACTTTCCTTTTCTCTTTCTCCTCTACCTAAAGTATAAAAAGAAGAAGAAGAAGAAGAAGAAAATGACACGCTCTACACTCTCTCTCTCTTCTTTTACCTTGGTGTCATGTCTGTGACAAATCCATGTTCTGAGAATTACTTTGTTATCCATTAAGGACCTGCTGCTGCCTGCTGGTTCCCCAAGCAGTCCTTATCACCAGCCCGATCCTTCACTGCCCCGGTGGTTCAGAAGCCCAGATCTCTAAAAACCTCCTTGGCTGAGGATCCACACTAAGGCAATAACATTAATCCATGCCGAAAGTGACCATGGTAGTAATAAAAACTGCTGTATCTGGTGGGATTTTTCTGGTGCTGATCTTGTTGTTCTGTTGCTGTTGTTTTAGGCTTTCTTAGTGCTTCCGTAATTTACTGATCTCAGGGTTTTCCCGACTGTAATGTCTCCTTCAAGTTATAAATACTTCCGGGGACCTGTTTCAACATTCCTGCAAATCGGCAGGAGGAAGAGTGACCCCCTTTCCCTGCTGGGGGGACAGGATAATCATCGGCTGTCACCATAGCTCCCAGAAGTGTCCCCTGATGCAGCTGAGGAGTTTTGGAGACAAGCTTGAGGATCCCATCACGCCACAGATAAAGAATATACACAAGAGCAACATTTTTCCAATGTGTTGTTATATGGGTCAGATCACACTTTCGAAGCCTGGCAGTGTGGGTGTGGGCGGAGAGGTGGTACTTGAGGCTCAAGGGAACACATCTTTTCTCTGTGTGGAGCACTACAGCTTTTCATGTGCTTGTTCTATCTTGTGTTATGTGAAGGGAAGCAGAAATGGAATTATGGCAGGATTGATGATTATATTACCTGCCTACAAGTCCATTTATGAGCTGTTCATCTCTAGCCAAGTCACATCGCATTATGTAATAATACCATCGCCTTTCTCCAGAGGATGAAGTTTAAGAAAAGAATTTAAAAGTACTTTGAAATATCAACTCTGCAGAACATTAGCTGTGATGGGTATGGAGCAATGCAAATGCTTCTGGGTATTCCTCATAGGGAGTCAGAAGTGGGAAAAGCCTGGTGGTCCCTTTAGATTTTAGAAAGTATTGGAGAGGTATACAAGAATTAATACAACTCTTGGAAGTATCAAAACTCAAGGCATAGCTTCAAACCTGGAATTGCTGGCCTCCAGAATTTCTTTGTCTTTGATGAAAGCCTGTATCATTGGAGTATTCATGCCATTTTATAAACTGGGAACTCTAAGTCTTAAGGGTTAGGCATTTTGACCAAGTTCAAAAAATTAAATGGCATCTTTCTATAGATGCAACAGAATTGAACAAAATTGATAGTTTGATTATCCTAAATTGTAAACTTCTTAAGTTTTTCCTCTAAGAACTGTAGGACAAGTATTTCTGTTTGTTTCACATTTTCCCTTGAAAATAAAAATGATTAACTCTTCACTAGCCCTTCACACCACAGTGATTTGGCCACATTCCCATAGGCAACAGGTATTAGTGGTACATCCTTTTCTCCAGACTTCAAATCTTAAGCTCTCTTTACATTTAACCATAGGGTCCTGTTGTGTAAAGCTGGAGGAGACATCTATTTTACTGCAGAGAAACTCTTCTTCCTTTTTTGGTAGCAAAAGCCCTCCCTTTTCCTTTTACAAGTTCTCCCTCAACTTCCCAGTCAGACTCACGTTCTCATGAATGACTAGTAATAGTGTCCCAGGCCCCAAGACACAGTCATTGGATCAAGGTGGGTGGGTGTGTGACATGACCAGTATAAGGCCAATCAAAGTCTTTTTAAAAAAATATTTATGTATTTATTCTAGGGAGAGAGAGGCACAAGTGGGAGGGGCAGAGGGAGAGGGAGAGGATCTCAAGCAGACTCTGCACTGAGCATGGACCCTGACATGGGGCTCAATCTCAAGACCCTGAGATCATGACCTGAGCCAAAACCAAGAGTTGGTTGCTCAACCAACTGTGCCACCCAGGCACCCTCCAATCAAAATATTTTGGCATAATCATTTTGGAGGCTTGAACAAGAAAGATGTTCTCTCCTCTGACATGTGAGCTTAGAGGTACTTGAGTATATATATTTTTTTAACCACATGGAGTGACCCTGCTTGACAATAAAGCCAACTTATAGGAAGTAGGATAATGGAGAGAAAGAGAGAGAGTATGGAGAGAAGGAAGATGATGAGGAGGAGGAGGAGAATGAGATGTCCTAATGACATGTTTTGTATTTTAGAATCCAGTCACTTGAGACCACTTTACCTATCTATGTATCTATTATATATTTATTTAATTCTTAGGGTAATTTGAGTTGGGTTTGTTAATGTAAATAAACATGTCTGGACTAATATATATGTTTAACATAACAGCCAAATATATGTGTCAGTTCTCAGAATATCATATCTTGAATAACATATGTTGAATATATGGTTCAACATACATTGAAAAATATGTTCTATAATATTAAACACTATGGTGCCTATCATTTACATAGTAGACACTCAATAAAGATGTGTTGAATGAGTGAATAAAGCCTAGTAAGTGCAGATGGTTGTCATAAATTTCTTCAAAGTCCAGGAACAGAGCTGAGAAAGACCATCCTCTGGAACAGAAACTATCAAAAACCAACCCATTATGTATAAAATACAACACAGTGTTGAATCACTCTATTGTACAACTGAAACTAATATTACACTCTACGTTAGCTAACTGGAATTTGAATAAAAACTTAAGAAAAAAAATAAATCACATAGGTAGGAGATAAAAAGAATACAATGCACACCAAGATAGGTTTTTTTTTTTAAAGATTTTATTTATTTGACAGAGAGAGATACAGCGAGAGAGGGAACACAAGCAGCGGGAGTGAGAGAGAGAGAAGCAGGCTTCCCGCCAAGCAGGGACCCCGATGTGGGGCTCGATCCCAGGACTCTGGGATCATGACCTGAACCGAAGGCAGACGCTTAACGACTGAGCCACCCAGGCGCCCCCCAAGATAGATTTTGAATGTGTACCGATATGACCAGTCATCTACTGAAACCAATTAAGAAGACAGTGTATTTTGCAAAATCTCTTGGCAGCTGAACTGGATTGTGACATGATGAAGAAAGCTTATGCCTTATTAAAACAGAAGAGCAATGAGCTAAATGAAGTTGAGGGAGCAGTAGGAAGTGCTAATATGTTTCCGTTCTACTCAGCTAAGGTTGGGAAGAGCCATTCAACCATTGTTCTCGGGAATACAGGTTTGTGTCCAAATCCTTTTACTCCACTTCTGTACTTTCAAGAAACCTTTGGCAGATATATGAGTTTAATCAGGGCCAGCTTCATGGGCATGTGACCTGTGCAGTTATAAAAGGCCTGGTGCTCAGTTTAATGCCCTGCCATTGCTGTCTTGAAATTCTTAATCATGTTGAGCAAGGGGTCCTGGATTTTCATTTTGTACCAGGCACTACCAATTATGTAGCCAGTGCTGAGTCTAATTTGTGGTTATGTTTCTCATTCAAAATTAATAAAATGGGATTTTACATTATCAATCAATCTTCAATGGATCTGCTTAATTAAAGGCAGTTTGCCACCACACATGAAAAGTCACAATGTAGGTTTATGTAGTCAAATTTCTGAATCTTCAGAACTCAGAATCAGAACCCAGAACATGGCAATATTGTGGATAGTTACTACTTAAAAAACCCTAAGTAAAGGGCGCCTGGGTGGCTCAGTTGGTTAAGCGACTGCCTTCGGCTCAGGTCATGATCCTGGAGTCCCTGGATTGAGTCCCGCATCGGGCTCCCTGCTCAGCAGGGAGTCTGCTTCTCCCTCTCCCACTCCCCCTGCTTGTGTTCCCTCTCTCACTGTGTCTGTCAAATAAATAAATAAAATCTTAAAAACAACAACAACAACAAAAAAAACCCTAAGTAAAGAAGCTAAATCTTTAGTATCTATTTAGCCTCAAAGTAAAGTATAAATAGATGTGGCATCAGTTTATGATGAATAGAGAGATAAAAATGATCCCTCCAAAAAGGCAGAACCATAGAAAATAGATATGCTGTCTTCCATAGCTTTACATCATTTAGTTATTTTGGGTTTTTCAAATATGGCCTATTTCTTACATTGTTAGATTATATGGAGATTACCTCCAATCACAAAAAAAAAAAAAAAAAAATAGACAAAAAACTTTCCTAAGAAGATGCTTCAGGAAATGTAACACTTATACAGAATATTGTTGTGGTTTTCTTCTACAAAATGAACTCACTGATGGAGAGTCTGTATCAGAAAAATATTTTGACTCAACACCAGTTAGGTTTTTAATGGCTAGCTTCTCCATAGTTTTGTTCTGTACAAAAAGAAAATCACCAAATTATTAGTTCAAGATGAGACCCTGACAACCAACTATAATCTCAACTACTGAAATGCATTTTTAAAGATGTTTATGCATTATTCAGTAACCTACCTTGAATCAAACATGTAAAAGCACAAGAAACAAAAAATATATAATATATAACCAATATTATCACCAGATGGTAGACTTTATTTGTTATCCTAATTCCATTTTACATTTAGAAAATAAATATCAGCATGAATATTTAATACATTTGCTATAACAGAGGCAAAAGGCCAATATTATTGTAGGAATGTGAGGCTCAGAACTATTTAACTTTAATGGCACTGTTGTTTTTATACTGCTGCACCATCTATTTTCATTGGAATAAGCTAAAATGTTAGTAGATTGTTGCCAAAAGAGTCTAAGAAGCAACTCTGTATCTTTTCTAAAATAGAGTTCTTCAGGTCAATATATTTATGTAAAAACTAGATCCTTACTTTTTGTGGCTTGCTGGGTCATCATGAGTACTGGTCGTTCTTTAGAAGGGATTAATGAGTGCACATATGAAAATATTTTACCTTGAGATTTTTGAAGTAGCATACAAGGTGAAAATGAATATGCAACACAAGATTTACCTCAGTTCACCTTCCAAGAGTCCATGTATTTGGCCTTATAATGTCTAAATTATTCATGAAAATTCATTTACTCTGAAAGCGTTAAAAGGCGGTATCAATGTGTTTCACAGAGCTCTGGAAATGAATGTTTCTGTAAGAAGATGCACTGATGCTTCAAGTTATTTGTTTGCCTGTGTTCTTATTTGCATTTGAAAGGAAAATTTAGGTTGTAAGATGCCTGGCTATTTTGAGTTGCCCCTAAGAAAAGATGGTTTCTGTGGAGGGTGAAGCAGTTTTAGCTGGAGATCTCTAGCTATTGGCTCCACGGTGAAGAATGTTGTTACCAGGGGGTTACATTTGGGTAATCAGAAGAAACTTCAACCTGGTATAGATTTCCCAGCTTGTTTTATTGGTTCTAATTGTAGGGTTTTGAAGGGACATCAATTTTGCTGGCTTTTTTTTTTTTTATGTGCTTCTGTTTAAGAAAACATAATCATCCATTAATTCATGCAATATACAATCATTGAGTTCTTGTCCTAGAGGATCCCGGTGCTAATGGGGAGAAATAACAGCATTGCTGATCAGGGTGGTAAAATCCAAAAAAAACATTCTGGAGAAATATGGCTTCAACAAGCTGTTGGAAACTCATGCCCACCGGAAGCATGAGTATGACATTATGTTCTACAGCACATCTGAGGACAAAATAGAATAAGCAGTTTTCTCATTTGTCATGTGAGAACATAAGTACTTAGAGTTATTATAAAGATAATAAGGTAATCTATAAAAACAGAGTAGGCACATCAATCCAATAAATGAAGAGTAGAATTACTTAGGTTTATATATATAATATATACAATATGATATATATAATATTGCTACATTTATTATATATACACATTTATACACACCAATCAACAGAAAGTAAAATATCTCTGAATAGCAGTATACTACAAGCTACATGTGTTTTGGGGACATCATAACTAAAACCTATAAAAATTTCATTCCTGCTAGGCTGATACATGATCTTGAGAACACAATGAATTTAATGAGAGCAATGAGTGGGTTTTCAAAACTGAGGGATCGAGCTTTGCTTGGATTTCACCCTATGTCCATTCCTTGCTTGAACTTATAAATAGAATAAAGAATTTTTTTCACTTGCTAATGTCCAGAGCATGGTAAATTCTCTGTAGCAAACTCAGAAAGACACTTAAATTAATCACATAATAGGGATCCTAACACAGACTTTACACAGAAATATGGGCACCCAGAGCCAGGCCATAATATTAGCAACTGCAAATCATTCAAATAATAAAGGAGCTGGGACTTAATTTTTTCCCCAGCTTTATTGGGATTTAATTGACAAAATTTTAAGATATTTAAAGTGTGCAGTGTGACACTTTGAGATATATATATATATATATATGTATGTGTGTGTGTGTGTGTATACGGTGTCTGTATATGTATATATCACATCTTTCCTATCCATTAATCCATCAACAGACAGCTATATTGTCTCCATTTCTTTGCTATTGTGAATAATGCTGTTATCACCATGGAAGTGAAGGTATCTCTTTGAGGTAATATCATTTCCTTTGCATATATACCCAAAAATGATATTGCTGAGTCATATTGTAGTTCTACTTTTAAATTTTTGAGAAACCTCTGTACCATTTTCCATAGTCACCTTTGAGCTTAGCTTCCTACCAACAGTGAACAAGGGTTCCCATTCTTTACATCCTCTCGTGTCTTCTTGATATTAACAATCCTAACAGGTGTGAGGTGACGTATCATTGTGGTTTTCATTTGCATTTCCCTGATGATTGGTGATGTTGAGCACATTTTTACATACCTGTTGACCATTTGCATATCTTCTTTGGAAAAAATGTCTATTCATCTCTTCTGTCCATTTTTAAATTGAATTGGCTGTTTTTTTGTGTTTTTTGGAAGATTTATATAAGTTTTTAAAAATATATTTCAGATATTAACCTCTTATCAGATATATGATTTGCAAATATTTTCTCCCATTCATTGGATTGCCTTTTCTTTTTGTTGATTGTCTCCTTTGCTGTGCAGAAGCTCTTTAGTTTGATGTAGCCTCAATTGTTTATTTTTGCTTTTGTTACCTTTGCTTTTGGTGTCATATCCAAAAAGTCATTGCCAAAACCAATGTCAAGAAGCTTTTCTCCTGTTTTCTTCTAGGAGTTTTATGATTTCAGGTCCTATGCTCAAATTTAATCCACTTTGAGTTAATTTTGTGTATGGAGTAATGTAGGGGTCCAATTTCATTCTTTTGCATGTGTTGTCCAGTTTTCTCAACATAATTTATTGAAAAGACTGTGCTTTCCCCATTGTACACTCACTTTTTAAAACATTTATTTGTTTTAAAGAGAGAGTGTGTGAATGAGTGGGGCGAGGGACAGAAGGACAGAGAGAGAGAGAGAATCCTCAAGCAGACTCCCCGCTGAGTCTGGAGCCTGATGTAGGGCTCAATCCCAGGACCCTAAGATCATGACCTGAGCTATAATCAAGAGCCGGACACTTAACTGACTGAGCTTAACACTCCTCATTGTACACTCTTGACTCCTTTGTCAAAAATGAACTGATGATTATATGTGTGGATGTATTTCTGGGCTCTCTATTCTGTTCCACTGTTCATATGTGTCTGGTTTTATGCCAATAATCTGTTTTGATTATGGTTCTGTTATTATAGCTTGCTAATATGGTTTGAACTCAGAAAATGTGATGCCTCCAATTTTATTCTCAGAATTGTTTTGGGTATTTGGGATCTTTTGTGGCATACAAATTTTAGGATTTTTTTTCCATTTATATGAATTGAATTGCATTGAATCTGTAGATTGTATTGAGGAGTATTGACATTAAAATTAATAAGATTAATTCTTCCAATCCCTGGGCACAGAGTATCTTTCCATTTATTTTTCTCCTCTCCAGTTTCTTTCATCAATGCATTGCTGCTTTTAGTGTGGAGATCTTTCACTTCCTTGGTTAAACTTATTCCTAAGTAATTTATTCTTTTTGGTACTATAATAAATGGGAATGTTTTCTTAATATCTCTTTCTGATATTCATTGTTGGTGTAGAGAAACACGACTGACATTACTATATTATATCCTGCAACTTCACTGAAATTGTTTATTAGTTCTAGCAGCTTTTTTGGTGGAGCCTATAGGGTTTTCTATATATATCATGTCATCCACAAATCAAGACAATGTTACATCTTTTTGTATGTGTGAATGACTTTTATGTCTTTTTCTTGTAGGACTTCCAGGACTATGCTGAATAAAAGTACGGAGTGAGCATCTTTATCTTATTCCTGAACTTAGAGGAAAAGCTTTCATCATTGCACCATTGAGTATGATGTTAGCTGTGGGCTTTTCACATATGGCCTTTGTTATGTTTTGGTATATTTCCTCTATACCCAGTTTGTTGAGAGTTTTTATTATGAAAGGATAATAAATTTTGTCAAATGTTTTATCTGCATCTATTGAGATAATCATATGATTTTTAACCTTAATTTTGTTAATGTGTATCACATTGATTTGCAGATGTTGAACCATACTTACATCCCTGGAAAAAGTCCCACTTCATCCTGGTGTATATCTTTTTAATGTATTGTTGAATTCGGTTCGCTAGTAATTTGTTGAGGATTTTTGCGTCTATGTTTATTAAAAGAGTTTGTTCCTGCCTCTTCTATTCTGGGGAAGGATTTTGAGAAGGATTGGTATTAGGTCTTCTTTAAACGTCCAGTAGAATTCACTGGTGAAGCCACCTGGTCTTAGATTTTTCTTTGGTGGGAGGTTCTTGATTAATGATTCAATCTTCTTACTAGTAACTCAAACCTGCTCTTCAGATTTTTTATTTCTTCATGGTTCAGACTTCATAGGTTGTATGTTTCTAGGAACCTATTCCTAGGTTGTCAAAATTGTTAGTGAAAAATTGCTCATAGTTCCTATTCTCCTATAACCCTTTATATTTCTGTGGTACCGGCTGTAATGTCTCCTCTTCCATTTCTAATTTTATTTGAGTCCTCTTTTTTTCTTGGTGAGTCTAGATAAAGGTTTGTCAATTTTGTGTATCTTTAAAAAAACACAGGTCTTTTTTTTATCTTTTCTACTGTATTTTATTCTTCCTTTCTTTATTTCTATTCAGACCTTTGTTATTTCCTTCCTTCTGCTAAGTTTGGTCTTAGTGTGTTCTTTCTCTAGTACCTTGAGATGTTAAGTTAGGTTGTTTATTTGAGTTTTTTTTTTCCTAAGTAGGCCTTTATTTCTATAAACTTCCCTTTTAGAACTATTTTTGCTGCATCCCACAAGTTTGGGTATGTTGTGTTTTCATTTTCATTTGTCTCAAGGCATTTTTTTATTTCTCTTTTGACTTCTTCTTTGACCTATTGGTTGTACACGAGCATGTTGTTTAATTTCTAGGTATTTGTGAGTTTTCCAGTTTTCCTCTTATAATTGATTTCTAGCTTTATACCATTGTAGTTGGAAAAGAAGCTTGACATAATTTCCATCTTCTTAAATTTATTAAGACTTGTGTTTTGGCCTAACATATGTATGGGTTATCCTAAAGAATATTCCATATACACTTGAGAAGAGTGTATATTTTGCTGCTGTTGGACAGAATGTTCTATGTATGTCTATTAAGTCCATCTGGTTCAATGTGTAGTTTAAGTCCAATGTTTCATTATTGATTTCCTGTCTGGATGATCTATCTATTGCTGAAAGTGGATTATTGAAGTCCCCTACCATTATTGTATTGCTGTCTATTTCTTGCTTTGGGTCTGTTAATATTTGCTTTATGTATTTAGATATTCCTATGTTGAGTGCATAAATATTTACAATTATTATATCCTGTTGATGATTGACCCCTCTATCATTATATAATAACCTTATTTGTCTCCTGTTACAATCTTTGGCTTAAGATCTATTTTTTTTTTTTCCTGATACCTACAGCTATCCCTGCTTTCATTTGTTTTCCATTTGCATGGAATAAATATCTTTTTCCATCCCTGCACTTTCAGTCCTTTATGGCTTAAAGCTGAGGTGAGTTTCTTGTAGGCAACGTATAGTTAGGTCTTGGTTTTTGATCCATTCAGCTACTCTATGTATTTCTATTGGAGAATTTAGTCCATTTACATTTAAGTTAATTATTGATAGCTATGGACTTACTGTTGACATTTTGTTCATTGTTCTCTGACTGTTTTGTAATTCTTTTGTTATTTTATTATTGTCTTCCTCTCTTCTTTTGTGATTTGATGATTTACTGTACTTGTATTCTTTGATTTCATCTTTTTATTTTTTTTTAATCTTTTGTGTATCTACTATAGGCTCTTGCCCTATGGTTACAATGAGACTTACATAAAGTATTTATATTTGATATTTATAACAGTCTGGGGCACTTGGGTGGCTCAGTAGGTTAAGGATCCAACTCTTGGTTTCAGCTCAGGTCGTGATCTCATGGGTGGTGAGATGGAGCCCCATGTCAGGCCTTGTGCTCAGTGGGCAGTCTGCTTGAGATTCTCTCCTTTTGCCCCTCCCCCATTCATGTGCACTCTTGCTCTCCCTCAAATAAATAAATAAATCTTAAAAAAAGGTAACATTCTAAAAAAAAATTATGAGTCTATTGTGAGCTAATAATAACTTCAAATGCCTAGCAAAGCTCCCCCAACCCCACATTTTATGCTTTTGAGGCCACAATTTGCATCTTTTACATGTGTGTCTACTAATAAATTATTATAGTTATAGTTATTTTAATACTTTTGTCTTTTAACTTTCATACTAGAATTATAAGTGATTTACTCACCACTATTAGAACGGTATTCTGAATTTAAATATATATTTACCTTTACCTGTGACTTCTATATTTTAATGTGTTTTCATATTACTAATTAGTGTCTTTTTCTTTCAGCTAGAAGAACTTAGCATTTACTAAGGCCAGTCTAATGGTGATGAACAACTTCAGCTTTTGTTTGTCTGAAAAAGTCTTTATCTTTCAATTCTTAAGGACACTTTTGCCAGATAGAGTATTCTTGGTTGGCAGTCCTTTGTGTTTTCAATACTTTGAATATATCTTATCCTATTCTGGCCTAAAAGTTTCTGCTGAGAAATCTGCTCATAGTCATATGGGTCTTATGGGTATTCCCTTGCATATAACACATTATTTATTTCTTGCTTTTTTTAAGGTTCTCGTCTTGTCTTTAACTTTTGATAATTTCATTATAATGTTTCTCAGTGTGGATCTCTTTTGATTCATCCTTCATAGAACTACCTGGACATCGTGGATCTGGATGTCTCTTTCCTCTAGGTAAACGAGTTTTCAGTCATTATTTCTTTGAATAAGGTTTCTTTGTATTTTTAAATTTCTTTTCTCCTTCTAAAACCTGTATAATGTGTATGTAGGTCTTTTTTTTTTTCTCTCTTTTCTTTTTATTATTATGTTATGTTAATCACCATACATTACATCATTAGTTTTTGATATAGTGTTCCATGATTCATTGTTTGCGTATAACACCCAGTGCTCCATGCAGAACGTGCCCTCTTTAATACCCATCACCAGGCTAACCCATCCTCCCACCCCCCTCCCCTCTAGAACCCTCAGTTTGTTTTTCAGAGTCCATAGTCTCTCATGGTTCCTCTCCCCCTCCGATTTCCCACCCTTCACTCTTCCCCTCCTGCTATCTTTTTTTTTCTTAACATATATTGCATTATTTGTTTTAGAGGTACAGATCTGTGATTCAACAGTCTTGCACAATTCACAGTGCTCACCATAGCACATACCCTCCCCAATGTCTATCACCCAGCCACGCCATCTCTCCCACCCCCCACCACTCCAGCAACCCTCAATTTGTTTTCTGAGATTAAGAATTCCTCATATCAGTGAGGTCATATGATACATGTCTTTCTCTGATTGACTTATTTCGCTCAGCATAACACCCTCCAGTTCCATCCACGTCGTTGCAAATGGCAAGATTTCATTCCCTTTGATAGCTGCATAATATTCCATTGTATATATATATGCCACATCTTCTTTACCCATTCATCTGTCGATGGACATCTTGGCTCTTTCCACACTTTGTCTATTGTGGACATTGCTGCTATAAACATCGGGGTGCACGTACCCCTTTGGATCCCTTGATTTGTATCTTTGGGGTAAATACCCAGTAGTGCAATTGCTGGATCATATGGTAGCTCTATGTTCAACTTTTTGAGGAACCTCATACTGTTTTCCAGAGTGGCTGCACCAGCTTGCATTCCCACCAAGAGTGTAGGAGGGTTCCCCTTTCTCCACATCCCCGCCAACATCTGTCATTTCCTGACTTGTTAATTTTAGCCATACTGACTGGTGTGAGGTGGTATCTCATTGAGGTTTTGAATTCGATTTCCCTAATGCCGAGCGATGTTGAGCACTTTTTCATGTCTGTTGGCCATTTGGATGTCTTCTTTGGAAAAATGTCTGTTCATGTCTTCTGCTCATTTCTTGATTGGATCATTTGTTCTTTGGGTGTTGAGTTTGATAAGTTCTTTATAGATTTTGGATACCAGCCCTTTCTCTGATATGTCATTTGCAAATATCTTCTCCCATTCTGTCGGTTGTCTTTTGGTTTTGTTGACTGTTTCGTTTACTGTGCAAAAGCTTTTTAACTTGATGAAGTCCCAATAGTTCATTTTAGCTTTTGCTTCCCTTGCCCTTGGCGGTGTTTCTAGGAAGGAGTTGCTGCGGCTGAGGTCGAAGAGGTTGCTGCCTGTGTTCTCCTTTAGGATGTTGATGGACTCCTGTCTCACATTGAGGTCTTTCAACCATTTGGAGTCTATTTTTGTGTGTGGTGTAAGGAAATGGTCCAGTTTCATTCTTCTGCATGTGGCTGTCCAATTTTCCCAACACCATTTGTTGAAGAAACTGTCTTTGTTCCATTGGACATTCTTTCCTGCTTTGTCAAAGATGAGTTGACCATAGAGTTGAGGGTCCATTTCTGGGCTCTCTATTCTGTCCCATTGATCTATGTGTCTGTTTTTGTGCCAGTACCATACCGTCTTGATGATGACAGCTTTGTAATAGAGCTGGAAGTCCAGAAATGTGATGCTGCCAGCTTTGCTTTTCTTTTTCAACATTCCTCTGGCTATTCGGGGTCTTTTCTGGTTCCACACAAATTTTAGGATTATTTGTTCCATTTCTTTGAAAAAAGTGGATGGTATTTTGATAGGGATTGCATTGAATGTGTAGATTGCTCTAGGTAGCACTGACATCTTCACACTATTTATTCTTCCAATCTGTGAGCATGGAACATTTTTCCATATTTTTGTGTCTTCCTCAATTTCTTTCATGAGTATTCTATAGCTTTCTGAGTACAGATTCTTTACCTCTTTGGTTAGATTTATTCCTAGGTATCTTATGGTTTTGGGTGCAATTGTAAATGGGATTGACTCCTTAATTTCTCTTTCTTCTGTCTTGTTGTTGGTGTATAGGAATGCCACTGATTTCTGTGCATTGATTTTATATCCTCCCACTTTCCTGAATTCCTGTATGAGTTGTAGCAGTTTTGGGGTGGAGTCTTTGGGGTTTTCCACATAAAGTATCATATCATCTGCAAAGAGTGAGAATTTGACTTCTTCTTTGCCAATTTGGATGCCTTTTATTCCTTTTTGTTGTCGGATTGCTGTGGCTAGGACTTCTAATACTATGTTGAATAGCAGTGGTGATAGTGGACATCCCTGCCGTGTTCCTGACCTTAAGGGGAAAGCTCTCATTTTTTCCCCATTGAGAATGATATTCGCTGTGGGTTTTTCATAGATGGCTTTTATGATATTGAGGTATGTACCCTCTATGCCTATACTCTGAAGAGTTTTGATCAAGAAAGAATGCTGTACTTTGTCAAATGCTTTTTCTACATCTATTGAGAGGATCATATGGTTCTTGTTCTCTCTTTTATTAATGTATTGTATCACATTGATTGATTTGCGGATGTTGAACCAACCTTGCAGCCCAGGGATAAATCCCATTTGGTTGTGGTGAATAATCCTTTTAATGTACTGTTTTATCCTATTGGCTAGTATTTTGGTGAGAATTTTTGCATCCGTGCTCATCAAGGATATTGGTCTGTAATTCTCCTTTTTGATGGGGTCTTTGTCTGGTTTGGGGATCAAGGTAATGGTGGCCTCATAAAACGAGTTTGGAAGTTTTCTTTCCATTTCTATTTTTTGGAACAGTTTCAGAAGGATAGGTATTAATTCTTCTTCAAATGTTTGGTAGAAATCCCCTGGGAAGCCATCTAGATGGCCCTGGGCTTTTGTTTGTTGGGAGATTTTTGATGACTGTTTCAATTTCCTTAGTGGTTATAGGTCTTTTCAGGTTTTCTATTTCTTCCTGGTTCAGTTTTGGTAGTTGCTACATCTCTAGGAATGCATCCATTTCTTCCAGATTATCTAATTTACTGGCGTAGAGTTGCTCATAATATGTTCTTATAATTGTTTGTATTTCTTTGGTGTTGGTTGTGATCTCTCTTCTTTCATTCATGATTTTGTTGATTTGGGTCATTTGTCTTTTCTTTTTGGTAAGTCTGGCCAGGGGTTTACCAATCTTGTTAATTCTTTCAAAGAACCAGCTCCTAGTTTCGTTGATCTGTTCTACTGTTCTTTGGGTTTCTATTTCATTGATTTCTGGTCTGATCTTTATTATTTCTCTTCTCCTGCTGGGTTTAGGCTTTATTTGCTCTTCTTTCTCCAGCTCCTTTAGGTGTAGGGTTAGGTTGTGTATTTGAGACCTTTCCTGTTTCTTGAGAAAGGCTTGTATTGCTATATACTTTCCTCTTAGGACTGCCTTTGCTGTATCCTAAAGATTTTGAACAGTTGTGTTTTCATTTTCATTGGTTTCCATGAGTTTTTTTAATTCTTTAATTTCCTGGTTGACCCATTCATTCTTTAGTAGGATGCTCTTTAACCTCCATGTATTTGAGTTCTTTCCAACTTTCCTCTTGTGATTGAGTTCTAGTTTCAAAGCATCAAGGTCTGAAAATAGGCAGGGAATGATCCCAATCTTTTGGTACCGGTTGAGACCTGATTTGTGACCTAGGATGTGATCTATTCTGGAGAATGTTCCATGGGCCCTAGAGAAGAATGTGTATTCTATTGCTTTGGGATGGAATGTTCTGAATATATCTGTGAAGTCCGTTTGGTCCAGTGTGTCATTTAAAGTCTTGATTTCCTCATTGATCTTTTGCTTAGATGAACTGTCCATTTCAGTGAGGGGGGTGTTAAAGTCCCCCACTATTATTGTATTGTTGTCAATGTGTTTCTTTGCTTTTGTTATTAATTGGCTGATATAATTGGCTGTTCCCATGTTAGGGGCATAGATATTTACAATTGTTAGATCTTCTTGTTGGATACCCTTTAAGTAGGATATAGTGTCCTTCCTCATCTCTTATTACAGTTTTTGGTTTAAAATCTAATTTGTCTGATATAAGGATTGCCACCTCAGCTTTCTTTTGGTGTCCATTAACATGGTAAATGGTTTTCCACCCCCTCACTTTCAATCTGGGGGTGTCTTTGGGTCTAAAATGAGTCTCTTGCAGACAGCATATCGATGGGTCTTGTTTTTTTCTCCAATCTGATAGCCTGTGTCTTTTGATTGGGGCATTTAGCCCATTTACACTCAGGGTAACTATTGAAAGATATGGATTTAGTGCCATTGTATTGCCTGTAAGGTGACTGTTACTGTCTATTGTCTGTGTTCCTTTCTGGTCTATGTTGCTTTTAGGCTCTCTCTTTGCTTAGAGGACCCCTTTCAAGATTTCTTGTAGGGCTTGTTTCCTGTTTGCAAATTCCTTTGGTTTTTGTTTGTCCTGGAACCTTTTTATCTCTCCTTCTTTTTCAATGACAGCCTAGCTGGGTATAGTATTCTTGGCTACATATTTTTCTCTTTTAGTGCTCTGAATATATCATGCCAGTCCTTTCTGGCCTGCCAGGTCTCTGTGGATAGGTCTGTTGCCAATCTAATGTTTCTACCATTGTAGGTTACAGATCTCTTCTCCCAAGCTGCTTTCAGGATTTTCTCTTTGTCTCTGAGACTCGTAAGTTTTAGATGTTGGGGTGTTGACCTATTTTTATTGATTTTGAGAGGGGATCTCTGTGCCTCCTGGACTTTGATGCCTGTTTCCTTCCCCAAATTAGGGAAGTTCTCTGCTATAATTTGCTCCAATATACCCTCTGCCCCTCTCTCTCTTTCTTCTTCTTCTGGGATCCCAATTATTCTAATATTATTTCTTCTTATGGTATCACTTATCTCTTGAATTCTGCCCACATGATCCAGTAGATGTTTATCTCTCTTCTTCTCAGCTTCTTTATTTTCCATCATTTGGTTTTCTATATCACTAATTCTCCCTTCTGCCTCATTTATCATAGCAGTTAGAGCCTCCACTTTTGATTGTACCTCATTAATAGCTTTTTTGATTTTGACTTGGTTAGACTTTAGTTCTTTTATTTCTCTCAAAGAGTTTCTCTAATAATTTCCATGCTTTTTTCAAGCCCAGCTAGTATCTTTAAAATCATCATTCTGAACTCTAGTTCTGACATCTTACTAATATCTGTATTGATTAGGTCCCTGGCAGTCGGTACTGACTCTTGTTCTTTTTTTGAGGTGATTTTTTCCATCTTGTCATTTTGTCCAGAGGAGAGTAGATGAGTGAGAGAACAAATGCTAACAGGGTAACAACAACACCAGAAAAATATACACTAAGCAAATCAGAAGAGACCTGTAACCAGGGGAAAAGAAAGGGAAAGAAAGAAAAAAGAAAAAAAAAAAGATAAGAACAAACAAAAACAAAACAAAACAGAATATGATCAACTATGATCAGGCTGGTGCATAGATCAGTGTCACACACTAGATTTTGGGCATATTTTGGTCTTTTAGAAGAAAGTGCCTCCCAAAATTTTAAAGAAAGAAAAACTTATATATGTACAAAAATAAGGGTTAATATGATGAAGGGATGGAATATGACTGTAAAGATCAAAATTATAAAAGATTTTATAAAAGGAATTGATAAGATAAGAAGTTGGTTGAAAAAAGAAAGAAGAGGATTAAAAAAAAAAAAGGGAGAGAATGTGATCAGGCAGGAGACTAGAACAAAGCCATACACTAGAGATTTAGGGTATATTTTGATCTGTTAGAAGAAACTGTATCTCAAAATTTTAAAGACAGAACAACTTATATATATACATACATATATATATATATACACCAAAAATAAGGGTAACTACTATGAAAGGATAGAATATGACTCTACAAATGAAAAATAAATTTTTTTTAAAAAAAAAGGGATTGATAGGATGTTGATTGAAAAAGGGGAAAAGGAAAAATTAAAAAAAAAAAAGACAGTTAAAAAAATTAACTTCAAAAGATTAAAGAATCATGGTAAAAAAGCCATGAATTCTATGTTCAGCAGTCCCCTAGCGCTGGAGTTCTGCCGTTCTCATTGATCGGTAAACTTGGTCTTGGCTGGCTGTTCTTGCTGATCTTCTGGGGGAGGGGCCTGTTGCTTTGGTTCCCAAATGTCTTTGCCGGAGGCGGAATTGCCCCACCCTTGCTGGTCCGGGCTAAGTAATCTGTTCGGGTTTGCTCTTGGGAGCTTTTGTTCCCTGCAAGCTTTCGGTACAGCTTTGGAGGATTAGAGTGAAAATGGTGACCTCTCAATCTCTGCCCTGGAGGAGCCAAGAACTCAGGATCCCACTCCTCAGTGAGCCCCCAGAGAAGAGCAGTCAGTCACTCCTGTCTCCCCAGTCTCCGGCCGCACTCCCTGCTCACCCGGCCTGTGACTGAGCCTTTCTATCTCTGGCACCGACTCGATGTGGAGTCTCCAAACCCAGCAGATCCCTGCGGTGCGCTCCCGTGCCACTCCTCCCGGGGGAGGAAGGGGAGTCTCCCCGGATTTGCCGCTTGTTGGGTCCCTGCTGGAGGAGCAGTGGCCCGACTGTGCCGCAGATCACGGTTTATGGCAACCCCGAGCTGAGAGCTCACTCCTCAGCTCCGTCTTTGCAGCCGCCTTCCCTGCTCTGATACCTGGGAGCTCTGCTGCACTCAGGCTCCCCCAGTCTTTCTGTGACCCTGAGGGTCCTGAGACCACACTGTCCCACGAGGGTTCCACCCCCTGCTTAGCCACTGGAGCTACTCCCTCAGCGGAGCCGACTTCTAAAATTTCCGATTTTGTGCTCCACTGCTCTATCACTTGCCAGAAGTGGCTGATGGAGGCCTCCTCCCCTGCCGTCTAGCCTCCCAAATATCACCTTGAATTCACTTCTCCACACGTCCTACCTTCCAGAAAGTGGTCACTTTTCTGTTCAGAGAGTTGTTGCTATTCTTTTCTTCAATCTCCTGTTGAGTTCGTAGGTGTTCAGAATGGTTTGATCCCTATCCAGCTGAATTCCTGGGACCAGATGAAATCCAGGTCTCCTACTCCTCCACCATCTTGCTTCTCCTCATAATGTATATGTAGTAGGTCTATTTGATGGTATCTCTTAAGTCCTATAAGCTATCTTCAGTCTATTTTGTGTTTTTGTTTTGTTTTGTTTTTAATTTTTACTTCTCTGAATGAATTGCATTGCCCTATCTTTGAGTCCACTGATCCTTACTTCCACTTAATCTAGTCTGCTGTTGAGCCCTGCTATTGAATTTTTCAGTTCAATTATTGTAATCTTCAGCTCTGTGATTTCTGTTTGGTACTTTTTAATATTTTCTATTTGTTGAAATTCTCACTTTGCTTACACATTGCTCTCCTGATCTATGTGACTATCTTTGTGACCATTATATAGTCCAAGCCTCTCTCTGTGTCCTCAGTGGCTCCCAGTATTTGAGGGTATGCCAAGATCCATCAGTGTCCCAAAGAGGAAGATTGCAGTTAGTATCTAAATGTAGGCTCATTAGAAACTCGAATTCCAGGCAGTGGCTGGGAAAGTATGTAGTTAAGCCCTTTCCAAGGACAAACTGGGAAATGGGCATTTTTGCTTGCTTCCTCTGTGCTGGGTCTCAGTTTATAGCCACAGTGGGGGGTATTTTTGTGCTGTTAAGAGTTGTTTCTTTGTTTGCTACAAGTCCTGTGGTACTCGTGAATGCAAGCCCTGTTGCCTTTTAGAGCCAGATGATGTGGGGACCAATAACTCTGTTGAGAAATAAGATATTCATTTGTATTTCAATATCAAAATGATACTATTTTCCCAGGGATGGAAAATAAATATTGCAACCTTAGACAGCATAATGAAAATAGATTATTTTTTGTTGAACTTAATATAAAGTTAATGGATTCTCTATATTTAGGGAGTATAGGGACTATAAAAGATAAAACACAAACTGATTTTAATAGCTCATCATTATCTTCTAAAGTTCATCCTTATATTTGGGGAAGCTGAAATATTCTTAATCATATCAATAATTGATCAATAACTTCTTTATACTAAGTGAACACAGGACACATAAGGGTAGGATTTGAATGAGAAATTGGTCATGTTATAAATGATTGCCTTTATTAGAGAACCCTATTGGACTCTTTAAGAGAAAAAATTAACTCATTTTTCTTAAAGTAACACTCAAGGGGCAAATAGATATGTTATATCCTAGGTGATACTGACTCATTGGATAATTGGGGTTCATGTCATAATAATTCTCCTGAGGCAATGATGCACTTAAACAAAATAGGTCAGAGGTATGAATAACAGAAGAGGCAGTTACAAAAATTCAGAGTCAGCTCAGAGACTGTTTGAAAACAATTCCTGTCTCAGGAGACAGTTTTGTTTTCGTTAATAGCCAAATATTCCTAAACAAATGAAGGAAGAATGAAACCAGATAAATGTATGAAGACTTAAACAAGAGTACCAGAACCTTGTCTGTGTGCTACTGAGTACATCAGCAGAACAGTATAATGCAATCAGAAGATGTGGGCTAATGGCTAATTTGTATTCTCTTCTTGGTTTCAGAACAACTAATTTTTCTTCTGTAAACCAAGTGTGCACTTGGCATTACTCTAGGGCAACTATATTCGTACTGCTAATCACAGCTTTGACATAATGCCTATTTGCTCCTTGATGATCCACCAAGGCCAGTCTGAGTTTTATCCTCAAACATTTATGCACAACTGTTGCAGACTACTGAGACATAGGTCTGTGGTGTAGACATGGCCAAAGGGAGCCAAACATAAGGATGCTGTTTCATTTCTGCTCTTTTCTCTACTTTTATTCTTTCTTGCATATACTTTATTGTATATTGATTACATTCTGGAAGTCTTATATTTCCTGTCTCTTGTTTGGAGGTATCAGGATCTGATATAGGGTCATATATAGGCCCTGAATTCATCCAGATATTCTACAACATAAAACTTTTAAAACAAAGATCATATATGCTCTTGCTGCCGGTTCTCTTACCTCATTTCTCCCATCTTACTTTTTGTCTGGCCATGAGAGTTAAACTGATGCTCCCCCCCCCTTATATTCCACATGGGAAGACTTTGATGCAAATGAGAAAGTTGATAGAGAAATACTGATTCAAATAATAGGGACCTAATTACGGGTCTTTGCAACATTTTAGGAAAGACAAAGGCCAAAGCTGGAGAGGCATCCATTCTGAACATGAAGCTATTGATAAGCATGTTCTAGCTTGCAGATTAAGTCTTTGGTTGTTTATCATTTCTCCTCCCTTCCCCCTCTCCCAGTTTACAGAATAGAGTCATTGTAAAAGTGCCTTTGGAACTGTTTATGTGACTATGTGCCACATTAAACACAATTCTGACCCCACATTCTGAGGCCAGATTCACTGGTTTGGTTTAAATATAAGTGAGATAAAATTGTATCATCTATGGCTAATTAATGTGAACCTCTCAACCTGTGCTCTGGGGAGCATTAGGTTGGCAGGTAGTTAATGATTCCTACTCAGTGCCTAGAACTATGTTGTCTTCCATAGTATTTTGGTTTGAAGAGCTGTAGAAATAGAACGAATGGAAATAAAAAGTGATCTTGGTTGACCAGAACACTGAGATGTCAACAATTTTTAAAAAAGTATTGAAGTTCAGTTAATATTCCCTATTTTAGATTAAAAGTTTGACATCAGTAAGAATGAATTTATATTCACTTACATGAAAAAAGTGAACAGAAGAATTAGTTAAGCATGAGTTTAATATAAGTCAGAAGCAATATTACTGCATTAATAGTTTTGATGAATTAGAAAAAGCTTTGAAAAAGGGGAACAGAGCAACTGAGTTTGAGCCCAAGCTCTCCTTCAGTGGTCACCTGACCCTGGACAAGTCTGTGGTGCTTAGTTTTCACATGGACACACTGAGGGATTTGAATTAAATATCCTCAGTTTATACTAAACCCTGATATAAGGTTATAGAGGCAAGACGAGCCAGAAGAAGAAATAAAAAGTTGATTGATTTAATGGAAGGAGAGATTTGTACTGAGAAGCCAGTGTGATAACCTTGGAATATAAGATTATGCAGAGCCTTGTTGATGTTAGTGCTAAATCAGATAGGTATTAAATAATAAAAAAATCATAAGTAAGGTAATAAATATGGTGCATGTGTTGGTGTAAGGAAATGTGAAACATGAATTTGGAGAGAAATTAAATAGAATAGGAACACTTAGAAGGATTTTTCAGTAAATCCAATGATGATATTCTGTACTATTGAAACAGCAACAATAGGAACAAACATGTATTGATTTCTTACTTTGTGGCTAACGCTTTTGTTAAGTACTTTATAAGCACCATATCATTTAAGAAGCCAATGTGAGGGACATCTCCATAGAAAAAAAACAACAGGACATGCTTGATAATACAAAAGGTAATGTAAAAACTAGCCAATCATGACACAAAGTTTTGAGTTTGAGTTCTGTCACATGATGATGCCATTAAGTTCAGAAAGCCAGTCAGTCAGTTTCGGGAGAAAGATTTGGTGATAACCTTTAGCCATGTTGAATTTGAAAGAATTTCCCTAAAGAAATATAAAATATAAAATACAAGTTTCCAAGCTATGCTATGTAGAGTTAGGCATTCATGCCTTAAAAACAGATATTTCCAAATGAGCAAAATAGACAGCAGAATGCTAAAAAAGGGCTTGAATTTCAGGAGATAATCAGATTGATGAAGTGGAACCAAAAAAAGAAAAAAAGGATGGAGGAGCATGGTCACAAATACTAAGAGAAAGGAGAATTTCAAGAAGATTGAGGGAAATGGGCTCGGTGGGGGAGATCAGCAGTGAAAAATGCTATGTAGGTCAAGGTGTGCTTCAGATCTGGAGCAAAATAGGTGTATTTGGCTAGAAGGATGAAACTGAAACTCTTTCAACATCCACCAAGATAACTGACAGCGGACACTGAACTTCACTAGTAAGTGAATTAGGGCTGCATCTTTATAGTGTTCAACAAAAACTGATAAAATAGCTCCAGAAGTTGGACATTTTTGTAGCTCAAAATTTTTCAAAGGAGAAATGAAACCTACTTCTGTTAAATATAATCAGAAATATGGAACAGACACTGGTAACTGCCAATCCAACTGCTATTCTCCACCCCACCCCACCCCATTCACCCAGGGAAGAGCCCTGTAATTATTCAGATTTCCATTTTCCTCTGCTCAAACTTTGGTTTCGTTAAGAAGTTGGCTCCATTGGCAGCCCCAAAGGAACTTTTTTAACATACTCATGGTCATCCTATTTTCTTTGGTTAGGCATGAATATGTGACACCAGGAAAGGAATAAAGAGAAGTTGGGTAGGGGCCTTTTAGGAAAAGTTTTCCTGACCCATAAACACACACATGTGCGTGCACGCACACACACACACACACAAGATCTGACCTTTTCCTTCATAGAACGGGATGGGATGCCTGGAACTGCTGCAGCCATCTTGTAACCAAGAGGGAAGTAACTTCTGAGGACAAGTGATAGAACAGAAAGAGGAAGGAACCTGAGTCCTCAAGGACCTTATTGAGATAATTCACCATACCATGCTGCATCTCTAGGATTTTCCTTCACTTAAACTATTGGAATTCTCTGTTACTTGAAGCTGAATGCAATCTATAATAAAAATGTGAAGATTACTTCCTGGAATTTCCCTCCCTCACTCTTAATTTTCTATTATTATCTTATATTCAGCTTTTTGTATTTTCTTCCAGTGAAATTCTTTTATAGAAAATATAACTACTCTATACAAGTCCTAATTCTAATTCCTAATTTTGTAATTATTGTTACAATTGAATTCTTAGCTGATTAGGTTGGGTGGTGTCATGGTGAGGGGAGGTAAGGAGAGTGTGTGAATAAAAGAATAGTCTATTATTTCCCAATTTCCCTCTCCATAGTCATGGCACAGATTTAAAAGCAACTGTGTATAGCATTATTTCAGGGGGATTATAATAAAAACCAAAATCTTTATATAAATTTCTCAAGCCTTTTGTTTTGGGCTCCCATTTTATGACTCCTTTCAGGCATGGCACTTTCATTAACATGTGCAAGCAAAGCCTCATTGTTCAATATGGCTCTCTAATGAGAAAGAATAAGACTAAGTATTGAGAATGAAAATTGTACATTTTATGTGGTGGTTTATAGACTATTACTTCTAATTGAAATTTGAAGTTCGCCTTTACAGTTAAGGTGAAAGCAGAAAATCACACATTAGGCCCCTCTCTGACATAACAGACTCCAGACTGGAGTGAGAACCAGTCTTTGACAAAGGGTAGCACTTACATATCAAAAGAAACAGAGAGCTGGCATTGTCCTCAAAGGTGACGTTTGAATGAAGTCCAGTGTCTGTAAAGAGGCCATCTGTTGGAGATAAGGACTTATGATTATTGGAAATGTTTGGAGAGTGTTAAAAACGGAAGTTGAGGGAGAAACGCCATTTAGCTTGCCCAGGTGATGGAGAGTTCGTCTGTGCTAGGGACCCAGTTTGTTCATTGTTTTTTTACCCCTAACCTAAGAACTTGCTGTGCAATCTGAGAAGATGCTTCAGAATGGACCTGGAGTGTTTATTTCAATCATTTTAACTAAACTGGATAAAACTTACGATCATGGAGCTTTCCAAAGCAATTGTATAGTTGAGTACTCTGAAATCTGCTTTTTGAATAATTACTCCCCATGCATTCCCAATGGGTCCAATATTTCCCTCCAGGGGATGAAAATCAGTTCTTGAGGGAGGAGTAGAAAAATCTCAGATATTGCATGAAGAGTTATACAGTATGTCTGTGATATTAAAATTTCACAGGGGAGGGGATAATTAGGAAAAAGTAATCTAAAAAACACTGGAGGGAGGTAATGAATTTAAAACATTTAGTCTACAAAAGAGATTTATTTACTCTGTAAAGAAAAAATAGAAAATACAATCTATCATTAAGAGGTCCATCAGAAGCCTCCTGAAGTACCTCAATCACACAAGATCAGTGATATACAGTCTGCTTTGACAGAGATTTGCAGCCATGCATCAAAAATGTAAATCTCATTATGGTTTTGCAAGTGGATATGAATGGAAAATTTTCCCATTGTTTCAGAATTGTAGCTAAAGGTTTAAGGTAAAATAACACTCTTACTACTTTCCTAAGTCTATCCTGGGCCTATGGTGTGGCCAGTCATCTCTACTATGTCCTCCTTCCCTTCCTACCACTACATAATTAAATGACTGAGGGTAGAGAGAGAATTCTGAAACTGTTTTATGTGTGGTTGGCCTGGAGGGGAGTTCAGAGAATTTTCCTCAGATTGAAACAAGAGAGGCAGCCTCAGGAGGACCACTTACAATGAGGAGGAACTGCAGATGCAATCGAGGGAGGTTGGCCTCTCATTTCCTGGCTGCCCTTCAACTCAGGTGGCACACTTGTGGATTCACCTATTGTCTATTTGGGCAGGTGGGAAAGGAAACGAGAGAAAGAGAGCTGGGACAGACAGAAAATTCCACAGAGAAACATCCTGAACTGCCACCATCGGGCCTGTCGCTGAGATTCTGTGAAAGATGGGCCAAGAGACCCTAATAACAAGAGGATTAAGTATTTCCAGAGTGGGGAGGAAGCTAAGGAAATTCCAAAGGAGATCAAAATAGAATATCTCTCCAGGACATAACTGTGAAGTAGAGAGATCTTGCCCAAGATGCCTCTGGTGTATAATTCACTTATGTTCCCCTAAGACAGATGGAACATAGGCTATGGTCACATAGAAGGGCATTGATAGCCACAACCAATGGAAGACCAGAACATCCACTTAATGAAAATAGTTGTGTTCTTTTTAATCTTTTCCATTCCCTTACTAATCCTGAGGGGCTAAAAAATAATAATAATGAATAAGTAAAGGAAAAGCAAGGGAAGGGCAAACACAACTTCTATCCTCTCCAAATACAGAAGCTCAGAGTAGGCATGCTTCAAACTGAACTTGCTATTGAAGTTTTAAGCTGTCCAGGACTTGATCAACCTCCTTAGTGCCTGGACTTTACTAGCAAGCTCTGAAGTCTGCCTCAGAGATTCGTGAAGGGAACCTGGACAGGAAACATTTGAAGGTAGCAGTGGAAGGAAGTCTTAGTATCTATTCTTTTCACCTGCCCTTTACCCTGGCACCCAGTTTAGACTGCCCAATCAACAGACTATTTCTATTCAGTTAAATCTCAGTAAGACTGAATAATTTCAACTCTCTACAGAAACTTATAAATGAAAACAAAAGAACAAAACACTTGGTTAGGATTTGTTTATTTTCCTCCATATCTTTGTAGCTCCTTTTTTATCCCATGCAAAGCCTTAGCTTATTATCCAGAATCTTTTCCTAAGGAATTTCCCCCCCATATCATCAGCCTGATTCAAGTAAGAACCACAGGGTCCCTGTCTCCTTATTGCCAGGAGGAGTTATTTTCATTCTTAAGTACTGCTTCTTAGACTCTCCTGGCCATAAGAATTACCTAGGAACTTTGGATGTTGTTATAAATATAGTTTCTGGGGGATGTTATGGACTAAACTGTGTCTCCTCGAAATTCATCTGTTGAAGCTCTAATCCACAATGTGATTGTATTTGGAGATAGCCTGTAGGGAGGAAATTAAGGTTAAATGGAGTAAGTGTAGGCCCTAATTTGATAGAACTGGTGTCCTTTTCAGAAAAGGAAGTGACACCAGAGATCTCTCTTTCCACATAGGTACCAAGAAGAAGCCATATGAGGACACAGCAAGAAGGTGGTCTTCCAGAGCCAGGAAACAAACCTTCACAGAAATGAAACCTGCAGGCACCTTGATCTAGGGCTTCCAGCCTCCAGAACTATGAGAAAATAAGTTTCTGTTCAAGACACACAGCCTGGGGTATTTTGTTATGGCAGCCTAAGCAGACTAAGGCAGGGGACCTTCCTCTGAAGTTTCCTAAATCTGAGATGGGTCTCAAGAATTGTGTGTGTGTGTGTGTGTGTGTGTATTTTAAACAACTGAAATGATTTTTATAGTCTGGTGAATTTGGGAGCCACTAAATTGAAGGAATTATACTAATGAATATTTCTGCTTACACCTGTTTCTTTCTTTTGGGAAAGGGTACACGGGTTATACTATTTTCTTATGGTTCAAAAACTATGGAGGAGATGTTTTTTGAAATTGTATAGATAATAAAGGGGAATATACAGATACATTTTAGCACACACAGGGGCTTGAGGCTATTTTGTATAATCACTCACTCTATTGCCTGCTATAGAGAAAGTGGTCAGTTTAACAACATAAAACAAAACAAAACAGAAAGA
This sequence comes from Mirounga leonina, assembly GCF_011800145.1. Classification (NCBI taxonomy): domain Eukaryota; kingdom Metazoa; phylum Chordata; class Mammalia; order Carnivora; family Phocidae; genus Mirounga; species Mirounga leonina. Next base: position 16,385,363 of record NW_023270377.1, read on the forward strand.
AGCAATCACCCTGAAGCCCCTCTTACTGGTCAAGATACTAATTCAACTCCGGTGTCTTGCCTGATCATCCAGCTCTTTTATACATGCATACACAGTCTTATGCTTTTCCAATGGGTATTTATTATTAGTTAAGCCATGATTCAGAATCCCAGGGTGGGGATCACCATGTATCCGGGTTCCCCTTCAGTACCCTGGGAGAAGGATGGAGGGCAGAGGAGAGGAGGGCAGAGGAGAGGAGGGTGGAGCCAGTTCACATCTTCCCAGGAAATGCGCCTTGTGTCTGGAGGTCGACCCGGGCTGACACCCAGCATGTGGGGCAGAGGGGCTTGTACACATGCCGGTACCATTCACACATGGAGATGTCATCCCCTTTCAGCCATCGCTGCCTTCTCACAGTGGTGGACACCCAGGTATTTCTGCCAGCAACTCCTGGTTCGGTTCAGGTTGGGAAAGAGGCTATCAAAAGGGGAATCTGGTAGTTCTTGATTTTGGCCTTGATGTCTTCTGTCAGGGTGCTGACTCCTAAGGACACCCCTGAAGCAGCTCACAGGTCAATGACACCCTCAGCAAAGACCTACTTACACCTGTTTCTTTCAGAGTTCTCCTTCCTCCACTCTTTATAGACCTTTCTCCATTTCAACAAATATTTATTGACCCATTTACCATTCTTGGTGGTGAGAATATAGCAATGAATTTTAAAAAAAAGAGAGAGAGAGGAAATCTCCTTTCCAGAACTTGACATTCTAATGGGAATAAAGACAATATTGACATATACATTTATTATTTAATATGCAGTAGTGATAAATACTATAAGGAAAAGAAGGTAAAGTGTTAGAGAGTGGGTGGGGTGGTAGGGTGGCTCTTTCCATAAGGAAGTCAAGTAAAGCATATCTGAGAAAATAACAACCCAGCCAAGACTTAGATGCAGGAAGGAAGCCATGCAGAAATGTTTGAGGAAGAGCATTTCAGGCCCAAGGGAACAGCAAGCACAAAATATGGCAACATCTGTTAGGGACATCTCAAGGGCCAGGATGGCTGAAGCCAGAGACTAGGGAGAAGGGGGATGGGAGACAACCTCAAAGAAGGGCAAGAGGGGCCAGATCAGGTAGCACAAGGCCAAGATAAGGAGGTTTGATCGTGTTAAGCAGGAGAAAGTTATGATCTGATTTATTTCTATGTGGAAAGACCACAGGAGTGAGAGGAGATATTGCAAAGACAGTTAGAAGGCTATTGATATTAATAGCCTGGGTTAACTACTAAACACAGAATTTCAGTGAATTTTAATATGATGGAATCAGTGGGTATAACAAGGTCCAAAAATATCAGGGACCCAGAGGCCTCACTGTCTACCATTACCTAGGGATTCTTCTTCTTCTTCTTCTTTTTTTTTTTTTTTAAGATTTTATTTATTTATTTGAGAGAGGGACAGAGAGCACAAGCAGGGGAGAGAGACAAGCAGACTCCCCTCTGAGCAGGAAGCCCTATGCAGGACTCTATCCAATGACCCTGAGATCATGACCTGAGCCAAAGTCAGACGCTTAACTGACTGAGCCACGCACATACCCCTTACTTAACGATTCTTATATTTTTTTTTTCCAGTTAGCTTACAATCAAATGTGTAGCCTTTTAACATTCCTTCTTTTTTAGTAGAGGATGCTACCTTTGTGTCTTTTTTTCAAACAAGAAGGCAGTTGGGTTTTCCAGCCTGCCTTCTGACTCTGCCATTAGGGAAACATACAAACAGCCAATTTGATTTTCACAATATGTTTTATTAATAATAAGAGCAGGTGCATGAAACACATTCCCACCCAATTCATGTAACCTCCTTCCACATTTTCTAGTCACCTGTTTGAGTGGAGTTAGAAATAACTTCATTTGCATACAATAGAATGGCACCTTTCAAAAATGTACCCGTCTACCAGCAGAACTTACCAGTGACCTGCAACACAGATTTTCCAAATATTTGCTCTGAAAGTGTTCATATCCTTTGCACAGAACAAAATTATTTGATGAAAGTGTTATTGTGTTTTAGACTGAGGTTTTTAAGTGGTTTAATTATAGCCATAGAAAGCTGCATTTCATGTATCATATTGACAAATCCAAAACCATATTTCTGAATTTAACGTTCTCTAAGGAGGTGTTAAGAGCATACTGGCTGTTCTTTCTTTTGGCAAAAGCTTCATGCTAGGTAAAAATGCTTCCAATGTTATTTTTGAACTATTCTATTTTTGACCCTAATCCTTTTCTTTGCTGTGGTTATGGCCCTGAGTCCCTAAATTATAGGCTCCCCGGCAGTTTCAAAAAGCTAATTCACACCACCGTGCACATTAGGAAGGTGGTGTATATAATATTCCACTAAGGGAGACCCTAAGTGCATTAAGCCCCCACCAGTAACCAGTCACGAGTCAGGCTACAACTGACGCTACTCATTTTTCTACACTGACAAGTTTTCATTATGTGGCTTTCCCAGAACAATCTAGAAATTGATCTGCAGCTGATGGAAGCTAGGATGAATCAGACCCGTAAGTGAACCCAAAATGTTAGAGCAAAGTCAGAACCAATGCCGAGACTCCAGCACAGTGTAAAAGGTGAGCAACACGCTCCCTCCTAACTTCCTCCTCCTCACACCCCCTACCTCCTCTTCCACAGACAGTATGCACAGATCTCAGACCCCTCCAAAGGACTTCTCACTCTGGCAATATCCCCCTGGCCTGGAGAAGCCATGTAGACTTTTCTTTCATCCTCTGTTTACTTATCTCCTGCCTAATAGGTCAGAGGCTCACACTCTTGGAAAAACAATTCTCTAGTTATGTGTCTACTGGTATGAAAGAAAGGGTCTTTTGTTTTCTGCACAATTGTGTAAATCTGGTTGAAAATCTAGGGTGTTGATCTGAACTTGCTCTATGTAATTCTGGCATCCTTGGGGACCAGGGGATTGCCCGACAGAGTATGCAAGGGTGGGGTAGTGCAACCCTGGGGAGACTTTGGGAATGAGATGCTCTTAAGACTGTTCCAGGGGACTGAAAGACTCTGGGGATATGCTCTGGTTCCAAGAAGATTAAGAGTGATAAATGAGACTTAAGCTGATAGAGTTTAGCCAGGTAAGTGTTTGTGGTGGTGGTGTTGGTGGGTGTATGTGTGAATGTGCGAGTATATGTATGTGTGAGGGGGGAATCAGTGGGTGTGTGTTATGGGATGGATGTAGGGATAGAGGGCAAAAGGATTGTCTGAAGAAGGATTAAGACTTCAAAAATAAGCCTCGATCTATCATACAAATAAGTATTTATTTAAGCCAAAGTAGATTACCTTTTTTCCCCATTCCATCCACTTTTTGTGAGTCAATACCACCCAATTCCCTAAAATTGGTGAATACATCCCACAGTCTGTTTTCTCCCCTAACAGCAATAATGAGAGCAGCAATCAGTTCTTTTTTTTTTTTTTTTTAAGATTTTATTTATTTGTCAGAGAGAGAGAGAGAGTACACACAAGCAGGGGAAGCAACAGGCAGAGGGAGAAGCAGGTTCCCTGCTGAGCAAGGAGCTGGATAAGGGACTTGATCCCAGGACCCCATGATCATGACCTGAGCCAAAGGCAGATGCTTAACTGACTAAGACACCCAGGCATCCCAGCAATCAGTGCTTGAACAGCTTTTGTGGGCAAGACCAAGTGCCAGAGGCTTTTTGATGTAGTAGGTAGCTGGCAACTGGTGAGCTTTGACCCAGCAGTCACATTCTTACATTGTGGGATAAATCAAACTAATTAACAGGGAATTTTACTCTAAATGCTCTCGAGGGGGAGAGGGTCATCTTCACACACACTAGAAGTGCCTTGGAAGAGCTTCAGGATAACCTTACCCCACAGTAGCACATCTACAGGACCCATCCTTCAAAAACATCTACTGAGGGTGACCACACCTCTCAGGCAGTTGCTCAGACGTGTCTACTGGTCTCTATGGTGATAAGCCCACCCACATCCAAACTCTACACTCCTCCAGACTGGAGGCCAGTCGTGGCTATGCAGGAAATAACTGAGAACCATCTCAGAGATGAAATACCTTGCTGTGAGGTCACCTATGTGGGAAATACCATTTGAGGCTTATGCTTGTTGCATCACCCTATCTTTTTCAGAAACCCTTTTGTGGCTTAATAATGAACACTTGGTTGAGTACTTTCCATTACAGAGCCCCAAGACAAACATTCCTATCCGGCTCCAGCAGAGTGATGGGTGCACAAGAGGTAATCATTCTGGTAGCAATTGTGTTAAGGAATTGAGAGCTTAAGGGAGTAGCTTGGTTTCCATGATCAGCGGAAAATATAACAGACCAAGAAATTAATAAAAAATAAATAAATTGGCTAAGGAGTGAACCTTCCTTGATTTTTATTATTTTAAGTACCCAGCTACAATATTTTACTTTTAAATAGTGAAATATATTTGAAGCCTCAGGCCAATTACATTTGTTTTTTCCTTTCACCTGAAAATCATGTTGATAGTTGGCTCACTGTTTGGTAGGACAAAATGATTGATAGTACATTCCCAGTGTGAGAAATGGAAGCATTTCCAGAATCCTCCCCTTGGAATGATCAAAAGGAGGTGGAAGGTGAGTTGGAAAGAGTTTCTGTGACAGAAACCCACCAACTAAGTTTCATCTTCAACAGAACATTCTGTGAATGGTTTCAGCCCAAGTCTGCTTCCTTCTCAGGGTTTGGGTTTGGATGTGGGCAAGTAAAATGTCTATAGAACAGGGAGGCTCTCTATTGATGTAGCTTTAGCCTGTCCAACTTACCTGAGGAAAGGTAGTTCTAACTGAAGGGAATGCTGCTCAATCAAGATTTCTTGAAAGAATGAGTAGATAAATGAATGAATCCAATGCTGTTTGTCACAAAGAAGCAATCTTTTATACACGTAGAAGCTGATTTTTTAACTTAAATTCTAGTTAACATACGGTGTAATATTAGTTTCAGGTGTACAATTTAGTGATTGAACACTTACATATATCACCCAGTGATCATTACAACAAAGGCATTTTCAGTTTGGAGGAGAGGATATCCATATAACCCAGTTACATTAAAGAGTTCTAACTACCTGCGGTTATTGGGATAACTATGCCCCTTGGGAGATTTGGAGGCCAAAGATAACCTCAACCTGGTTATCTATCATTCTAGAAGACTGATGTTAGTCATGGTGATACCAAGTCCTTTGTGACAGAAAGTACTGACAACCTCGAGTAAGTTGCAAAGCTCTTTGCAACTTCCATCTAGTTAATCTTCAATGACACTAGACGTGACCAAAGAAGACCTAAAACAAGCAAATATTTTGATGTCACGAATCAAAATGACCAATTTGCCTTCAATTTTGATCAATTTCTGGTCAATTCTGTGTAATGGAAATGATTCCTTTTTCGATTACAAAACTATGAAACTTTTGTTTACTAGGGATACTAATTATTATTTCTGGCTAACCTTGTTGGTTTAGGTACTGATATTTATCTCTTCACTGAAGAAGGGTATGGCTGGTTATATAGCTGAGATAAATAACATAGCATTGTTGCTAAAGCCACCTCAAATCCTACCATACATCCATGTGTATCACACCATGTAGCTCAAAACGTTAATTAACATTCACAAAGGTAAAAACTACCAAACTGTAGAACAAGCTAAGGAAAACTCCCAACATCTTGCTTTGGACATTACCCTTTCACTGAAAAGGAAAACAAATCAGCTTCATTGATCACATTGTCCAAATTCATCATCAGATAAGATGATGGGTGTCAGAACATTTTGAAAATATACAAAGCTTTTAAAAAACATAATATGGTACTATAACTATTAGTAAATTTCTGCTTGATTTTGAGTCCTTTGAAACTGGTTTAATTGTATAGTATTTACGATCAGATATCTTGCTGGATTGTGTTTCTAAATGATGATTATCCATTTTTATACTTAATCAGATTATGTGTGCAATAATGCTAACATCTAGCTGTTAGTTCTGTGCATACACAAGTGCAAGCAATCTTTTGGGCAAGCAATGAAAGAGTTGTGAGTGCAACCATTGGGGTATAAGGAACATTTTTAGTTTTTTGTTGTTGTTGTTTTTGTTGTTCTTAATCTTTATTTCTGCCCTTGCATAACAACAGCAACAACGAAATCTTCTTAAACTGCAAATAAATCTCTGAAAGTGGTGCCTGGAAGCAAAATTTAATGTCTGTATCATTGCCTTAGCCAAATTAATTTTTTTTCTGTAATCACATGTTCTAAAACTTTCACATTGTCCTCAGTTTATAAAACTTAAAGATCTCTAAAACTATTGGTTCACTCGTTCTCACTATGGTACTAATCGTATCTTCAGCAGATATAAATGAACAGGGATTGGACTAGATAGGCCAATTAGTACAAATAAAATTCAGTTCCAGAACTTTATGTTAAAGCAAAACTTCTTCCACTCTGTCCTGGGCTCACTTCTGCTGGACTTGCTGTTGAAATTGTGTGAGCAGACCCTCCCTGAACATCTGTAGAGCCTGGGTGAGGAATACAAATGGAGATTCACACATTACACACATTTTAAAGCAATACTTTAATGTAATAAATGGTTAAATAAAATATGTGCCAGCCAGCTATCTTAACCAATATCCTTTCATAATGACAAATTTAAAAATATGTCTGAGCTATAGTTTTTACATAGCTAAATCATAAAAATATCATTTCAACTTAGTCTCAATAATTTAAATGGTTAAGTATATAATGTAACTGTAATCAAAGTATACGTTAATCAAAATATATTACAGTATATCCTATGTTTTATTGAATGTATTTTCATCAAAAATATAAATTAAGGTAAGAAAATAAATTAAGGCAAGGTCTAAAATTTAAAAATTTTTGTAAATAATTTTATTACACTTCCCAAATCTTTTTCATAAATATTGAAAATATCTATCAAAATTAAAGGATAATAAATGAATTGTAATTACCTTGGGCACAATTTTTAAATGAGTGCATTTAAATGAAATTAACTTTTAATTTTTGAAACAAATCTTTATTTTCGTAAATATAAAGCTACTCATTATTCTAGCATTCAATGTCCATCCAGTTGTCAATGTAAACAATTTGTATCATGCTTCATTTCTGTTTTATCTCAACCTAAGTATGGACTAATTTAAAAATAACTGAATTCCTTAATATTGCAAAAATATTTCTCATCACCAAGTTTCACTATTGTAAATACTGTGTTAATTCATGTGTTCTTCCAGAGCCAAGGATTGCAGTATGGAGAGAAGCGAGAAGATGGGCACTTGGTACCACATCAAAAGGACACCTCATTATGGGAGAAGCTATTACATTCCTGCTCTCTGAGAAGATTTGACAAGTTAATGAATTTTTCTTTTCTTTTCTCTTCCCTAAGTACTTCCACTGCTCAGACTGTCCCTGTGCCCCAAAGCAGTGCCCACTTCCTGTGTCAGCAGCCACCTGGCAACCCACATACCTCACAGCCTTTGGAAGCAACTGCTAATTGTTTTGAGGTGCTAGGAAAAAGCATTTCCCTGGGGCCTGAGGAGACTTAGTCACAAGAGCAGATGTTTAGTTTATAGGTTGCGCAGGGCAAGCGCTCAGTTCAGAACTGCAAGTGATGGAAGCATCCCATGTCTTTAATAAAGTAAGATTTCTCGGTTTGGGATATTTGGGCCCATGAAAGCACGCATGGAGGAAGAAGCCCAGGCTTGGCTGGGTATAAGGCGTATATGAGATGTGAACTGGAGCTATTGAGAATCTTGATATGAAGCTTGAAGACGGAGCCAACACAATGGAAGGCAGAGTGAATTGATGGAAAGAAATTGATCTATGGAGAAAATGTCTGAAATCTGCATTCCCCTGCCCCTGAGGCCAGGTATACATCTGAATTTTCATTTGGTGAGACAATATATTGTCTTTCTATCTTTATTTTTAGGTGGGATTCTGTCCTTTGCAATAGAAAGTCACAACTGATATAGCAGGAAACCATTCTCTTTCCAGTACACTAATCACCAGGAAGAGTCTTGCCAGATTTGACTTCATTTAGTAGAATGTGAATAGGAACTAGTGTCCTTTAGATTCAAGTTCTGGATCGTGTCTGGGTGGCCAGTCTTTTCACCAAGGCCACCCAAGCACCCATCCCTACTTTTGCCTTCTGGTTTCAACTGGACTTTCTTTAGATGCCAAAGACCTCTTTGAACAGCTAATAGTGACTCAGGCAAGAGGATCATGAAGAGGCTTGAATATGTCAAGAAGCCTTGAAAGTGCTTTTCATAAGAGCATCATAACTAAGCCACTAACATGTTCGTTTATTACATGTGGAACTTGTTAAAAGGGATAAATACCTAATTTCATAGCCCACTGTAGAAGAGAGTATTGCATTTCTTAAATCTAAACAACCACCCATTAATGCTTAATTCCCATGATTTGAAAATCTTTTCTAATCTCATTTTTCTTTCCGCCTCCAGCTGAGTGATTTTTTTTCATATATTTAATCATTAACATAACATCGGTGTTGTTTGTAAGGTAATACCACCAAAAAGCCCGCCTATGCACTAATGGCTTAGTTGGAGGCTGCACGTTCCTAATGATTATGCATTCATTTCAAGCTTTCATTGTACAGTAGCAAAGTCGACTTGAAGTAAATCGTAAACTTCACTTTAGTCAGTGTATCACATATCAAGATTTTTATAAGTACATGTTGACTTTTTGGTAGAGGCCCAAGTCCCCAATCAGTCTTCCAAGAAGGAAAAAAAAAAGAAAAGAAAAATTCACAGAAATACAGTGGGTGGAATCATGCCCTACACTAATAATATTTCAAAGAATACCTTCTTTCAGACTACACAAAAATACAGTGCTTACATTTTTACAAACCCACAGTTTATGTAGAAATTATTTTATGTTTAGATATCACTCGCTAGTAACTGGTATTGAGCCAGCCTGAGAGCTACATAAACACCAGATTTTACACATTACAGAGCTCACACAACATTTTGCTCTAAGCTGGTTAGTTAGTTATAAATCTACATGCAGTTTATAGTCTAACCCCGCCCGGAGAGCTCCCCTGCTCCCACCGTTTTGGGTTTTTTTGTTGTTTGGGGGTTTTGTTTTGTTTTGTTTTTTGTTTGTGTGTGTGTGTGTTTTGGCCAAGAAAATAAATATATACACCCAAAGAAATCAAATCATACATGTGCACTTTTGTAAACTAGAAATTCCTGTATCTTTTATTGTAAATCACTACCAGATGTCAAATAGCAAAATGTTCATTACTCCCCCAAATAATAGAGTTGATTAATGAAGCTCATTTACATTGTGGAATCTTGGTCTCTGTCACAACTGGACAGGGTTTAAGAAGTTGGCTGTTTTTTTTTTTAAATCATGCAGATGGGGAAATAACTTTAACTATTACGCTTCAAAGACAAAGAAAATATTAAGCATCTTGGGGCAGGGTTTGGTCATCTCGGGGTAATAACTTCCAAATGAAATGAGGCTTCCTTCTCAGAGAACAGAAACGGTAGCAGTGTCATAAGACAGAAAGATAGATATGTTTCTGGCCCATCTATGGCTTATAACTGTTCACTATAGGAAATATATTCTAAGGGAATTTTAGTGCTCTGCATAAACTTTTAAAGGTAGTCTGATTGCTCTAGTCCAGTTACCTGAATAATCAAATCTTGGGCTCATAACTCTGTGATGATAGTATTTGTGCGGAAGTACTATTCTAAAAGAAAATCTCCCTTTCTATGGAATAGGTGGTCATTCGAAATGGAGTATCTATTTTAGTGAAGTTAGCAGATTGTAAATAAAATCGGTTACCAGTCTATATAACCCTCTAGAAGTGACACACAAGTCACACTCTGACCACCATTCGGCCACCGTCCGTGGATTAGCAGGCATGGCATCTTCAAAAGGTCTTACTAAACATATTTCTCGCCACTGTATGTGTATTCTATTGCGTGGAGACAAAGGATGTAGAAAATAACACAAACATGACACTGGCAGTTAATCAGAAGTGTTTTTTTTTTTGTCAGCAAAGCTGACCTAGAATGACTCATAAGCAGCTGGAGGTCAACCTTTTGTCCATAATACTTGGTTCAGACACTTTGGAACCAGTGCAGGTGTGATCACCTATGAGAACACGGATGCCTGAATGCATCTATGTGATCCACTTCTCAATCAAGCATTTATTTGCTTTTATGCAGACAAGTTGTGTGTGTGTGCGCGCGAGCTCGCATGTGTGTTTTTGTGTGTGCCATTCAATTTCTTAGTGGGCAATATTAGGTAATCATCAAGAACATCCACTTTGGAATCAGTTACACACAAGTTTGAACCCTAGATCCATCACTCATCAGCAGTGTGGCTAAATTCTCTGAGCCTCAGTTTCCTCTTACATAAAATGGGAATATTAGCGAACACGTCAGAGAGTTATGTGAGGAATTAAATGAGAGAGAGTGGATGAAATCTTTAACTTGGTGTTTCACACAGAGTAAGTGCCACACCTCCAGTGATAAATAATAGCAATAAGATTTTCCTAAAGAACCTACTACGTGCTGGCACACACTGCTCAAACTCCCTGGTTTTTCATTCGCCTGCTCCAGGCAGCAAACCGAGGACTCAGGCACATTGGGAGGCATTAATATTAATTTTAAAATGAAACATAATCAGCATTTGAAGTAATTTGAAAATCCAGTACCTAGAATTTAAACGATGCTCTGCTGTCAATTATAAAGAATCACAGAGCTGGAAGAGAGTCCTAGATTATGGGAAGACACCTTCATTTTAATGCTGAAAAAACTCAACGCTGGAGAGAAGATTTCAGTTCCCCCCACACACATCCCTCCAGAGGTGGTGCTGGGAACAAAATCCGAGTCCAGTCCCTGTTCCGACCCCTGCTGCCTCCTGCCCTTAGTTTAGGCTCTGCTGCTCCTCTTGGGTTTATGACTGGGACCAGACACCAACTTTTCTGAAAACACCAAACTAAAGAAAATGTGACAGAACCTGGGCCTGCCCTTGTCACTGAAACCCTGCATCATAGAGCATCACCTAATAAGCTAGGTTATAAAATTTTGTGAGAATAAAAATGTAATAATGTATGTGAAAGCAAATCTTAAGAGAAAAAATTTTATGTAATAATGAGGATTAATATTATGCATTTCTCTTATTATCAATTGCATGCTTGTTAAATTGAATCAGATAGCAATTTGCTGAGAATACCTGGTGTTTTAAGACCTCCATTCTATGCTAGGAGAAAATTTCATTATGAAGAGGAGAGAGAGAGCTGAGAAGAGCCATGTCTCAAGAGCTCTTAACACAAAATGAATTACTATCCCCATCTTATAAGCAATTTTTGGTCTAAAGTCTCCCAGCATCTGGAGAAGACCAGGCTTATCCGTTGTTATTAGTGAAGTAAGTAAAGCCCAGGGTGATAAAGTGACATCTTAGAACACATATTAGCTCCAGGTAAAAGTTACTCAAATTTAATGCTGATGACAGGATTCTGCTTATTTTGGGGGAAAAAAATATTGGCCACTGAATGTTGGAACCTGAAGGCAATTTAGAAAAAAAGAGGTTAGCTTGTCATGGCTATGCATTTTTTTAGCTCTTTAGAATGCAGTTATGATCTTTAACTGAAATCCATCTTTGATTTTAAAAAGGAGTCTTTAGTTATATTTCTTCCCAGAGAAAGACACACCCTTTGTTACACTTATGCTTATCATTCATTCCTTCTACCCTTCGTCTAACTTCTAAAAATCTTCTCTGAGAAATGCAATCTTCCATTCAACACACTGGAGTTCTTAAATAAGAGACAATGAGTTGTGTTTGAAGAACCTGTTGGTTTTCTCATAGGGAGGATAAACGATGCTTGAGTTTTAAGGCAGATTTCAAGGATTCCAAGGAGTTCTTTCCTTTTTGATTAAGTAAATAAATGATAGATAGATAGATAGATAGATAGATAGATAGATAGATAGATAGAT
>NW_023270377.1:16397349-16416538 GCF_011800145.1 Mirounga leonina
GATAGATAGATAGATAGATAGATAGATAGATAGATAGATAGATAGATATAGATCTAAAATCTCTGAGTGCTCTGGCAGTGGCTTCAGTTAGCTTCCAACTAACTGAACAATCCATATAGTAGAGGCTGGCATCTCACATAGATTCTTGAGAGCCAACTCTGAGGAATTTATTCAGCATGAACAATGGGACCTTAAAAAGGGAGCAGTGGTCGGGATGCCTGGGTGGCTCAGTCGGTTAAGTGTCTGCCTTCGGCTCAGGTCATGATCCCAGGGTCCTGGGATGGAGTCCCACATAGGACTCCCTCCTCAGCAGGGAGCCTGCTTCTCCCTCTGCCTCTGCCTCTCTCTCTCATGAATAAGTAAATAAAATCTTTAAAAAAAAAAAAAAGGAGCAGTAGTCACGTATGGAATGTACCTTGATGGAAGCCCCAGGATAAGGGCAAAGTGGCATCTCTTATTGTCCTGTGGTGTTTGGGATTTCCTGGACACCCCCTTGGAGTTCACTTTTTTAGTCATCCTCTTAGAAGTCCCCACTTTCCCTTTTTGGGTGGTTAAAGGACTCAACTGACCCTGCTGGGATGCAACTTTGAGCATCTAAATGTTGTAGATGTTGGAACACTGGCATTTTGCCATTCTATCCATCTAGCCATCCACCCACCTCCCCCAAAGTATTCTTTGCACTAATTAAGGCACCCAGTTGCTAAAAGGTCTTGTTTTACTTTGTTTTTAATGCTCACTTGTTACTGTGGCATTCTATAATGGGAAAGTTAGAAGCTAGAAGCTGCTGGTTGAATGAATTATTTTGTGCTATTATGGCCAGGTCAACGTATGTGAAATGGAAAGACAAAGGGGGCATGCATGCTGTCCATTTTTGCCATCATTACAATGAATATTGATCACCACACATCAGTGCAGCTGGAACAATTACTGGTAATCATGGAAATGGCCAAAATGAATTGATTGACTGTTGTTTCATCCAGTTTCCCAGCTGTGTAACCAGCTGCATAGCCACCGTCCGAGATAAATCCTGCTTATGGGGTCCTAAGGCTTTTTGATCATGAGACCGCTTGTGAAAGGTTATTAAATGGGTACTTGAGGATTCCATCATAGTTAGAGCACCTTTGAAGATGTCCACCTCATGGAAAAACTAACTATTTATCCACCAGGATCCCATCCAATGACATTGCCCCTACATGACATACACCAAGCCAAAGCATTTTTAAAACAACTGAAAAATACTCTAAAGCAAGTAAGAATTTGAACTCTGGCATTGCTGATTTCCCACCCTGTTGTCAGGTGGAGTTTACAAATAAATAAATTTAAATAATAAAAATAATATACTTTAATTTGTTTACTCATAGTAAATTTATACCTGTTAGTTTCTCAGTGAATTCAATGCAGTGACACATACACATACACACACATGCATTAAGAAAAACAGATGCCAATTTTTCATATCTACTAATATTGTTTATGACATGTGGGTGGCTGAACAGTGTTTAAAGTCATGTGAACTGCTAGATGAGACTCTTACCATTGACAAGTTCTGTTATTTATTAAAGAAGTTTTGTTAGTTTAACATTGGTTCCACATGAACAATAGTTTTGTATTTTCTGAGTCATCTTTTTTGCTTGCATGAAAATAGGACACCCTTAGCCCAATGGCAACAGACTCTGACCTCTCTTATGTTTTCCATCTGCACTACATTCATCAAACCATAGAGTTTGGAATCTGCAGCCTTTTTATGCAATTTGAGTAAGAGAGGGGAGGGAGTGAAGCACTAAAAAGCCTCCCCTAGAGGGACCCAAATGACTTCTAGCGCCATCCCAGGGATTTGGGTCAGTGAAAGACCAAAGCTATACTGACAACTTAGCTTTGGACAAGGGCAAGCTTCAGTTTGGAAATGGCTCTGCGTCTGCTCATCTTACCCTGTGGAATTCTGAGTCTCTGAGGTTGTTATAGTTTGTAATGGATGCCTCATATTTCCCCCATACAAACTGGAATGTTCAGGTTGTCCTCCACCCTGTCCAGGGGGAAGCATCTGAGATTTGGAATAAACTCTGCTTGAGTGATCTTCCAAGATGGGAGAACAGGAATGAGGACCTATTATCAAAACAACTTAAATGGGATCTTGGTGAATATTTTCCTTACCCAAAATTGTGAAAATTCATGGAACACATGGCCTAATAACAGGACAGGATATTGGCAATCAGAACTGCCCTAGAAGTCAGAACTCTTCTTGAAAATCCAAAACACATGGCCTGGATAGTGATAATCCAAATTGATTTCCAAATGGTGCCATGGTGATTACAAACACTTGCAATTATGACACCTGAAAAGGTTAGAAAAAAACAACTTGAGGCAGAATTAATTTATATTACTGTTTTAAAAATTGAAGTTTTAAAATGTATTTATGTATGATTTTTTTAAAAGCACTTGGACTTAGATGTGCAAAACATGAATATTTACATTCCTTTTTTGGTAAAATATAATTGTGGCTTTCTATAATTCCTGTTTTTCAATGACTTAATGTTCAAGTGTGCTCTTTGTTACAAAAGATGGAAAGAATTTATTTTGACATATGATGATTTCCCTTCAGCTAATTCCACCATTAGTCCTTGATCATTAGTGCTAATGAGGAGAAACAATGTGAGGATAATCCAAAAATAGTCGATAATCCAAAAGGCATGTATACTTGACTTAGAAATGTTTTGTATTTATTTTTGGATATGGATATGTCTGATATTATTGGCATTCTCATTATTGCAAATAGTATAATTAAGTCATATTACAAAGAAGTGGCTTAGAATGAATAATATAATGTTTCAGAACTTACTTTACTTGGAATTTAATGGATCATCATGAATCTAGGCAATGCTAGTACTATTCTGAGAAGTATCAGTAGACAATTTTTGCAATGAACCCATCTCTTACTTTAGGCTCAGTCTTCCCTTTCCATCACTCTGGACATTTTCTGTTTACCGAAATCCTGAATCCCTGATATTCTAATGGTTCACTCAGCTCTGCTCTGACATGCTAGATACACCCAATTGATTAATGAATAGCCCATGTCAGACTCACAATTTGATCTGAAGGAGGAAGAAAACTGAAAATAAATCAGAGTTTTAAAATCTAAAATCTTATACTTGAAAGAGCCGGGATTTGGTGTTAGAACTCCTGAGTCAAAGTCTTAGTTTTGGTGGTCCCTCTATCTGTGATGTTGCATAGATGAACTTGCTTCTTTGGATCTCAGATTCCTCATTAATACAGTGAGTGGGTTGAAACAGGTTAGTTCTTTGCCAAAGGTCCATGTTCCAACAGGATTGCCTTAGACTGCAAAAAGTCCATGATAAAAGAGGATGAGGATATTGGGGTCAATAGTAGGTTTCTCCCAGTTCAGAAAAAAAGCAATGAGATATTTATGTGTTAATAATTGGTTGTATTGACACTCTATGCAACATTGTGTTTGGGGAGAAAATAACAGAGGGGAGAAAAGAAAAATTTGAAAACTAGACAACTCTCTTCAGTTCTAACATACTTAATTACCATCAGGTTAATTGGAACACCCATGAAACCCTTGGGAGTGTTTGCAAAGCAGTATAGAGTAAGATAGACACCTCATAGCAATTTTGACTAGAGACCTAAGGTTGAGTAATGTCAGACTTTAAGGACAAATTAGGGTTGGGGAGCTTGGTTAAAGTGGAACCTTTGAAAGTTCCTACAAATAGATAAATAGATGGATGAGTAGATATACAATCCAAATAAAAACATAAAGAACATTAAGATAGTATCAGCGGCATTCTTTACATTTTAAATGAGTTTTCAAGGTAACACAACTGATTTTCATGGGTCTTTGCCTTCGGTATTGTTACAGAGGAAATGAGGCTCCCAATCTCCTCCTCTTCCAGAACACAGGTTTTCATGCTTTCTGTAACACCCAAGTTTGATAATAAAATTGTCTGACTATTGACCATGTTTGAATGCTCCACTCTCTTTCAAAGGATTTTTTTTCTGCCCTTTTGAAAAGCACGTGAAATGTAAACTGAACAGATACATTTTGAATATGTTTCCACCTCCTTATATGTTTGCCACAAGTCATTCTAGCCCTTTCTAAAGAGATCCATTCCCATCTCTTTACCAGCACATTTCAAAAATAAAGTAAGAAATGGCTCAAGGGTTAAGAGACAGCTTCATTTTTGGTCCCAAATCCTTCTGTTTCTCTTCATCATCCCAGAATGATCACAAGGTATTCTGATAGAATATGAGAGCAAAAATAAAGCTGTTTGGCAATCACTTGACTCAATGTGTTTGAATCTCCCAGTAACCAAATGTTTTACAGATGCTTGGTGTGTGTGTGTATGAGCGTGTGTGTGTGTGTACGAATGTGTGTGTGTACGAATGTGTGTGTGTACAAATGTGTGTGTATCTTGAGAGGAAGGATAAGAGAGGATGCAAAACAAGGGAAAGCTGGAAGAGAAAATTTCACTGGGGAATATGGGCAGAATGCTTCTTCTTCTCTTTCTACCTTCTTTTATTTCTCTACATTCTTTTATTGAGGACTTGAGCTCTTTCAGTTCTTTCTGGCAATGGCTCCCTTGGAGTTCTTTCTGGCAAAAAATCAAAGGATGGTCCCCTTTCCACAGAAATCACTGGTTGAGCAGGAGTGGAAATTTAAAAACCAGGGTGGTGTTCTTTTCAAAAACAAAAACAGAAACCTCACAGAAACATCTTTATTTACTGGCTATGGATGGCTCTTTTTCTGCTTCCCCCATATGATCCTCTACAAAAGAGAGAGAGAGAGGAGTTTGTCCATTAGGAAAAAGAAGTGGTAAAAAAATAAAAATTAGATATTTAAAGTTAAAGTAGCTTTATACATCTACTGCTTAAACACTTAAAGACTCCGTATTGTTGTCTCAATTAAGTCCCAGCTCTATAACATGCCTTTACAAGTTCTTCCATGATCTGGCCTCGCCTTGCCTGTCCAACCTTAGCTCTTTAACAGATCTCCTTCCAGATACTGCTTCCAGCCTTGCTAAAGTATGTCCATTTGGGGATTGCCAATCTCTCTCTTACTTCCTGAACAAAGGGGGCCCTCTTTACCTGCCATACATCTCTCCCTTGTCTTGTATGGTTTCAACAAAGATATACCTTCCCCAAAGAAGTTTTCTCTCCTGCCTAAGAACCTTTTTACTCTGTCCCCAATTAAAGTCATGATACACTCTATTGTGGTTATATGAGCAGTGGGTATAATATTTTCACAAATCACAACTCAGATAACAACACTCTAGTTTAAAAACAGATTCCTACAACTTACTTTAATTTCTACCTCAGGTCCCTATTTCCACCTAAGAACAGAAAATGACATTTCTTCACTTCTAGGTAAACTTAGTCAAAGTAATGACTGTTCTGTTATTCAGTGTTATAACCTCAGCCAGTGATCTACTCAGCTCAGGTCTATGTCTCTCCCCAGCCCTTACAGATTGTCCAAATTTGGAGGGGGGTTTGAGTAATGGGCCAATTAGAATAGCTAACTCTTCATGAGCCCTATTAAAAGCTTTTACATATCTGTTAGTCCTCTCAACAGCCCACTGAGGTAGTACTATTATTTGCACAGTTAGTAGTGGAGGCTCATCCTAGATTTGAACTTGATTATTCTGGGTCCAGAGCTCTTACAGATTCTGATATATGATCTCCATGAAATATGAGTTCCAAACCAAATGAACCAGATCTCTCCTTCCTTGTATGCATAAGAGGTGATCGATCAATACCAAATGAAGAGAAAGAAAATTAGAGAAAAAAAGAACGGAAGGAAGAGGAGAAAGTAAGCAAGGAGCCAGCAAAGTGCTGTGAAAAGGAAACTGAACATGCCCTTTCCCTTCCCAAATGTCCATCATCAAGCTGGCTCTACGACAGCTCTCCTGTGGCTATTTTTGGAGCAATCTGCAGATTCACTGAAGGATTGTCAAACATTACCTACATGTTTTTGCTTGCTGGAAAGATGTGGGGGTATAAATCTATGCTCAACTTCTGCATTTTTTAAAGGAATTACTTTGTCATCAAGTTCATAAATTCTCAAGTCTTGAGAGGTTGGCAGAGATAAAAGCAGAAACAGAGTGGGCTGGGACTGACCCAGAGGACTGCCTGCTGGACATTTTCTGACTCAAACCTGGGCAAGTGTGAGTGGCTGTTAGAAGAGTAGCAGGATACAGAGACAGCTGGAGAATTCAGGGTAGCTCTCGACTGCAGTGCACTGCAGGGAGTACTGGAAAGTCAAGGTTTTCTACTTGCTAGCTGCTTCAATACTAACTTGCATGTGACCTTGAGCAACTTTCTGGGTGTCCATTTTTTTTTTTCTCATCTAAAATGGAGACCATGATCTGAATAATCACCTAGGTCTTTACCAGGCTCCCTGCTCCGAGCTTGTAATGTCCTGCCTTGTGTTTCTAAGTGCCCACTCCCTTTACAGGTTGTAGCTGAGAGCTATTGCTGAATGTTTTCCCCATTCTTTCCCAGAAAGCTTTACTGCTTAGTGGGTGGGGATGGGGGGTGGAGGGTGAGACACCCATGTTACTGGAATTTGCTCTTCCCCAGTTAGTTCTAGGCTTTCCTAATCCTAGGAAGAATGATTTACACACACTCCATTAGCTGTTCTGTGTTCTTAGGTATTCTCTTTAAAAGCTATTTTCAGGCATGCATGCACAGTACATAATTCCAAGATATCAAGAAATGCGGCAACTATAAAAATATTCTAGTTGTTTCTATTGTATTGATATTTCAATTAATAAAAGCAAACTGAACAGTCGAAGTAGGAAATTCTTTTTTTTTCCTCTTTCACACTGAGTTGCACTCAAAGAGTTTTTTTAAAAGTTGAAGAAAAAATTGTAGTATAAAAAGAAGATAATAGTTCCCTTTCGTTCCTTGATTTTTTTAAGACACTGCATCAAATGACTCCTCATATTTAATAACTGAAAATAATTGCAACACTGGAGTTTCTTCTATCCATCTTACTATCAACAAGTATTTAAATTTTTACTAAATCATCAAGTAAAAGATTTGAAAAAAAGCAGAAGTCACCGGTTAACGTTAATACTATCAATACAATGTCTTAGTCGTGGATTTTTGTCCTCAACAACAATCATTAATAAATCTGAACAAACACATACTCTGTAGATCAACTGAAGTAGAAAATTATTTTATCCTACAGGGTAGCCCTTTCAGATTTGGGCTGCTAAGCCACTTTTCCTTTATTTATTTTGACTTCCAGATTACCTACCATCAGCCATTTCTGGTAGGATATTATAATCAAAAACTGATTTCTTCTGCTTCTGCATCTCTGAGTCTGGTATTGTTGTCTACAAGCCCTTGGAAATGTCCCAGTTAGATGAAATGGTATGGTGAAGTAAATATTCACCTCCAACTCTCTCTTTCTACTATATGTTCTGAAATCTTACATCCTTTTCTTTGCACATATGATTGTGCCAACTTCCCAGTGGAGAAGAGAATTGGGCCAATTATATATGGAGAGATACCATGAAGATACATACTACTTAATTGCTAGAAATAGATATTTCTTTAAATTTTATTTCATGTTGTAAGCATTAAACTGTGGCAGGGATGGCCAGTGGTCAACGATTTGCCAAGATGGCGCTGATGATTCCTCCCAAATATTTCCCATTTCCTGAAATTTAGATTGAACTCGTGATTTAAACTGACCGGCAGACTGTGGCAGAAATGATATTATGTGGCTTTGGAACCTAGGACTCAAGAGAACTTGTAGTTTTCTCTCTTGCCTTCTTGGAATCTGACAGCCATGGTATGAAGGAGCCCAATTAGCCTCCTTGAGAAAGGCCTTGTGGAGACAGTGGCTCAGCCAACAACTAGTGTCAATTGCCAAGCATGTCAGTGAGACTGTCATGTGCCTTTTGTCTCTCTCCTTTTTGGACAAGAGTGTTTATTATAGTTAGCTTATCACTGTCTCACTATGTATGTTGGCTGAATGGGTGGCAGAAAATTTGTTTTTTTAGTTCACAAGTCTTTGGATTAAGAGCAACCACACCTGAAGAGCTATACCAGGAAGCTTCATCTGAAGCCAGACTTGAGGCAGTTAGCAAAATTGTGGACTTCATGCCTGATGCCATAACAGTATGAGATTAGGGGGAGTCTTGAGAGAGGGTGGATATATTTTGTATGTGGAAGACATATGACATATTGTGACTAGAAAAAAGAGGGTAGTAGACAATCTAAATGGGCAGAAAGTCTTCTCATCACCATCTGCACACCCCCTTCAATGGAAATAGAGACATCTTCTCCATTCCTTGAAAGGCTGGCCTCTTGACATGCTGCAGAAGCGGCACTGTGAAAGTCCCAAGCCTAGACCTCAAGAGGCCTTGCAGTTTCTATTCTCACCTTAGTGAAACATTGACCTGAAGCTCAGTCTAGCCTACTGGCTGATGAAAAGCCATGAAGAGCAGAGATGAGGGGTCGCAGCTAACACTCCCTGGACAAAACAGGCAGCAACCAATTCTAACTACCAAACCTGTCAGGTCACCTTAGAAATGAAATTTAATAAATAGCTTTAAAAAAGGAACAGTTTACATATGGATAATCAAATTTACAATAAATCTAATTCCTAAGTGAAATGCATTGAAAAGCCAAGAATGATAGGGCAATGCTGTGTCTCATATACATTACAGTAGGCAGCCTCTAAGAAGATCTGCCATGATCCTTTCCTCCTTTATTCACACCCTGTGTAATCCTCTCTCACTGAGTGTGAGTTGGACCTACTGTCTCCTTCTAAGAAATAGAGTATAGCAGAAGTAATGGGAAGTCACTTTGGATATTAGGTTTTAAACAGAAAAAAAACTGTGTCTCTTCCCTCTCTCCCCTTGCCTCCTTCCCTGCCTTTCTCCCTCCCCTTGACCCCCTCTCTGTCTCTTTTTCTCTCTTTGGGTCACTCTTGTTGAGGGAAGTAAGCTGTCATGCTCTCAGTATCCTACAAGGCACAACGAGAAATTGAGGTTCCTAAGTCCAGTTGAACCTGACAGTGAACCACAGGAGTGAGCTTGGAAGCAGATTCTTCAGCCTCATTTGAGTCTTGAGTTGAATGCAACCTCAGAAGACAGCTTGATTGCAACATCATCAGGGACCTTGAACCAGAGGCACCTAGCTAAGCATCAATTTAGTTTCCTCACCCACGGATACTGTTAGTTAATATTTGTTGTTTTAAGCTGCTAAAAGTTGGGGTAATTTATTATGCAGCAATCGATAACTAATACATAGATATTATAATTTATATACCCATTCATTCAGCAGACACTAAATGGAGCATTTGCTGTGAGCTACTGTAAAGAAAAATACAGATTCTGCTCTTTTTCATAACTCAAATCCAAGAATGGCCATTTTTGGCATGAAGGATATCTTTGCTAGGATTATGTTGGAAGGCAAGAAAATGGATTTCCTCCTGAGTGGAGGGGGTCAACGATTACAAGAACTCTTACTAATTTTTGTGTTTGGTACCTGTGTATGATGGCCAGTTTAATAGAGCAGCTTGTGGTATTACCTCTACCTTTGTGGCTGAGTGAATTTTAATGAAACTCTCAGAGCTATGCGGGAATGTGTTGACACAGAGAGCCAGACTAACTGTGGCTGGGGAAACACAGTCCTCCATGCATGCTTCAACAATTACAATCTAGTAGAATAAATAAGACAGATGCATATATAATCATGAAATAAAATGCACCAGAGGAAGTTGTAGGAGAGAGATCCTTCTGTCAGAGGATGTAAGTACCTTGAAAAGTGCATAGAATTTTGAAAAAGAATTATGAGATTTTAACAGAATTTCAGAAAGCAGAAATAATTGACTATAAGATCCATTTTTTTTTTTTAATTTTAGTATTAGTGGTATTAGGTTACCTGTTATTCTCAGTGCCAGGCAGGGGGTAAGAGCGAAGCAGTGAACTTTGACTGCACATATGTGAGATCAGCTGTGTGTAGAGGTGACTTTCCTTCTCTTGTCACCTTAATTAAATTCTTGGCAATGGTGGCTCTGCACGCAATTGAATTTTCACTAATGATTAAAATTTGATTTTTCAGATAAAATCGCTCTTAAAAATCATTACAGGATGTAGAATCAAAATAAAAAGCATTGTGTATACAAAAGTTTACCTGCAATTAAAGACAGTAGGAATTGCCAAAACTCTTGGACAAAATTATAGCATGTCCAAAGCTAGGAGAAGCTAATATCCTCTGTTCTTGAGTATAGAAAGCTTAAAGGAGCTAACATCTGTCAGTGTCTTCTGGCTTGACTTTTAAGAGACTTTGTATAACTTCTAAAAACAAGAAATTCAGTTGAGAACAAAATATCTAAAACTATAATACAGTTTACCAAATAGAAGCACAGACTATTTATATCTCAGTATTTTTCATGTATCTTGAAATTATGCTATTAATCTTAAAAATGCAATGGTGATCGTGGGTTAGGGGGAAAAAGTGTTGTTTTGAAGCATGCGTGCATAATGATAAAAACCAAAAGGATTACCAAATATTAATATTTTGAATATGAAATATGTTTAGACTCAAATTTTATAATACAGAAGAAAATAGGTTATGTAATAAAAGATAAATATTTACACTTACGGTTAGCAAATAAAAAAGTGAATATGTAATATGATTTCTTTTTTTTTCCAGAAAAATTGTTATTAAACTGATTACTTCTTTTGCAACTCAAGACAAATAGCCTTCAATATGCATTCTAGCATGAATGAAGAAATTTTTTTTTAAAAAGCACAGAAAATTTTCTAACAAAATATAGGTGGCAAGAAATATTCCAAGGATATTGATCTTTTGTTTTATGATTTGCTTTAATGTTCCAGAATTGTTTCACATTAATATACTTTTTTTTAAAGTGAATTACTTTTCACTATCTGCAATGTATGAGGTAGAGATACATATTAGTAATTAAATCTAAGTACTTTTGATTTCTTTTATGGAAGATTATTATAAAGGCAAATTATTAAAATGAATATGGTTATGTATGCCTGATTTATCTTATGTAGGGAAGAGTTTTATTAATCTTTATTTTCTAAGGGTATTAGGCAAATTCTTAAAACCCAAGTTAAAAAAAAAAATCCTGGCTTCCAGAGAATCTAAGAAAACCCATTGTAAGAGTGGAGAGCATTTATAATGCCAACCATTAATGGTCAGCTAATGACCTAGGACTTAAGATTGAATTCAGCATTACTGAATTGAATACTATTATAGTCTATACTTCATTACCTACACAAATGAAGAAGAACCAAAATATGAATAACCCAAGAAACTTACACAGGTATACTATAGGATACTTATGGCTATTGTTTCTCATTGTTTCTGAGTTTCATCCCATCTAATAGTAGATGAAGTTTTTATTTCCATTTGTGTGTATCTACCAAATACAAAGATTTGATGGCAAATATATATATATATTTTTTTTGCTCACATAAGCAGTCAGTACTTCCATTTAGGGGGAAAACAGAAACAAAAATAAAACAAAAACGATCATAAAATTTGACTTACCGAGTAACATTTGAAATCCACTTTTCATGGTAAGGTATTTTCCTATTAAGTAACATGAAAATTGTATTCCTTCATTTTTTTATTGTTATGTTAATCACCATACATTACATCATTAGTTTTTGATGTAGTGTTCCATGATTCATTGTTTGTGTATAACACCCAGTGCTCCATGCAGAACATGCCCTCTTTAATACCCATCACCAGGCTAACCCATCCTCCCACACCCCTCCCCTCTAGAACCCTCAGTTTCTTTTTCAGAGTCCATTGTCTCTCATGGTTCATCTCCCCCTCCAATTCCCCCCCTTCATTCTTCCCCTCTTGCTATCTTCTTCTTTTTTTTTTTTTTAAACATATATTGTATTATTTGTTTCGGAGGTACAGATCTGTGATTCAACAGTCTTGCACAATTCACAGCGCTCACCATAGCACATACCCTCCCCAATGTCTCTCACCCAGCCACCCCATCCCTCCCACCCCCCACCACTCCAGCAACCCTCAGTTTGTTTCCTAAGGTTAAGAATTCCTCGTATCAGTGAGGTCATATGATACATGTCTTTCTCTGATTGACTTATTTCGCTCAGCATAACACCCTCCAGTTCCATCCACGTCGTTGCAAATGGCAAGATCTCATACCTTTTGAGAATTGTATTCCTAAGAATGAAATCCTATTATAGATATATTAAGTCCTATGTACGTTAACTGTTTATAGAACAATACTTTTATTTGGATTCAGTCTCAGTTTTGTTCATTTTTTAAAAATTTTGGCCATTCTTAATGAAATGGAGAAATAGATTATGAACTTTGGAGTATGTTTCTTCATATTTGAAAAATCTCTCCAGGCATAAACAATACATAGTATGGGACTCTTGGTTGTCATTCCAAATTTTTAAAATTTTCCAAAACAGCCCATTTCCATTTCTGAAGTAATGAATTCCTCTTTTTGGAGACTGACTTTACCCTATCATAGAATAATTAAACGAAACATTTTTTTTAAAGTCTTAATGTTTCTTCATGTCTTGTCTACACATCCCCTATAAGTAAGAAATGTCTACTAAAAAATGTAATTATAAGCATTTTCACAAGCTAGCCTGTTTTTCTGGTCATGTCCAGGGGAGCCATGGTCAGAGAGCTGGGGCCCGGTATGAAGGACCCTGCTTCGACAAGTTAAAATGACCATTATATAAGCTCCTCTAAAGTTACTATTTTTACATAAAAGACATGAAAGTGGCAGGCATCTATAATGTTATATTATTCTTAGCACATGGAAGTGGCTTTATGGTCTTGAAAGAATTACATTCCCTTCATTTCTTCAACACCTCTTTTATCGTCTCTTAAGATGTTCTCTGCCTGACCTTCCCCACAAAGGAAAAGTCAACCCAGTGTCTCTAGAAAATTAGGGTAAGGTCATAAAGGACAATCTAAAGCCTTGCTTAGACAAAGCTCTTTTCATAGCTGCCTACAAGACATAGCCCGTTGGTAACAGACCGAGAACAGGACCACGCAAATCCTTATTGCTTGAAGGGAAGTATTTTGGATGACACTTTCCCTTTGCCTTATCAATGAACCCTCTGAAGGTTTGAAGATTACTAGTGCAGACATGTCAGCTATGAATATGCCTTTCCATACTCCAGCTTTGTCTCTTCGATTTTCAGAACTTACCTAAATTCTCAAGTCATGTGAAATCATTATTGAAAATTCTGTTGAGTACCTCAGATTCTATAGCACTGTGTCTGTAATGATCAAAGAGCTTCCTATAACATCTCTGGAAGTTAGGTTGCAAAAAAAGGTTGGATAATTTTTCCCCTTCCTTCCTAAAATATGAAGATCCTAGGAGTTCAGACTCTGTTAAATAAGCTTCTTAATAAGGGGAGCTATTTTAATCATAATTTCTATGCATTGGAGTATCAGTGGAAGCTAATTGTTTATAATACATTCCTAGCAAGTTTTTCTTGAAGTCAGGCCTCAAAGATGAAATCATTTGTTTAGTCATATATTTTATCAAACAACATTCTAGAGACCATAGGTTTCTATAAAAATATTTCTGCCAAAGCAATTAGTAAATATCTGTCAGTACAGGTAATACATTCTACTTAGGAGCTCTTCTGCTGTGTTTTCCTTACACATTAATGTGAGACTCAGATCTGGAGGCTTCTCACACCTAGTGACCGCATAACTTTGGACATGGTATTGCCTCTCTCTGTGCTTCAATGTTCTCATCTATATGATGGGGATAAGAATAGCATCCATCTTATGGGGTTTGAGAAAGGATTAAGTTGATTTGTACATGTGCCTTCAATGGATGTCAGCTCTTAACCACTTGCTTTCTCCAAGTGTTTCTCTTCAATTCAGATATACATCCAGCCTTCTAACAGATTCCACTTCGTTTGAAGTTCATTTTGGTTCTCTCACTAAAAGCATATTTAGATTTTTCATTTATTGAGATTCAAATTACTTATAACTTGCTTAAATTATTTCTCCTTCCAAAGGTATTTACATTTAAAGGTTCTTACATTAAAGACCCTGAGTTTATATTAAAAACCTATATTTTGGACTTAGATTTTGCTCCTAAGGCTTACTAATTGTGTGGTCTTAGGCGAGTTATTTCACTTGTTTTTATCTGAGGTTTAGATTTTTAACCTGTTCAGGGAAGACAATATTTGTCTTCTGACAAAGTTAACTGGAAACTTCTAAAGATGTATTCGTCAGTACACTCTCAGTTGCGAGAGACAAAACCTAACCCCAAATGGTTTAGGCAGAGAAAGGGATCTACCAACTGACTTGCCTGAAAAATTCAAGAAAGAACTGGGTTCTCAAATAATGTTTTCAGAGATTAGCTTCTCTCTGTTTTTTAAACCCTGCCTTCTTCTGAGTCATCTTCCTTCTTGGGTGGCCTCTCCTTTGAGGATGTCCCTCATCAGCAACAGGCAAGTATCCTCAGAAATTCAAGTTTAATGCAGCAGGTTTCTTCTCTTCCCAGAGATTCTAATAAGAGCCTGGACCACATCTTGTGGCCCTGGTTTGGTTCACATGTCCATCCCTGACCAAATAACTTCAGAGAGTGGAGAGCAAATGACCTACTTAAGCAGGCTTGGTTTCTGTGTGCATCCTTGCCTGGGCTCACAGGGGAGGGCATGAGGGCAATTGGCTTGAGCCACAGGTGATTTTTATTGGAAAAATGGGCAAAGTGACTGGCTGGACAAACACCATGGATGTCCTCTACAAAAGATTGGTTTTCTTCCAAGAGGAGCATATTGGGACAAACTACCAAAATAATTTTCAAGGACACAGGGCTTTTAAAATCCCTTTAGTACCTGACACACAGTAAGTCGAATCAGAAATGAGAAAACTTCATTCCATTTCCTCAATAATTTAAATTATTGTAATTATTTCATATCTATAGGTATACACACATCATATATAGTGAAATGTATATATTATGTATGTTAACATACATGGTATATAATGAATATAGGTATGCCGCATGTGCTATGTATTATACACTTCTTTTTAAACTTTTTTTTTAAAAGAAAGATGCTACCTTTGTACATTGGTATTTAAGAATAGGAATCATGGATGGCTGAAATGAAGGGAAAGTTTTACAGGCTAATTTTACATCTGGCACCACTGGTTTATTGGATCAAATACAAAACTCATATGAATGTAGTTAATACTGGGTATTGCACTTGGTAATGCATTTTGTTCATTTTATGCCCCTTTAAAGTGCATTTCTGTGCATGTCACCTTCAAACTAGCACCATGGGCTTTATAAACATTATAGCACGACTGTACAAAGCTGCCAAATGAGTATTTTGAAATTTAACTACAATACAGCTGGCCACAGATCTAGAAGTGGTAAAAAAAAGAAGAAGAAGAAGGAGAAGAAGGAGAAGAAGAAGAAGGAGAAGAAGGAGAAGGAGGAGAAGGAGGAGAAGGAGGAGAAGAAGGAGAAGAAGGAGAAGAAGAAGAAGAAGAAGAAGAAGAAGAAGAAGAAGAAGAAGAAGAAAAAAAAGAAAGGAAGGAAGAAAGAAAGAAAGAAGAAAGAAAGAAAGAAAGAAAGAAAGAAAGAAAGAAAGAAAGAAAGAAAGAAAGAAAGAAAAGGAAGAAAGAAAGAAAAAAAAGAAAAAAAAGAAAAAATGAAAAAGAAACAACAGGTCTGGTATCTTTATCAGGGGAACCAGGTAGAAACGTTTGTTCAGAGGGGCTGTCCTGATTATCATTGGTTGTTTGCTGAGTTTCTCCTTTTGTCTAGTGCCACAGAGTGCATTAAAATCCACAGCCTTTCTCTCGGGCACACTGTGGGAACACGTTTTGTGTCTAAAGAAGGCCAGAAGGTTCTTATTAGCAATCATTCTTCAACTACCTAAGGAGAAAACAAAAGCCCCTGCCCTTCCCAGGAAGGACTCTCGATGTGGCCCAAATGGTCAGCACCTCATGGGCTTTGCTAAGAATTCCACAGCCCAGGTGAGGATGAAGCCAGCAGTTCCTCACGAAAAGGCGGTTTAGACATACACCTTTGCATGGAATAGTTCTATAAGGTGATTATTAATAATAATAATATTAATATTATTAATATTAATAATAATATTTCTAACTCCTCTTGAAAGAAATACTCTTTGACCCTCTGAAGTTTGAAGGTGGTTTTGTCGTTAGAATGCAGAGACTTTTGTTAGGGATATCTCTTTTTGTCTATCTCTATTTCCCAGAAAGAAGAAAAATGACAACCCAGATTCAGAAAAATTGCCCTTGACTCCACACACTGTCCCCTGAGGTGTGGTAATGACCAGACTGAAAACTATTTGACTGTTTGCCTTGTATCATCAGGCACCCCAAAAAATCCTATCATACCCTTACTGACTTCTGTCTCTTTTGGTGGTAGTTTGGGCAGGCAGACCCCTTTGATCAGCTGATGTGTCTATTCAAAGGGAAAGGAAAAGCAGAAGAAGGCACAGAGTTCACAGGGAGAGCGCAGTCTTTGTGGAGGCCCGGAGAGTGGCTGAAACCAAACGTCAGTGAAACCAGCCTCTGGGCCTGGCCAAAGATGACCCAATAGCTGGCAGGAAGTTCTCTACACCGAAATGTTCTCAGGATCTGGCTTGGAGGCAAAGTTGAGGCATTAACTTACCCCCCAAACAGATAAGCTTTTCATTATAGGGCTTCCTTGGAAAGCAAGTTTGACAAGTTGGATATTTATACCAGGACCGTGAAGTTTACTGGCAAGTTCAAAGGCATAATCCATTACGTCAAGCAGCTGCAAGTAGAAAGATGTTTAGCTATATTTTTTACATGAGTGATGGAAATGTTCAAGAAGGCATGATTTTTTCCAAAGGAAAGGCTGAGGTTAGGTAGGCAATACTTGGGTTATATCAACTACTATTATACTGTGCAAAATTGCAAAATAGGGAAGGGTGTGCTTTGGTTCTCTGTCTATTTTGTGCTGTATTTCTCCCACTCTGCTGCACGTCTACTGACAAACTCAGAAACCTAGACCCACAAATATATGTGTGTGTGTGTGTGTGTGTATGAAGTCTACACACACAGAGTTAAGAAAGCAATCATGTTTACTTCCAAAGCACCACTATATTCTGCCTCCCCCTTTTCCTGTAAAAATATTGAAGAAAGGGATAAGACATGCCAATCATCTACACCCAACATAGCAATGTCTTATATCCTTACTGAGATTATTTGTATTTTAAGCCTTAAAAGAATCTGAAGGATTGAACTTCAGGTGGTTTATGTTGTCATAGGGAAAAAGGAACAAGTGAAAGCAAGAGTGGAGGGCATGCATAGGAATCATACCTAGCATGGAGACTGACTAATTGTTGACTTTGAACAAATGATTTACTCTCTCTGGTCATCTAAGAAGATTGACACAGTGTTTGCCAATTTTTCTAAACACGAATGACAGAAGAGAATGAACATAATCTCTAAGATGTTTGGGAGGCAGAGCTCTAAGATTCTAATGCAAGCAAGAATTTTCTTTGGGATCTTATTTTGTTGCAGAATCTACTCCAATGTTGTGCCCTACTCCATATTTGGGTGTTCATGTAAAAATGTATATTCTTTCACCAATTTTCAGATACATTTGCTGTCGCAGAAAATCACACTGTACTTAAACCCTTTGTACTTACAGACTTCTGTGGTATACCACCAGTTAGTCTTGGAGATGTGTATGATCCAGTTTGAGAAGCAGTGTGTTATTCTTGGATTTAGTATTTTCTGAAGTCCCCCAGAGCTGCGGTTTTTGGTGATGGGTAGTTAAAAGAACACATGAAGAGTTTGCAGATACCACTGGCCTAATTGGGCAGTGGGTGCATTAGTATGGAGCTGGAGATTCTGACATCTTGGCCATACCAAGACTCCACTTTGGGTTCAAGAAGACTCTGTCATGGTTACTCAGAGGGCATTAGAATCCAAGGATCCTGCATGAAGGGTCAATCCATGCGCTCTTGGACTTGTGACTTGTCTTGGAGATGCGCAGATACTATAGCAAAGCAATGCCCTTGGAGCCATGACATACTGCCTTAGGGAGTCTAGATCACCTTGTACCCACAGTAAGTACGGAGTCACTCCAGGACTGGGTCCAAAGCAGAATTATCATGGACCCTCGTGCAAGGATTCTCGGGATATCACAGTGGGCCTGAGTTTTAGATACACAGAGCCAGACCTGGCCTTGCCTAACACATGGGTCTGGAGTTCATGCCAGTATGTGAAGATTGACCTGGAGCCCTGCTTTAATTGAGGGCAGGCATTTTCACCAGAATAAGGTGAACAACACGCTGGAAAGCACTCCTTGGTGCGACATTTCATCCATTCACATCGACTATTGTTGGGCCCTAAAAATGAATTCATTTTATCATATATCTCTGTTGCACGTTTAAGAGGCAGAAAGCCTCAACCTAAAAATTTGCTTTTTTTTTTTTTCTTTTTCTTTTTTTTGGAAATGAGATCTTACTGAACAATAGAAGCTTTGCTAATGTTCTGTTTACATTGACCCTCTGTTTTTGAAAAAAAAACATACCTATGTACCCTGTGGGATTTTATCTCACATCCATGTTAATTCTAACTGTTAGGCAACCCCTGTATAATATCCTTAGAAATTATACTGACGGTGCTGTCCGACTCTTTAAAGCACAGAGAAATCAACTTTCAGAGACAGCCAGAAACGGTTCACCCAGTAATCAATTCTGTAGGGACATAGAAAAGTAGTAAATAAAAACCTTCACTCAAGAGAAGCACATGATTAAGGAGATTAGGTTTCAAACATATAGGTTCTGGACTTTTGTCTGAGTAGGGAGAAATAAACTTAAGGTGATGCATTTTCAAGATGTTGTGACTTTTATTTAACTCTGTAAGATAAATCACAAAGCAGTAGGTAGAACTGAAAATGCTTCTGGTCCTTGGAATCCCTATTACATAGACCATCAAAGCCAGGTTAATATCGTAAATTGAGACAGGTAGGGGCATAGAGATGGTTTGGAGGGTGTTTAATATTTCATTAGTTTGATAAGGGATAAATATTTCCAAATATTGTCTGTGAACCTATGCAAAAAGAAAGAAAAAGAAGAAAGAAAGAAAGAAAGAAAAGAAAGAAAGAAAGAAAGAAAGAAAGAAAGAAAGAAAGAAAGAAAGAAAGAAA
>NW_023270377.1:16416548-16588831 GCF_011800145.1 Mirounga leonina
AAGGAAGGAAGGAAGGAAGGAAGGAAGGAAGGAAGGAAGGAAGGAAGGAAGGAAGGGGGAAAGGAAGAAAGGAAGAAAGAAAGGAAGAAAAATACTGGTGTGTGTTAATTAAAAGGGAGATTTTGGGACCTTATCTTTGACCAAGTGAAGTTCTGAAAAGGCTGGGAATTGATACTTTTATCACATCCCCAGCTGATTTTTTAACCCTAAATTTTGAGAACCACTTCATTAGGAAATGAAAGTTTTCTGGATTCATGGAGAATGATGATACTTGGCGGCTTTCTTCAGAAGGACATTAGTTAAATGTCTTCCCAGTTGGATACTAAATCAAGAATGGGCCAAAAGATGGGCTTGATAGGATAATGATAAGATGGAGGCAGACGACATTAAACTGATTTTTGAATCTGTCTCAACTATGTGGTTTCCAAAGCAATCTTCAAAAGAAATTTTACCCTATAAACGAATGCTTATGAAACCGATTTAAAATAACTACTCAGGAGTGTAAAAAAAAAAAAGCGTAAGAAACAGGGTTGTGCTTTGGGGAATCTGTATCCTGGCTACATGCCAAATTAACCAGGTAATTGCTGTATCCTGAGTTTCTAAATGGAAAATTGTTCTTTGTGCTTCGGATGGTTTAGTGCTATGTTTAATTGACCTTCTTTAATTAGGTTGGCTTGGTGATTCTTCCATTAAAAATCCCAATATTGTGATTACTTTTTTTTACTCTTTTACAGGGAACCAAATCTGAAGCTGGCTACAGACAGTTTGTTTAGAGTCAGCAAATAAAGAAACGAGGGAACTAGTTTATAGAATGAGTGTTGGTTTGTCAAACACAGTGAAGCGAAAGATCATTTTAGAAATGGAAAAGAAAATAGGTTTGCATGATAGAAGGTATTAGAAGCCCTAGGGTATTCTCAGCCCTGGGGTTAATTTCTCTGTGACAAATCACATATCATTTCTGTGTGTCAATTTCTTACATATGTCATGAAAACGACTGTATCTATGACAAGGTTGACCTATCAGTATTCAGTGGCCAAGACCCCTTAGGAGACTGCAGGAGACCAGTCAGCTGAGAAGTTGACTGCCAGGAGAAATTATTTTAGGTAGGCATGGTGATTTAGAAGTAGCATACTGATGGCTAATTAAGAATTGGTTTAAGGATGCAAGAGCAATGCTGAGATGAAACAGTAGGAATTGAAATAGGATTGTAGTTTAGAGACCCAGGACTGAGTTGGTAAGATTTTCCTGCCACGGTCCTAGCCCACCTATACTTAAGCACAGAGACCCACATTCTCATCGGTGTAGCCCAGTCCTTGAGCCATTCGGAGTCTAACTTGAGATGTATGAAGAATCAGTTCCCTATAATTTTATGTCATTGAGCTGCAGCTTCCCCTACCAAAGCTTCATCTTTGGGTATGATTTCCATTGGCTCTGACTTGTGCTTTTGCACTCTTCTGAATGCTAAATAACCTTTGGTTGTTGTTAGCTATTACTAGTAATACCCCTCCTAGGAGCTATGTATGGCATTATGGATTCCAGACCCCACACCGGGGCCCTATCTCAGCCCAAATGGACCTCTGACAATCTCTGCAATGCAAAAAGACTGTCTTTGGGGTCCCAAGGAATTCTTGCTGCTGGGACTCTGCCTAGGTGGTCAGATCAAGCCTACCTGGTCGGAATAGGTTAGGGAAGGCCTCAGATTTTGGACAGAGTCACTGGGGTCTTTGTTTCTTCCCCTGAGGGACCATTTCTACTGTATGGCTAGTTCTCTTAGCCCTGGCCCTGCCATACTTAGCTGCTCATTGCCAGTTTGCCATGATGGTGCCACTGTTCTCGTGGGTGAGCTTCTGTTAACCACACAGTCAGACCCGAGGACTGGGGAAGAGGCAAGATTTCATCAAGGTCCTAAGTCATTGGTTGTTTTGTTCCCAAACAGTTGGCATGTCACACCTGGATCATCTAGTTGCATTTACCCCTTTAAAGGCCATGCACTGGGCCCCAAAGTCTGAATTTATTCCAGTCAAAAATGAAGAGAATTAAAGAAGTTCTTCAAATATCTTGCAGCCAAAATATGAAAAATTCCTAAAAATAAATTCAACATTTATTGAGTACCTACCATGTAAAGCACTGACATATAAATATGGTACATGCATTAATTTCTATTAAAGGAAGATATAATACCTGCCCTAATGAGATTCATATCCTAGCTGGGACCACAGTTATTTTTTTAAGAAGATTTAATGTATTTATTTGAAAGAGAGCTATCATGAGCGAGGTCTGGGGGGGCAGAGGGAGAGGATCAAGGAGACTCCCCACTGAGCAAGGAGGCTGATGCGGGGCTCGATCCCAGGACTCTGAGATCATGACCTGAGCTGAAGGCAGACACTTAACTGACTGAGCCACCCAGGTGCCCCCACATTTATTTTGACAATGTTTATGGACTGTTGTCAACATCTAGGACATATATTTTCCTTGTTTATGAAAATATTTTGTATCACATTTCATTTAAAAGCTGATTAACTCAACAAAGCTGATATTTACTAAAGCAGGCTATTTTACCTGCAACTCTTCTACCTGAAGTTATTAGTAATGATGATCCTTCAAGACTCTTAAAATACTAACAGTGCTGGGTTGGTCCATGGACAGGTTTCAATTCATTTATTTAACCCACACCTCACAGGCATCTATACCAATTTTCCCCTATGGCAGATGTCATGGAAAAACAGATGATGAAATCCTCAAGAAATTTATAATCCAATTGGGAAGATCAGGTTTAAAAATGACCTTAGTATAAGAAAAAAAATGAAATGAGTACCATAATAAGTTATAAGTTAATAACAAGGATGGGTTAATTGCAATGAGATTTCAAAAGTGGAGATAATTATGGGGTATTTAATTTCTGACCTCACTGAAACTGTTTTCACTCAAAGTTCAGGGTAACAGCACTGTCAGGTCCTAGCAATATTGGATATTGCCTAGAAGCTCAAGACATGCCCTAAGTTGGATGGTGAAGAATGACCGTGGAAAGAGCTACTCTATGCTATGCATTTACTCATTCTAGTGCAAACCATTCTGGATTTTATCCCAGGGATGGATGGGAACCCATAAGTAAAAGAATCAGGCTCTTCACCAAAAAGAGCACTCATTTTCTTTTCTCTCTCATAGGAAAGTTCAGATGCTTGAATGGATTTTTGCCCTGATGAGCAGCAAGTCCATGGGGTTGCAATCAAAACAAGAAGGAAAAGTTAGGACATAGTTTAGACTTCCAGATCCAAAGTGCTTCAATTCATTTATTGGCACATTTACAGGTATCTCTCTTCAGTCTCCTGAGAAGTGTGGAGAAGAGCAGCTGCCCAGGCTATTAGCCAGTGTTAGATATCCCCTCCCAGAAACTGATCCAAAGCACAGATGAAATATGCAAAGAACAAATGCAAGACCATTCCTTCCTCAGTGCTACAGGAGATGCATTGTTAGGTCCTTTTGGAGTGGGAGAAGGAAATTAGATGGAGGATAGTTCTTATCAACCAGTTCTGCAGGAATTATCAAGAGTGCCATTTACTAAAGAATTACCAGAACACAGGACATGTCTTTAACTCTAACTGAGTGGGGAAATGATCAGAGATAAGGTATCAGGGTCCCACTTCAGTTTGTGCCTTTACTCTGGCCTTGCTCCCCGATTTACGACAAACTACCTTGTCTTGGTAAAAGAGCATAAGTCCAGTCATCCACAGTAGCTCTAGTTACTGGAACCAACCCTTTGCTAGAGTTAGTTCATAGCGTGGCTTGCTAGCGAGAGGTCCTTATGAGGCAATGAGATCTGAACCTTAATTGGAGGCTATTTTTTTATGTGTCTTCTACGATCTTTTCAATAAAATAAAATGGAAAATAAAAAAGTGATGTTTACCTGGCAATACTGTGCATCTTCGTAAGTGGTAAAACAATAGAATTATTAAAAGCATGTAAGAATTATTAACAAGTATGTAAGATTTCAACTGGAGGGAGAAGAGAAGCTCAAACATCCAGAAGGATTGTATTAAATGAATTTTAAAGCCACATTTAACTATTTTTAAAAAAATAAACTTATTTTTTAAAGTTAAATTTATCAAACTATAGCCTAATACTTTTATCCCATTATCCCATAGCCTAATACTTTTATCCCAAGTTTATACTAAAATGAGAAAGAACAGATTTATAGAATGTATCTGGCATATATAGCAACCATGCCAGATAACATCATTTTCAAAGAAATCATGACCATATATATGTGGAGGGAAAATGCAAAATGTCTTGTTCCTCAAAATTACCAATGAAAAGCATTTGCTAACTTCTGCTGGAGTTTCCAAAAAGGTGAGTAACATCCTTGCGAATACTGCATGTTGTAGAACTCCACCTATTATTTCTTGGGGCACCTGGGTGGCTCAGTCAGTTAAGCATCTGCCTTCTGCTCAGGTCATGATCCTAGGGTCCTGGGATGGAGCCCAGCATCAGCATGGCTCCCTGCTCAGCGGGGAGCCTGCTTCTCCCTCCCCCTCTGCCCCTCTCCCTGCTTGTGCTCTCTCTTGCTCTTTCTATCTCTCTCAAATAAATAAAATCTTAAAACAAAAACAAAAAACTAAAACTAAAAGAACTCAGGGCAAAGAGAAATTTCTGCGTGTGCACAGATGGGCGAGACTTTTGGTGTCCCTCTGGTCTTTTCCAACTGAGTCAGTAAGTACCAGCAAATTCACCTTCCCATCTGAAGTACGACGGTGAGCATTCTTCTCAGGAGCTCTCGGGCTCCGCTGTACCCCACGCACTGAGAGAAGATGTGGTCATCACCGAGGGGCAGGCACACAGCACAAGCTTGCTGGAGCTGCTGTGCGGCAGGGCAGCGGGCAAAATTGTGAAGACTTGGGGATCACAGGAGTCGTGTTTTAGGTTAAAAAACTCGTGTGTGTGCGTGTGTTTTCGGAGGGGGGCGTGACATTCAACCTCAAGTCTTTTGTACTTGCTATTTCCTCTCAGGGCTTCTCAACAAGGATGCCACAGGGGCAGTTTTGTTGGATCGATCTTCGTTGTCTGTGGCTGTCCTATGCATTGCAGGGCATCCGGCCTCCTTAGTTCTGTCACCTGATGACCCTCAGCAGTGTCTCCTCCTCTAGTCGTCCCCCATTCCGGCCCTCCCCTCCACCCCCTGTCACTGTGACCCTCAAGCACACCCCACACTGTTGCAAATGGCCCTCTGGGCGGAGGAGTGCCACCGGAGGTTGAGATCCCTGTGGTTTATGGTGCTCTTAGTCCTGCTTTTCACATCAGTCCGCCTTATGTCCTTCAGGCCTTTGTTCAGTGCTGCCCTCCCCATGGAGTCACCATGACCACCATGACAGGTGTGCCCAGCTGGGTAAGTCCTCCCTGCCTCTCTGTGCTCTGTTTCCCCTTCCCTCCACCTCTATTTTTCTCCACAGCCTGTCTCACCATCTGGTATGTAATTTTTGCTTGTTTATGTTGTCCCCACTTCCCACTCACCCTAATAGGCACTTAATTAATATTTGTCAAATACAAAAAGCTAAGTGGAGCAGGATGAATTGTTCTTTGGCCTCCTGAATTTTGGACTACATCAGACAAGGATAACAGAAGGAGACATAGACTATTCCAGAATATCCCACAGGCTTGTTATTCTGTGCCCTGCCACACATTCATCGACTTGGAGAAGTCCACGCCCTGAGGTGGACAATGGTGAAAGCCTTCCTTCCTTCTTCCTCTGCTTCCCCCATAGGCCCCAGCCACCCAGCAGGGGACCAGCATGAGAATCAGTGGTTGGCACTGGAGGAAACACATGGCATACCAGAAGTAGCATGATGCACGTACAGTTGCATGAGGGTATTGTTGCCAGGCATGGGATGGGAGTGGTTGCTGGGACTCCAAAGATGAGAGTCATACAAGGAGGATGGTGTGAGAAAGCCTTGAACTTTGGTTGAGGACAAGCCAGCCAGAGGCGATTCTTTAAGGAAGAAGCTGCCAAGATAAATATCCTAAGCTCATTATTTTCCTTCCCTCCATCTCCTGCTTGGGCTCTTCGCTGACTGTGGTGAGGGCAGAGCTGGAGGGCTAGTGTGCTCACTGCTGCAGTGCAGGCAGATAGCAGGGTGGAGGAGGGATGGAGAAACAAAGCCCATCTCTAGTGAGAGAAGCAGGGGAGGGAAAAACAGTGACATGCACAAAGAAGCTTCTACCACACCTCCAACCACCCTCACAAGTTCTGTAAAAGGCTTGACTATCCAAGTGGAACCCAAAATAAAAGACTGTTATAGGTTCTTGCAGACTGATATATGCTTATCAGCCCCCAGTAAGGTCATTTTCAGAATGGATTAAACCATGCCCTTTCTTTCAAGATAGGGCTATCAACCTGGGATTCTGTGAGTGTAGATATAAGAACTGTGAGGTATTCCTCCTTCTACATTCATTGGTTACAGAATATGAGGGTTAGTATTGGATAAAGTGAATGAGATTCCTCAGGAAATAATTTTATTCTCCATTAAGAATGGGATGAAAAAGAATCTGCTTTAGATTTAGTACAAGTCAAGTCAACATCAAATATCCCAAAGTCACAGGGAAAAAGAAAAATAATGTGGCCCATTAAATAGCAAGTGACATGGTCTACCCTATGGAGCAGTGACCTACAGGGTATTTACAGAGGTTGTAGAAGAGGGGTTCCCATGAAGCTCACATGAATATATTATATAAGTACTGTATTATGTAAGTTATATAAATATATTATACAAATATATGCACATATATAATGTGTATAATTATATAATATATAATAATCTATTATTACTCTATTATATAAAAATAAGCACAATATACACATATGCATATCTCAAGGGAACATTTCCGTATCCTACAGCTTTGGGTAGATAAGAAACTACAGCTGTGTGTGTATGTGGTTGGGAGAGGGGCTGCCAGACTGAAAGAAGACTAAAGTGGGCTGCTCTGCTGATTGTCAGAGACATAGGAGTAGAACGTGTATGTTTACCGACAAACCAGCTAAAGTTAGATTATCCAACAGTCTAAAACACCAGGATCTCTTGGGTCATCTGCTGTGGCACATGGCAAACTGTCTCCTGGTTGAGCTTCGGCTAAGGGCATCCTAGCCCCTCTCCCAAATAGCTCCTGTAGGCCTGCTGGGTCCCCACAGAAGACTGGGTGAGGCCAGCATTTTCTAGAGCAGAAAGCCCGTAAGGACAGAGCAGGAAGACCTCTTTAACAGCTAGTGTACGAGTCCTATAATCATCTATGATTGGGTGTTATGGTGTGTCTTTGGTTTTTACAAAAGAATAGAAAAGCAATTTGTTGGTGATTTCTTGAGGGATTTTAAAGGAAATGAGAGGCTACCTGGGAATATTTCTGAAGATAAAAAGAATAGATGAGAGACTTCTCCCAGGGCGATCTAGAGTGGGTCTTTCTCTTTTCCCATTGCTCCATTGCTATGTCCCAAGGAGTGGCAGGAACACAGCTGGGACTGAGCAGAGATTTCCTAGCCTCATCTGTGACTAACAAGCAACAGATCTGTTTGCTGTCAGGGGACCTCTACAGGCCTGGAGAAGGAGGATGCCAGCACCCATGCCCTGTTTTCTGAACATCACGTCAATATCTTATATTTTTATCTGAGCTGATCAGGAGACAAGTCAAAGGAATAGGCAAAGGAGCAGTGATGTCTAAGATTGACTATCCCACTTCCCTACAAAGATGGAGACTTACAGTTATTTCATTTGATTTAAAGAAGAGAAATGGACAATTATTGCATGCCTTTTTAAAAAGTGAATTTGAGGGTGCCTGGGTGGCTCAGTTAGTTAAGCGACTGCCTTCGGCTCAGGTCATGATCCCGGAGTCCTGGGATCGAGTCCCGCATCAGGCTCCCGGCTCAGCGGGGAGCCTGCTTCTCCCTCAGACCCTCTCCCCTCTCATGCTGTTTCTCTCTCTCTCTTTCTCTCAAATAAATAAATAAATAAAATCTTTAAAAAAATAAAAAGTGAATTTGAGGCTCACACTGGCTAAGCATAGATCTTTCTAAAATAATTGCTATATTTGTAAACAAAACCAACTAAACTATGCTACTGTTTCCCATTAGATTTTCACTTTCCCTTATTGCTAACTTTAGGGCCTGATGATAGCTGATACACAGACACCTAAAAGAGGTAATACTAAAGATCCATCCTTCATCCAACAGTAGGAAAGGAGAACCCAATGGGACAATGAGAAATGGAGTAGGGAGATGGATATATCAGACAGATGCTAATGGCATAAAGATACAGGATTCCTTAGAATAGAGATTCTGGAAAACAACCAAACAGAAGAGAGGAGAAGTGACAATTATATAATATTTCTTTTAGGCTGCTTCTTAATTTTCTTTTGACCACCGTGACATCATGAAGACCTTCAGTGGTCCTTAGAAATAAGTATACTCTGAGTGTACCTTGTTAGAAAATCTCCAGGCCTGTCCCATTCCTCTGTTCTGGCTGGGTTGACTGCTTCATATCCTGGCACTGTCTTTTTCATGGGTAAGAACAACAGCCTCACCAGCCTCCATCTCCTGAAGGCAGGCATGAAGGACCTGCTCCACCTGGCTCTAGGTTAGTCAGTGGCTTCCTCTGATTCTTAAAGTCACTATGCCCAAATCCTGCACTTTTTACTTCCCTCCACCTCCTCGAGCTTGCCTCTCCTATCCTCTCCACCCTTGTCGAGCTGACAAGTCCCATGTGTGCCTCTATACTTCCTGTACCTCCTCCCACCTCAGCCATTGATCCCTGACATTTAAGAAGTTTGTGGATCATTCTGGCGAGAAGGCTGACCTTTAGAAGTATGTCCCTGATGAAGTACGTGAAAAATAAAGAAAGGGACAGGAGAAAAATGCTACCTGAAACCTAGATTAAACAGTATCTCGAGGGGATTCCCAATTAAGAAAAACTGATATATGTTTATTGATTCCAAAATACATTCTCTCTTACTTAATACTGCTGAAGACCATAAATGGATGTGTTCGTTTTTGTGTTTTGCCTTTCATTGTCTTTGTGTCTTCCTGCCTTCCCAGCAGTACTTTCTTCCACCTCCTTCCCAATATGAGTGCTCCATTTCACTTTGGCTTTATTTAAATACTTAAGGGCAAATAGAGTAAATTTGGCAGCAAATAATCCAAGTGGCTTCCCCCATTGGTAGCTGTGTTTCTGATGCCTTCCTGCTTGTGTCATTAGCATCCTGAAGCAAGCTCACATAGGAGCCCATTTCATTAGTTGCATAGATTAAGAGGAGTTTCGTTCTTTTCTGTCAGAGGCCAAGACCAGTCATTAATTTATCAAGAGAATTAAATATACTCCTGGGGGAACAGCCCAAACATTATTTTTATTGCTGGCAGCAAGAATTGATAAAATGTCTATCATCCATGAGAGCAGCATCCTTTTTGATTTATGTACTTTATGGGGTAAAATAAAAATGGCAAAAAGTAACACATATTCTGAAATAGTCCACGAGAGAATGTATAACATTAAGAACTCTTCTCAAAAGGTGCAGGAAATGCCATCAGTCAATCATAAGCCTCTAGAGATGGTTCAAAGGGCTTAACAACCCAATCATTTTTAAATGAATTAGCTTGTTTGAAAATGGTCTTTGTTGAAGGCTTGATAAAAGGATGTAAATAGGTTAGATACTTTTTCCCTTCACATTTTTATTTTGGATGGCCAGAAAACCTTTTCATCAGCCAGCACTGTGTCTATCAGAATCTACACTTACCAGTCAATGAATAAATCCGATAAACATTTATTGAAGGCATACTGAGTGCCTGGCACAGTGCTGCCTCTGGGGACACAATAGTGACAAGGAAGACTCAATCACTCCCTCTCATGGAAATAGACCATAAACCACTGACCAACGTATAATATTTTGGAGAGTGATGAGTAATACAAAGAAAAGAATAGAATAGAAAATAACTAGGAATGGCCATATCATATAAGGTGGTCGGGGAAGACATTTCTGAGAAGGTAGAACCTGATTTATGAGAGGGAGTGAGCGTTTGGAGAATTTTGGAGAAACATTTCAACAGAGTGAATAGCATGTATACTGGCCCTAAACTGAGAATAGCTTTGGAGTATCTAAAGAAAAGGAAGCAGGCCAACAAGGACAGATCAGACTGCAAAGGGAGGAGAGTGGTCTGAGACCAGAGCAGAGAAGTGGGCCCAGATAGTGGCATGGGTTTAATTCCAGTGTACTAGAATGTCACTGGAGGCTTGCTCAGTCGACTGGTAGAGTGGGGTTCACATTTTTAAAATACCCTTCTGGCTGCTGTGTGGAGAACAGACTTTAATGGGGCAAGAGAGACAGATGGCAGACCAGTTAGGAAGCAACTGCAGAGTTCAGGTATGAGAAGATGATGGGTTAGACTGAGATTCTGGTAAAGATAGAGAGAAATGGGTGAGTTTGAGATACAGTTTGGTTATTGAACTGGCAGAATGGGCTGATGGATTGGATGAGGGAGAGTGAAGGAAAGAAAGACAGAAGAGCTAACTCTTGGCTTTTAACTTGAACAACCTAGTAGATTATGCTCCTGGTTCCTTTCATGGCCACCTAAGCAAAGACTATCATAATGGAACCAGATGTATCTTCTTTAGTAGCTGAACAATATGAAAGTTGAATATTTTGACCCAAATAATACCACAGGTTGGTTGGTTATTTATTTAATCACTAACTTTGTAGTCAATACTAAATTGTAGCTATTTACTCTAACGTATTTTCTCAATGTAGTGATGAATTATTTTGAGTTATAGCAGTATCTGTATTCAAAATGATGATAAATTCATTGCCTGTACGTGTTAGGGATTAGGCATAATTCTTCCAAGGAAAAAAATTCTTGAGTGAGTAGAATAGAATACTTGACTTTTTGCCAAGGTGTGTTTGGATTTCTATAGAATCCTTTCCTCTTTTTAAAGGTCAAGAGAAAGCCATTTGGATGACATGGAACTTATGCCAAATGCTGATTCTTATCCAAGGTTAACATATTTTGAGATCCATTCAGCAAAGTGATTTCTCTTTGATGTTTCATTTAAAAAGAAAAATTTTATTGCGTAATGAGGTAAATTAATGCCCTGCAAATGTAATGTGCCTCTGTGATATACAGAGTATTTTAGTTTTTATACACTTAGCAAAGCGTTTATTCTATTATCACGTAATCACTTCCAGCCTAAATAAAGACTCTAGAGCTTAATGCACAATGAATCCAAGCTTTTAGCAGTTTTATTACTGTATCAGTTATTAATTTAAATTTGTGTCATTTTTAGTTAACAAGAAAGATAGCTTAAAGATTTGTTTGCATTAGATTTTATTGAATATCCTGTGCGTTGGGGTATTTAACATTGCAAGAATAAGCTACGATATTATTGCAATCTAGGCATTCTTATAGTGCATTTAATCCTCCAACATCCAAAAGTGCTCTAAAAACCATAAATATAAGGGACTCATTTAACTTTCAAGTGGTAAAACTGTGTGGGAGATAGGTGTCTGAGTCAGAGAAGTGGTGATGCTCCCAGTAGTTAATAATCCAATAGTTTACACTATGCGTTAGTACATGACATCTCCATATGTATGGGGAAGATGAATTAGCTGACACTTAACAA
Source organism: Mirounga leonina (assembly GCF_011800145.1). Taxonomy (NCBI): domain Eukaryota; kingdom Metazoa; phylum Chordata; class Mammalia; order Carnivora; family Phocidae; genus Mirounga; species Mirounga leonina. Next base: position 16,428,191 of record NW_023270377.1, read on the forward strand.
CAACTTAGAGCTCCATGATAAAGACCCAAAGACATACCAAGTAGGTCTAATCCTTCTTGTTTTAGTAAGTCTATTTCCTGAAATGAATTGCAGAACCCCTTAGCCCTTAATTTAATTTTTCCCTGAGCCTATGTCTTCCTGGTAATAGTAATAGTTACCTTTCACAATTACCTATGGCATGCCAGATGTTCTAGGGACATTGCCTTACGGAATCTTCATGTACCAAATAATCCTCGTAGGTACAACTGTTTAATTCCATTTTATAGATGAGGTGAGTGAGGTGCCCAGAATTTCAGCAATTTGCCAAGTTTATAATTTCAAAATAATTTCATGTGTATGGAGGAGGGTAGAGGGGAGTGTGTAATTCTCAGAGAATCGTGATTTTAACACCATGTGGCAAGATATTTTGAGATATTATTTTCCTTTTGATAATTTACATCATTTCTTTTCCACTCTACCCCCAACCAGAAAAGATACTTCCAAGCAGAAAATGGAGGGTGTAGACTATGGATTAAGGCCCATGCCTATGAACAGTCCTCCTGCATGTGAACAGTACAGATATTGAGAGGAAATATTTAGAAATATTTATAACAATTTCGCAGTAACTTTATGTCTGCTGACTCTCAGATAATAATGTAAATGGGCTTGTCTTTTTTAGAATTCACTTTTCTTTATTTCATTTTTGCTTATAAAAGTATTGATCCATGATGAAACTGGAGATGGGGAGACTGATACTTCACCACAGTTAGTTAAGAGGCCTTGGACTAGTTAGTGGGCACAAGAAGAAAGCATGAATATTTAGTGAGCCCCCACTAATGGGACCCTGTGTCCTCCTTTTTTGGGAGGAGACAGAACACCATGGAGGCAAACAGACTCCAGGAAAGAGGTGGCTACACAGTAAATTGAGATGGTTGGAACCCTAGATCAACTGGCAGAGATTCCTATGCCCCAGTGAGTCATGGAAGCCACAGAATGTAAGCCTCCAAGCAAAGGCAGAGCAATAGTTGAATGAGACATTGGCTTTATAAAGGTTAGTTGGAAAAAACTGAGGGTCATTTCAGCAGCCACTTTTATGGAACCCCAGAATATGACTGATATTCCAAGAACACTTGAAGCCCAGATTATGAGATTATGACTGCCCATCCCCCAAACCCCCAAACTTGGTGTTGTGTTGGATTTTTGTGTGTGTTTGTTTTTGTTTTTTGTCATTCCTTGAACACTCAGACTCTGAATTTTGGTACAGTCCTAGAGAAAGAATTATGGCTCAAAACCTTGAGTTTAGTATTTTGTACCCTGGCTCAAGTAAGATAAAAATGAAACTTAAGTTGTGTATTTCTTAGTTTGTCAACCAGTGATACATGCCCCAAACAAAGATGTACTCAAAACCAGCCACCAGATGATCTTAGGTATTAGTAAGCGTAGGCTAAATTCCTTTATTTGCCTCAAGAGAAGATATCATCCTTAGAGCCAAGGGCATTAGTTTTCCCCAGAAGGCGATGAGCTCTCAGGCTGCCAGTATTTTCATAGTGATTCAGACTCCAGAAAGTCTGATGGTATCATTGATTCTAATTTATCTACTCCTATTCTTAATCAGTTCCAGGATTCCGCCGACTTTCTCTTTGACATGTTTCTCATATTTGTTCTTACTTTCATATTTCTACTGCAATCAAACCAATTTATCTTATCATTTCCTCAAACTTTAATTAGTAAAATACCTGATCTCCAAGACTCTCGTCTGTCCTATCTCCTATCCCCTCCCCTCTCCATTTTTTTTTTTTTTTAATAGCCTTACACCAAAACATTCTTTAGATCGTGGCAGGGCCCTGCTCAAAACCCAGATTCTTATTGTTAACAGAATAAAATCTAGACTCCTGCATCTGACCACAACCAGCTTTTCCAGTTTTATCTCCTATTGCCCCCTTCCCAAACAGTTGCCTTCCTCACCCTCTCATCCCCCATCCTTGCCCTCCACCCCCACCCCCCCGCCCCCCAGCTGCCTGCTGTCCTCTGGACACAGTAGGCTTAATCATGCCTGTTTCTGGGCTCTTGCTGAGCTTTCTGCTTGAACACCTCCTTCCTTCTGCCTAGGCAAATGTTCCCCATTCTTAAATTCTTGGAGTTCTCCCTCCTGCAGGAAGTCTTCTTTCATCTGGGTGCTTCCTATTTCTTCTCCACCACTCTTGGCATTAATTCCTTCCTGCCTGATTTTTATACCCAGCTTTGTTTGCCTGGGGTTCTTCAGGTTTTAGCACTGAAAACCCTCATCCTAGGAAACCCTTTAATTCTGGGGTACTATCATTATGTGTTGGGGGTCTCTTATCCTCTGTTCTCAATGAAATTGGAGTCTTGGTAATGGTAGGAAGTGTACTGGATTCTTGTTTTCTAGTGTTATATAAGTACTCATCCATGTGAAATGTCTACTGTCCAGCTAGTCTCTATGTTGAGGACTGCATCTTAGTCTTGCATTTACCCTACACACATTCATCTGATACATCACTTAAAAAAAAAAATGCTCAACTGGGGGGAGGTGGCTCAGTCAGTTAAGTGTCTGTCTTTGGCATGGGTCATGGTCTCAGGGTCCTGGGATCGAGCCCCGGATACCCTGATCAGTGGGGAGCCTGCTTCTCCCTTTGCCTCTGCCCCAACCGCCCCCCCGCCCAGCTCATGCTCACTCTCTCTCTCCCTCAAATAAATAAATAAAATCTTAAAAAAAAAAAAAAAAAGAAAGAAATCCTAAACGGAAGCCAAGAAATTAGAGAACTCTTTAATGAGTATTACACTTGTCTACTCCTAAAGTATTCCACCACATATTTTAGACCCTGTCAGGACTCCTAGAAAGAAATTTGCAGCTGATTCTCTGAAACCATCTTGGTTGGGGGAGTCCAGAGTATTTTGGAAGTTTTAAAATAAACTTGGACTGCCCCTTCAGGGGGAAATTTTCTCTGGTTTCTCTGCACCAGAAAGCCCTCTCTTTTCTGCCTATTTTATTCCCCCTAAGGGTGGAAGGAAATGGGGAAGGGGTATAGAAGGAGAGGACTTGTGAGTATATCCTGGAAAACTTATGCAAGCTGCATGAGCAGAGATGCATCCAGGGAGGTGTTTTCTCAGAAGTGAAAGGAAAGCTCACAGGAGATTCTATTGCATGCCCCATACTGCTCCCCCAATCCCACAAAAAACCTCTGTAGCCAACTTACAAAATTCTATCTAATATGCAAGCTTTTGGGTAAACAAGTTTCCATCCACTTTGAAAAATGTCTGAGACAGTTTATAGCCAATGATCCCATTATAATAAATGTCTCCCCTGGGTCATAGAGAAATTGCTTCTTGCATTTAGCATTTGGGCTATCTTTTATTTTCTGTGATGCCTACTGTCCTGAAATGTACCAAGAACTTTCAATGTACAAAAAGTTAGCTATTCCTCTGGGGTCAGAATAGAAACTAAAGTATATTGGTTTTGGATTCATAAAGTATTTTAGAAGAAATTTCCTTGATAAATAGGATCTTAGGGGGAAATTTAGAAAAAAAAATTAGAGGTAAATGGGGCAGAGAAACAGAACCAATATCACATATACATACATAGAGACAGAGATTCATTTAAGAAATTGGCTTATGTGACTGGGGGTGGGGGGCTTCCAAGTCCAAAATCTGCAGGGCAGTCTGTAAATTCAGCAAAAGTTGAAGTTGTATTCTTGAGTACAAAGATTGGAAACTCAGGTAAAGTTTCTGTGTTGTAATCGAGGCAGAATTCTTGCAAGGGACCTCAGTCTTTTGAGGTCTTTGACTGATTGGACAAGGCCCACCTACCTTACAGTGAGTAGTAATCTGCTTTACTCAAAATCTATTGATTTAAATATTAATCACATCTAAAAATACCTTCACAGCAATATCTAGACCAGTGTTTGACCAAAGAACAGGGCACCATACCCTAGCAAGTTGATACATGGAATTAATCATTGCAGTGGAACATGATACTATTCCATGTTAAAGAACAAATTTTTATTAAGCTTAAGCAAGTTATCGATTCAAGCTAAGAGTTATATTTTAAAACCTAAAGTAGCCCCCGGATGACAAAATCTCTGAAATTTCCTCACTGCATATTCTTAAAGTTGAGTCATGTTTAAATATAAAGTAAGTTTAATTTAATTTTTTACCTCTCCCCCTGAAAAAAAAAAAATGACATGAATGTAAAGTTCCCCACTCTTCCCGGTTTAACACAGTAGGCCAAGAGAAGGCATGATTTGCAGCATTTGTAAAGCTAACAGAAAAACACTGCAGGGGAAGGTCTCAAAACCACAGAGTAAGGTAAATACTAGGTTGTAATCTAATTAGCAAATGATAATAGAAGCCAATGGAAAACAGGCCACATGCCCAAGAACTACAATTCCCTTGGGAAATCAATGATTGATCGCTTGGAAACAGATAGGGGAAAGCGTGTTCTTGCCTTTGACCTGGAACATAGATCACGGCTTCCAGCCCAAGTAAAAGCAGTTGTGAAAAACCAAATGCTTTACATTCCAGTGGTCTGTCATTTACATGGAAGACCTGTGAAGTCCTCCTGCGGAAACGAGTGACACTTGCAATTAAATTCCTAACTCAACTGGGAAAGGTTGCTGGATGTGGAATTGCATTAGTAAAAAGTACTAGATTCCTCAACTTGAAAACAGAAGGTGTAGTTTTGGGGGTGCCTGGGTGGCTCAGTCGGTGAAGCGTCTGCCTTTGGCTCAGGTCATGATCCCAGGGTACTGGGATTGAGTCCCACATCAGGCTCCTTGCTCATCTGGGAGCCTGATTCTCCCTTGCCTGCTCCCCCTGCTTGTGCTCTCTCTCTCTTTGTCAAATAAATAAAATCTTTTTTAAAAAATAAAATAAACAAACAAATAAATAAATAAAAATTTTAAAAAGTAAAAGGTGTAGTTTCCTAGGCCCTGCCCAACTCACTGCCACATGCCACTCATATAGGAATGTACAGTACCCAGAAGATAAAGAGTAACTGTGACTACCTATCTTCCTGTTCGCTGTTGAATAGACTGTTCCCTAGCAGAAGTCCCCATTGGAAGGTTAGTGCTGTTTTTAAGCTTCTGCATCTCTGCCTCTAGGAGGGATGATCTGCTCCAAGATAGGATGTCAGCTGAAGAACGAAGCTCTGTTTTCTAGAAGAGAAAAGATAGGGAACTATGTCAGGCTGTGAACAACATTTTAACACAGTTAAAGGAATTTTACTGTAAGATTGTGGAATGATGACATTGGACGACCTCGGAGTATATCATCCTTAAGCCATCATTTAGATAGGGCTGTTCACCTGAACCAACAAGTATCATCCTGAACTGTCTGTGAGTGGATCAGCTGGGAGAATTCACAAAGGCAGCCAAAAACAATCTGAAGGACAGAGTGGGAGTGAAGGTGCAAGACTGTTTAGAAATCAGAGGGACAACTGGTTTTGTATTACAGATGAAAGGGAACCAAAGAGTAGGGAAAGCAGAAAGAAGGAGGTTTCTCTTTGTTCAGGCCACAAGAAATGTGTGTATCAGGACAAGGCAAGAGCCCTTCTAAACTAATTTACAAAGTAAAAGAGAATGTAGGCCAGAAGGATCCTGAAGACGGTCTTTGTAGCAAAACTAAATGGCCTGGCCTGTTCCCTATGGTCAGAAAAGGAGAATTAAATTCATGCATGATTTAATCAAAGCTAAAATCGCTCCTCAAAGTAGTCATTTCTAGAAAATTACTTCTCTCCTTTTAAATTCCCATTCAATTATGTTCCATTACCTTTAGTTAACAAGTCTCATAAATAAATATTGACTAATTGCAGCCACAGTAATCGGAGCTAGGTAAAATAAAAAATCAGGTCTGAAAATGGGCAAGGGTCATATATATCCAGAGCCATAAAAATACTCTTACTCTCTGATCCATTGATAATATATAGGTGATTTTGTTCTAGGAAAAATCAGTTAAAACATATACACACTTATTTTTTTATGTTCATCTTTCAAATATATGCAATTCATATCCTTGGAAATAATCTTTTTTTTTTTTTAAGATTTTATTTTATTTATTTGACAGAGAGAGACAGCGAGAGAGGGAACACAAGCAGGGCAAGAGGGAGAGGGAGAAACAGGCTTCCCACTGAGCAGGGAGCCCGATGCGGGGCTCGATCCCAGGACCCTGGGATCATGACCTGAGCTGAAGGCAGACACTTAACGACTGAGCCACCCAGGCGCTCCTCCTTGGAAATAATCTAAATGTCCCCAATTAGGAAAATATTCGAATAAATTATGTTAATGTCATCTAGCAGGGTATCATGCAGCCATTAAAGTGATGTTTATCAAGAGTTTTTAATTAAATGAGAAATACTTATAATAAAACACTGAGGAAAATAAAGCAACATAGAAAAAAGTATACATTATAATTTCAATTCTCAGAAGGCAGAGAAGGCAAAGGGCTGGACAGAAGAATTAAAAATGTTAACAGTGGGTACCTCTGAGCGATGTTATTATGAGTACTCTGATATTAGGAATTATTATTTTCATTAGAATTTTCAATATTTTTCCAAATATATTTAGGAAGCGCACCATAACAAACTCGTAAAAGAAGACAGAGAAAAAGACGGAAAGATGGCAATGAGGATACAGCTTTTCTCAAGTGGGAAGAGGGAGGTCAAGTTGCAGGTAGACGGGTAATGACACCCAAATTTCAGACACCGCTCGAGTGCAAACGACTTGTGTGTAGTTCTGACTGAATCACATATTAGAAATGTCAGGCGCCTGGGTGGCTCGGTTGGTTAAGCGACTGCCTTCGGCTCAGGTCATGATCCTGGAGTCCCTGGATCGAGTCCCGCATCGGGCTCCCTGCTCGGCGGGGAGTCTGCTTCTCCCTCTGACCCTCCCCCCTCTCATGTGCTCTCTCTCTCTCATTCTCCCTCTCTCAAATAAATAAATAAAATCTTAAAAAAAAAAAAGGAAATGTCAAGATTATACCATAGTCAGCTATCTAATACCTCTATGACTTTGTAATTTTGTTTTCTGATATCTCATGCCAGATAGCAAAAAGGAGGCTCTCAAAGAATGTCAGCTTGGAAAGAGAAAAAAAACAACAAAGCAAATCGAAGAACAAAGAGTCTAAAATAAGACCCAGTGGGCATAGTTATTATTTAAAACATTGGGTGTTCCTTCTTCTAACTTACGGGCTGGATAAGAAAGCTGTGAGGCCTTGACCAAGTTGTCCTTGTGAAGGCACTGGCTGTAGCCACATGTGAGGGCAGTGTTTCCTCTCCTCATGCAAACGGGATATACCACGGCAGAGCCACCAAGAACTATCGGCACTAAATGCGGGAGACGAACAGCACTGAGCAGCAGGGCAGGATTAGAACCAATGAAAGTACAGACCCTTTGTTTCTCAAGAGTCTCACGGAGTAAAATTATGCATGTATCAATAAAATAGATATTAATGAGAGCACATTAGTTGTTGATCAGTTTCTCTCTTCTTACTCCACATGTGTAGCTATGTAGAAATGTCATGAAATTTGGGGGTGACAATAAACTATCCCCGATTATATGCCTATGCTTTGCAAATAAATGATGTCCTCTATCAACTATTTATAACGATTCCCTTCCCCTAAGTTTTTAGGAGCAACCGTAGGGTTGTTGCTGATATGCATAATATCCGAACCAAAATATTTCCATTTTAAAACGCAGAAAAAAATGATACCGATTTATGTCTGAAATGGAAAAAATATAGTAGCAAAAATAAAAAGTAGAGATAAAGATGAAGGAGGAGCAAAAATGTGTAGAAGTTTGAACGAAATAAGAGTGCTGGAGTCTTGGCTCATCATGCAACTTGGATCGGGACTTCACTACACTTACTTGAGGAAACTCCCCTGAAAATGCATACTCCGACTTCTGCGAGCTGCAGAGAGCACTGTTTGTTGGAGCCATCTCATGCAGAATGAGGCATCAGGGCAGTGCAGAGTGAAGGTAAGAACTTCAACATCCTAAAGATTGCTGAATTCATGCAGGATTCTTGCTACACTGGGAGAGGGGAGGGCTGCAGACAATTCTGTAGGTCATGATGAATGACCTGGGTGCCACAGCCTTTGAATGAATACGTTTTCATCCCTCATCTTTATCCTTAAATTTATCCTTTTCTCTTTTTTAAAAGATTTTATTTACTTATTTGACAGAGAGAGAGCACAAGCAGGGGGGAGCGGCAGGCAGAGGGAGAGGGAGAAGCAGGCTCCCCGCTGAGCAGGAAGCCCAATGCAGGTCTTGATCCCAGGACCCTGGCATCATGACCTGAGCCGAAGCAGATGCTTAACTGACTGAGCCACCCACGTGCCCCAAATTTATCCTCTTCTATACAGTATTCTATAGTTCAGTGGTCCCCCAACCTGGATGCAGGTGTTTTAATATAGATTCTGGAGGGCTCACCCTTGGAACTCTGCTTCAGTAGAACCAAGGGACGAAGGAAGGACCTGAAAAATCAGTATTTTTAGAATTCCCACACAGGATGCACTGGGGCCGGAATCTGGAAAATAGGGAATGATGGAAGGAGAGGGGTAAGTATTGGAGTCACTTAGAAAAGTATTCTCTAGGGGCACCTGGGTGGCTCAGTCGTTAGGCGTCTGCCTTCGGCTCAGGTCATGATCCCGGGGACCTGGGATCGAGCCCTGCATCGGGCTCCCCGCTCCGTGGGAAGCCTGCTTCTCCCTCTCCCACTCCCCCTGCTTGTGTTCCCTCTCTCGCTGTGTATCTCTCTGTCAAATAAATAAATAAATAAATAAATAAATAAATAAATAAATAAATAAAAAGAAAAGTATTCTCTAACTACAAACTCCTACTGAAACCTTTCCATTCTTCTCTCTGTTGGAATGGGGGCGGGGCAAGAGCTGTAAGAATGACTTGTCATCTTGCAGTTGAAGGTGATTTTTCAGAAATCTGATGTGGGGGAAATAAAAACAGCCAGTAAACTGTGAGGGAGTTGAGACAGCTCATATATATACATTTATTATCTATTTACTCATTTATTGTTTTCATTCAGTTATTTGGCAAATATTTATTAACCATCTGCTGTGGCTGGGCATTCTTTCAGATACTGGGAGTATCAATGAACCACAGACACTGTTCCTACCCTCATGGATCTTATCAGAGCACTCATTTGAAAAGATTTTTTTTTCTGAATCTGGCAGATTCAGTAGGATATATAGTTTATTTTAAAATTCTTTTTCCCCTAGTTTTATTGAGATATAATTGGCATATAACATTGTGTAAGTTCAAGGTATACAACATAATGATTTGATACATACATATATATATTGCATAATAATTACAAGTTTAATCAACATTCATCACCTCATATAGCTACAAATTTGGGGTTTTTTTTGTGATGAGAACTTTTCATACCTAGTCTCTCAGCAACTTTCACATATCCAGAAAATATTAACTGTAGGCACCAGGCTGTACATTACATCTCCAGAACTTATATTTCTTATAATGGGAACTTTGTACCTTTGACCACCTTCACTTTCATATAGGAGAGATTGGAGCATGATTAAAAGCAAGGAGAAAGGGCCCAGAAAGAAAATCCAAATATTAAAAGTGAGAGAGAAAAAATAAAGTAATGGAAGGCGAAAGTCCTTTGGAAGTGGAATAAGGTAGAAGGAACAAGAGAGGGCAGGCGAGTTTAGCCTTCTAAGGAGAGATGCTTCCACTCTTCTCTGAACAGAAAGGAAAGAAATACGAAACATGCTCTGAAACAAAGTAGCAGTAAATAAGAGGCAAAACACTGTAGCTATTTCAAATATACACCTCTTCAAAATAGGCTCAGAGACATTAGTGAAAGTGTAAGCCATTTTAAAAGATAAACAAAACTCAGATACATAAATGTAACAGTGAAAGCCCATAGTATCCAACTTAATGAATACTCCATTATTACATAATAAGAAACAAGTAAGGATTTCCCTGATTTTTTAAACTGTTGTTGGTTACTAAATAGGTTTACTCAACTTATTGCTGCCATTCTTGCTGGTGTCTTTTATATCAGAATGGGATTTGAGGAACCTCCCATAGTGACAAATCTTTGATTCCCCAGGTTAATTTAAACTGAAAGCAACAGTCCTGTGGCAAGCTTCAGGCTTACCTCATAGGATGCTTTGTTTGAGACCTCTATGGATTACACCAGTCACCCAGGACCAAGAACTGCTGAGATGTTTAAGCTGATCCTTGAGAATGGCATCTTGTGGCTCTTAGGAAGGGAGGTTCATTATCCAGAGAGACATCTGACTTAGGTGGCCCCTCAGACCCAGTCTAACTCTAGGAAGCTACAACTCAATGGCTTTCTACCTGTTTTGTTACCATCCAACAAATCATGCTTGATCAAGCCAATCTGGTTGTCAAGTTCTCTGAAATAATTGATGAGTCCAAGAGACAATCAGTTCAATGCGACCCTGGTTCATTTGATAGTTTGGCAAGAGACATTATAACTCTCTTAAAATCTATTTTATGCCCTCAGAAAAATAGCATCCATTTCAGTAGCTACAGCTGGCCTCTGTCTTTGTAACTCTCTTTGGCATTCAGCAAGACGGCCATATTGTAGCTGTAAGCTATTACAACAACACACTGACTTCCAGATTTACAACTGTGTGCTTGTCATTTCCAGATGTAGTTTTACTAAGACAGTTGTGCAGGAAACATTGTGAGAAGCAGCAGATTTCCAGTAAAACATGCCTATAAACACTATGGTTTCTGGCAAAGGGGGGAGAAAAGGTTTACACCCAGATGGCTTAGAAAAATAGAGTCTATTCTTTGTTCATATTTACCCTGAGGGTTTAAGTGTGATCTACAGGTTTTATTTTTGTTTTGTTTGTCTCTCTTTGACACTGGAACAACTTATCTAGACCCCTGTGTCCAATAAATGTTTTGAGCACTATGATATGTATTTTCTGCCTCTTGTTCTCCTAATAATTTAAGAATTTTCTAATACAAATTCAGAATCTTAACTACAAAAGCAGTTACTGCAGGTATTTTGGAGTGATCTCCATAATCTGTAAGCCTCTGAGCAGCACCTGGACAGGTTAATTTGAAAGCAGAAACCAAAACTTCCTGTGGGAAGTCACAGACCCATGAGTTCATGAATATTCCTCTACATCCCACCGAACATGCTGCCTGATTTCTCCCCTAGCACAGCCTACATGATTTAAAAGACATGTTTTGGCAGGAAACAAATTAGCACATATGGGTGTGGGTGGCAGTTTCTTAATGCCCAAAATGGGTCCACCCTTATTTTCAGCAATGACTGTATCTACATAATACTGAGTCAAGGAAGAAATTGGTTGTGCCAGACCCATCCCCCCAGCAAAGTGGGGAAGCAGATGAAATGTATTTCTGACTCCATGTCTGTTATTTTTACTATTTTCTTAAACCAACTTCTTTTCTTTAGGGACCCACTATAATGCTGTTGTCATCTCAGTGCTCCCCTTAATTTCAGCATTACTATCAATCAACTCTACTCAGAACTCCAGAATGATCTATCCCCATTCTTTCCTTCATCAATATTTAATTGCCTTCAACCAGCCATCCTTTCTCCTATCCATCCACCCATTTCTATATAGTTTTATTAATGAGATGAATATTCACTATAGATATGTATCACATGCAATGTTTGAGCCTGAAGAGATCCAATAATTCAGTGTCTTCATTTTGTAATTTTAAGTCTTTTTGAAGAGACACAGTTTCCTTAGAATGATCTTGAGACTCATGTAGAGTAGAGGAGATTGGAAAATGAGGAGATCTAGCAGAAAAGAGAGATAAAAGGGGTGGGGGTAGAGGAGAGAGAGTTCTAGGTTGCTCTACCAGAGCAGCTTCACTTCTTTACAAAAATATATTTTTGGATTCGTGTGAAATTTGTAGTTATAAAGGGGTTGTAAAAGAAAAAGAAAAAATAAAGAAAACTACTACTTTTCCCTGAAGAAATAAATCAATTTTAGACTGTGTTGCATCAGTGATAGAGATAGGTTGGAATGTCTTATAGGAACTCTTCTTCACATATTGTTCCCAACTGTTGGCAAACACATCATCCTCAGGGTATAAACCTAGGATCCTGTAGTATGCTCTGACTGCCATGCCTCCTTGGAAATCCTGATCAGGAGTTCATGTTCCAGGGAGCCAAAGATTTTGGAAGGAACATAGAAAGCAGGTGAAAGTCTTTCCTTTCACAGGAAGACCAGATTCTAGGCTCCATAAGCAAGTAGCTGGGCAGCCTCTATCTGCAATGGAGTATTTTGATTAGCCAGGCCTGTGTCATATATCTACCACATGCATAAGCAGAATTACTCTGGAGTGAGGGAAAGCAGTATTTTCCCAAAATGAGGGATGGGAATAGCCATGCACATATATCTAGTATGGTAACAGAGCAGGGCATTCATAGTGGCTTCTGAAGGAAGCACAGTATCCATTTCCCAAAGATTTTTTTTTTATTATTTGAGAGAGAGAGACGGAGAGAGTGGAGAGAGAGAGAACATGAGCGGGGTGAGGGGCAGGAGGAGAAGCAGACTCCCCGATGGGCAGGGAGCCAATGCAGGGCTCGATCCCAGGACTCCAGGATCATGACCTGAGCCAAAGGCAGACGCCCAACCGAATGAGCCACCCAGGCGTCCCTTTTTTTTTTTTATTAGTTAAAAATATGATGTGGGCATGATATTTTCTCTGGGTTTAAAATAATATGGCGGACCCTTTTTTGACCCTTTTCTCAAGAAAGTGTCTCATTTCTCATGTCATGACACCTGTCTCCTTGGTCAGCAACTTCAAAGCAATGAATGGGCCAGCAACACAAACAAAGAATGGGCAAATGGCCATATCGGGCTTAGAATTGGAATTCTTATTTTTAAAGCTTTGCTAAAGAAAGAGAATATCCATCAGGCAGAACTAATTAAATAAGAAGCATTATTATTAGAATTTTCATTTGCATTTCATAAGCCTCTAAAGTAAAATGATGCAAATATATTGACTAGAGTTGGCAGTTATTATGGAGAATTATTGCCCTGTGGATTGCAAAGTGATTGACAGTGACATATGATATTCAACATAATGGGTTCAGAGCAGCATCATTTGTTAATGGTGAGATCCCTTTCCCCAAAACTAAGGGAAAGAGACATTTATTTAACAGCCTATGTGTAAATAGCTTCTTACTTTCTCTGGTTCTTTTTTCCTAGCCCCAGATTTTCATTCTGGTGGTTATATTTTCCTTAGTCGGGATGATTTATTCATAACGATTAGTTATAAAACAATGCATTTTTCCAAAAGGAGAGCTCTTTAGGTCAACAAAACCAGTTGAGGAGAATACTATGTAGCTCACAATGTCAAAGCAACAACAAGAAAATAAACCTAACCCACTTGTGTAATCTCGTGGGAGCTTTAACCAGCAAAATTGCCTCCAGAATGTAATAGTGAATGGCTCACTAGGGGAGTCTTTGGTGGGGAGAGCAAGGAGGAGGAAGAGAGGAAAAAGGAGAGGAAGGAGAAGATGAGGGAACCAAAAAGGAGGCCGGAGAAAGGGAGCAACAAAGGGTACTGTGTTTTAAATGTGTGGAGAGAGGGGACAATACAATCTGCAAGCCTTCATTTTGTGTGTTCACGCTATGACATCACACAGGAGAGGTATCATAAAGCATGCCAGTCAGTGGCTAGGTCACTCTAATGAATATAAATAAAATACCTCTTTCTTCTAAAGAGGTGGAGCATTTTATTCACTAGCATTTGGAGAGTGCTCTTATTTGTTATGTCTAAGATTTTATGGATCCTCCTTTCCTGGGAGGCTGTGGGAGCAGCGACAGATGCTGTGGAGGCTAGCCTCCTATTTCATGTTTCTAAAACAAAGCAAGGAATTCACAGAAGAGCAAAACAAATCACTAACCTCTGACTTTATCTATGAAGTTTAGATGTCAAAATACTTTGGAAAATCTGCCACCCCTGTGGTGATGAAAATAGCCCTGATGAACAGGAGGATGATGTTTCATTATAACAGTACATGCACATCATGGATCTTTAAAGTCATATGGGCATTCAGGAATCTCCCTGGATGTGGTGAGAATAAATGGAGTAACATGCAGAAAAAAATGAGCCCTTCAAATGAGGTGATCCATAAATGGAGGTGGAAAAAGTTAGAATGAGAGCTGAAAATCTCTAAAAGGTTGGCTTTTTAGGAAAAAAAATGGAAATTGATATTCCAAGAACAATATTGAAAACATTGACCTTGTATATAAGGGTGGGAGAGTCTTTTATGCTTTCTTTAAATAATTAATCAGGATACACAAAATTTCAATAAAATTACTTAAAGTTTATATATGGTAATTTATCTAATAAATTATATAGAATTATTATGTAATATTTGCACCCACATATACAAATAAATATATATGTAAATAAATACTGTACATATATCTATGTAAATATATATTTTTTCAATAATTTATAATTTGTGTAAAAACACAACAGATTCATAGAAATGAGAATTTATGGAAGTATCATTTTTAGTAAGAAAGACATTCATATATTTGGTATAAATCTTCTCGAAAGCCTATATAACATCCAATCTCTAAATGCTGTTCTAACAGGAGAGATTTATATCACTAGATATGGAATGACAACATTCTAGATCTCTAACACAACTGTCAAACATTTAGGCAAAGAGAAATTAAGTCTTTTTTTTTTACTTTTTTTTTTTTTAATTTCTTATTAGAAAAACAAATGGAGAAGCCCTTGTTGGCCTCCATCAGAATACAGTCAGATGATTGTGAGCATTTACACTAAGTCGAGCTGCTTAGTGTTCCACCTTGTAAATATAACATTACATTTCGTTGGTGATGGAATTATTTCAATTCGCCGTGGCACTGCTTTTCTGAAACTATCCGTGGACCCATGTAGGTCAAGGGGAAGGAAAATTAAAGGTCATCCTAAGTTTATACCATATAGTGTTTTCATTTTCTATCCAGCTAAGTACATCCAGGCTCCCCGTTGGGCAACCCCGTTTTTCCTTGTCTGTTATTTTCAGAAAAAAAGACTGCATATGACAGTCTTAGAATCTTACCAGCCTGCACACAGATGGTAAAGATTATACACGCTGAGTATTGACCTTTAGAAGCTGTCTTTCTTCTCAAGGTTCCTCTCTTTTGACAGTTAGACTGGCTTTTTCTCAATTAATTTCATTACCAAAACTTGTTTTGCTTTTTATTTTTCCTCTGGTGAGTGTTACCTAGAATTGTCAACAAAGTTCAGTTATATTCTAAGCAGTTCTCAGGCCAAACTATGACAAATGTTTATCTTCCACGTTGACATTCTGGCCCCAAGAGCCTGGAGATAATGTAGACATTGTTTAAATGCTGGTTTTCCTTTATCAACAGGTACCCGAGCTAATTAATTTCAACTGGTTGCCTCAGATGAGCAATGAATGGGGACCTGGAAGAGAGAGGTCAGGGACAGCAAGTAGGGCGTTCACTGTAAATCACAAGACAAGGGGCATTTATGAGCACGTTGTAAATTGTCAGCATAATGCTACAAAGTGAGTCCCTACTTTGATCATAAATAAAGACGAGAGCTGAAACAATATGAACTAGGGTGCCCAAATTAAATGGAGGATACGACTGTACTGCTCGTGGGTCCAAAAATGCCATTCAGGCTGTAGAGGTCAAAGATTTGGTTGGAAAGCTGGGAAGAGAGATTAGAGAACAAATATTTTCTTTATCACTGAGCTGAAGTAATAACCCTATTAACCTGGCAAACTCACAAATGCACTAGATTTTTACAATCACCCAAATGTAACAGCAGGTACTATTTTACATCATAAAACTAGGAAGAGATATGAGACTGTCTCCCTTTTTCATTACAGAGGAGCTATTTGGCAGATTCTTTTCTGATGGAAAGTTTAAACCCATTAAGTTTTCAAGTTAAGAATCTGCTCTACCAAACTTCGAATAGTGATAAAATCACTGAAATAATATCTTAGCACTATCTAACATGTTGAAATGCAGCACTAACCCATTATCTGCATTGTTTTATTTTGCTCAAATAAATTAAAACTCAACCATTGATCTGAGATAAAAATTACCATTTTAATACGCACTTAAAATTTGGTATAATTTTAGAAGGCAGTACAGTGAGACTTTTGATCTCAAATGAGCAGTGATAAAAGTGTCATGTACGATTTGCTTATATTTTACAATTTCATTAAAAGAGGATTAACTTTTCAGAGAAAATATGAGAAAAAAACTAATTAAAATTGAAAGCATCAATAAATTTACCTTAGTAGTGTCACGTAACATTTTGCGAGTGCAACAGAATTGTGGTCGCAAAGTGAATCATTCTAGGAAGTCCTAAAACAAATATAGGAAAATCCATTCTTATCCAAGTCAGAGAAATTGCTCTAATTTATCAGTCATCCTGGGAAACAGTAGAAGGGAAACAAGAGGTTGGCTCCATCAGCAGATGCTCAAAGGATCAGAGGTACCTAGGTTACCAAAGAAAAGTGGAAACATTCTTTAATTTCTTTTGACAGTTTCACCCAAGACCATAAATCAGATCTATTTCTTTAAATGCTTCTCAAAAAATAGGACTGAAAACTAGCAGCTTAGGCACAAGATGTTTCAGAGATATAAATTTAAGGGATTTGGGGTTTGAACAGGATCTTAGAAATAAGATTCCCTTATCCAACACACTCATTTTAACAGTGAGAGCGACTCGTTCAGCCAAGGACACGAAATGAGTTGACAGAATTTAAATTGGAACCCAGCTACACTGGTTCTCTCGGTTCCCTGTTAGAAGTTTATGTTGTTATGGGTTCGTGGATGGACAAATAGTTGAACTGAGGATGATACAATTCTAGGATCTGCGAGCTGGGGACTGAAGCCAAAGTATAGGAGGGATTCCCGCCTTTTGCAAGCTGACAGCCAGAACAGGGGATGTCTTCTTGCTGCAGATGAAAAGGACCAACGGAGAGGATCTTGTAGCTGCTGTTGTCCTTTGTCACCCTAAGGGAAGCTAGCCTGGGGCCTAGGCCAATATAGAAAAGAAGCCAGAACAGGGAGGACTATGGAGAAATGGAAGGGGCATCCTGCTGGAACTGCAGCTAAAATCTCCCTGACTTCTAGATTTTCTATTTTATATAAGCCAATACATCTTTGCTGTTTAGGCCTGTTTGAGTCGAATTTTGTTTCCTGCCACCCAAGCATATTGATGTGTGCAGAGTTCCTTCCTGTCATCAAGTTTCTGTAGTGCAAAGCTATTTCTAGATCACAAGGGCCCGCTTCTAATGGATATGCTAGCAAAAAGTAAAAAAAAAAAATTTTGTGCTGAGGAATCCTGACCGCCTACAGTAATTAAGATGCTCTTTCAAGGGATGGGTTTTTTTTTCTCTTTCCATTTATCTTAACCAAGCCTCAATTTTGTTGAAAAGAATGATGATAGGAAATTAATTTGAGTTTGTATCTTTGATTTTTTTTAATTTATTTGCGAGAGAGAGAATGAGAAACAGAGAGCATGAGAGGGAGGAGGGTCAGAGGGAGAAGCAGAGGGAGCCCGTGAGTTTGTATCTTTGAGCGAAAGCAAAAAGGCCAATAAGCAAACACTCGTACATCTAGAGAAATCTGATCATGGTGGGATCATCTACTCCCCAACTCAAAGCAGAGTAAAAATAAAATAGATTAGACTATTGGAACTGGTGGGGAGTGGACCTCTGTAGCGTAGCAAAGAAATATAAAGCTCATTCACATGGTTTTCTGTCATTTACTGTATCATTTTTTTCTTGTCTGTCTTTCAACTTTCTTTCTAGGTCGCGTGTGCTTCTACTGGTCAGTCATTGTTTGCAGCTTTTGGATTACCCGTGGCCTAAATCCGTTTGTTCTCGCCCTTGGCTATCTACTAGGATCGCCTGGGGAGCTTTTAACGGACACTCAGGCCATAAACCCAGACCAATTAAATCAGAATTTCTGGAGGTGAGGCCCAGGCAGCTGTTAGATTTTAAATCTGTCCAGGTGATTTCAAAGGAAGCCAAACCAGAGAACCGGTGGCCTAGATCATTTGGCCTATCTAATTCTAGAAAGGTCACGTGGGCAACATGGAACGGTCCATGGGAAAAGATCAGTGGAGGGGGCCACATCTGCTTTGAGTCTGAGTTAAAGGGCTCTTTGTGCCTCCTTTTGCAAATCTCCTCACAGTTTACAGGGATCCCAAGGGCCAGTGTCCAAGCATTTGGCCTGGGTAAAAAGAGCAATGACAAAGGCCACTGAAGTCTGCCTGTGGATCACAACTTGCAGTAAAGGGGCCAGGAGAGCCTTGTGGCTAAGTAGGTTCATTTCAGCTTCTCAGGGGTAAGAGGCCCCAGAGTGATTTCAGCACCAAATGCTATCTGGCAATAGACAATGTCCTTTTTTCCTTATAGATTCCTCTGTGTATCAATCCCCCAGGGATCTAGTATGGGGATTAGGAATTGCACGTGGATATTTGGTCCAGATCATCTCTACCGAACCTGACCATGAGACCACCCCACATCTACTATCCATGACATGCTTTGCTTCTGGGTAACCCAGCCACGTTCTCCCTGAAGACACGAGATCGCTATGGTTATACCATGGTGTTTTCAGCTTTGTTCTTCTCTCCCCGTGCACACCTCACCCCCATATACCAGGTTCACTTTTCAAACATCTTTGTATGCATGGACACATTTATTTTGATAGGTACGGATATTATCATCCTTACTTTTGTGCCTTCCCATCAGGTTTTTTTTTTCTTTTTCTTTTTCAGTAAGTTATTTAAAGACCCCATTTTTGCTCTGCTTTATTTTTTATCTCTGCATTTTCTCACTTAAAGTTTTTACCCCTGACCTAGGTTACTTAGACCTTTGCTGATCTGCCTCGTGGTTATTTTCCATAATCACTAATAAGTTCTGCATATTAAAATCATAGAACATTCAATATTGCCATGATGTTGAAATACATCTCTATATGTCAATATAGCCAGCTGAGTAAACATTAAAGCATAATTGAATTTTTCAGCAATGACATTTTAATTAAGAAATGTTCTTGGGCTTTTAAGAATTCAATACATTTTTCTGTAAGCATTTGCCTCCTCAGAATTCCCTTGAAAAATACAATTAGGCCAGCCACTGGAATAACTTGCCATTGTTTTACCCTAGTTGTGTGGGTAAAACTTATCAGTTGGTGTCAGTGTAATCCATATAATTTTGTTGGCCAATCCTCACTAGTTCAAAATGGTAGGTACACAAATGGAAGCTATGAAGCAAGCTGATACAAAATATTCTACAAAATTATTTTAGTCTAGATTCACAAGTTAAATTTATACATACCTAACAGCAGGTAAAACTGGTTTTAGCCTGGGATAAAATAGCATATTTTTCCTTGATTTACGCTTTTGGGGAGAGAAAAAAAAAAACACTGCATGTTATTAAGATGGTTAAATATGGTATCACAATTAGCAGATCATAGTTGCACTGAGTATGCGTTTAAAGAAATGAAACCGTATAGGTTCAATTCTCAATCTGAAAGGGTTTTGATTGCCATTTATGTTTCCCTTGGATTTCAAAGAAAGAAATCCATGAGTCTCTTTAATACCTACTGGATTCAATGCCACAGTCTTTGAACTTGCCCCCAGCTTGATAGCCATAGTTTTCTTCACAGCTGTGGTTACTTCTGACATCCAGCCTTTCTTTTTGCTCTTGAATCAATTAGTGCTCAAGGAGATATTGACAGAAAGGATCAATAAATCAATAGTTACTTATCAGGGACATATTTTGTACAACATCTTCTGTTTGGAGTTGTAGCAGATGCTAGATTTAGAAGATATTTTCTCTTTCCTACGGACCTTATGATATTTTAGGACTTTATGTTATAGTAAACATATAAAAGAGACAAGAAGTGTAAAAGATTTAAGCCAGATAAATAAAGGGCTCCTCTCTCAAAGCCTGAAAGATCTTTGTTCTTTGTATGTATGTATGTGTGTATACGTATATCTATATATCTATTGATTTACTACCATCAACTCTAACCGGAAATCATGTTATAGTTTCTATACTAGAAATTTGTCATTTTTTCCTGCCAGCATCTAAAACTTCCCTGGTATTTATGAGATATTACTCTGTGCCTCCAACTTCTCCAGATCCCTGGCATCTAGAACACAAATGCAAAGTCTGTGCTTGGCCACCAAAAAGCTCCATCCTGAACTTTGAGTTTAGATGAAGTGACATATAGATGCAGGGTCAGAAAACCCCTTGTTCTGTGCCCAGTGGTTTTATATCAGTGGCATTAGCAGCGGTGGCCAGCATCAGGAGATGGGGCAGTGATGATATTAGTCGACGTGGGCATCATTCTGGAGCCGTGGCCAGGGCATTTTTAACCAGCTGTTCTTATGGGTCTTGGCAACATTTCTGGCGATCTTTTGTTTCTGCTCACTTTTAGAACTGTGTCCTCCTGATTCCTGCCAGTTGTATGAACTACCCACTATATTCATTCCTGGATTACGTTAGTCAAAGTCAGATGTGTGCAGTCATGGCTCTTAATTGTTAGAGAGATTGGGAAGTAGAAACGGACAGTAGGTGACAAAATAAAAGTCAAGGAGATGGAAGACTGGTTCTCTGGTCTGGTGGGAGGTAAAAGCACTGGAAATGCACTTATCCACTTAGGATTGGGATGGACATGGCATGTGATCATGACACAGCTATGTAAGTTAGTACCTTGGTCATTTGGAACAAAATTCATACCAAAGGCAAACTTCTGGAAAAATGAGTCCCTGCTTCCATACTAAAATGAAAAGAAAAGGAATTTAAGAGCTGTGTATATTATATATTTTTTTCCCCTAATAGCAGTGGCAATCTAAGAACTTCTCCTTGTCAAAGTCAACCTTGTTTTATTCTGATTCTGTGAAGTATTATAAATAATGATTATCACAAACATGGCCTTATGCCTAACAGGTATAAACTGCCATTCTAAAGTGACAGAACTGGACATACTCCTACGTGTATACAACCAGGAATTAGATACATAGAAAAAGCCATAAATTGAATTCATTGAAAAGGGCCATTTTGCTACTCTAACAATTTCTTCGACTCTAGAGTATGCTTTCCATGGATCCACAATTCCCTGTATAAATGTGCTACGATCTTACAACCTGGATATCCATCCCCCCTAGAGATCTAGCTCTGAGACTAACATATGTTAAAATCCCTCAAAACAGTTTCAGTCTAAACGTAGAGAGTTGTCTCAAATATCTTCAGATTAAGAAGATGGTATTAGGTCTAGATAACTTCCTTCTGAGACCTTGGAATTAAAATCTATGAGGATGACAGTCTTATATTTTCTTATTTTCTTTCTTATATTTTTTTCTTTTATTTCTCTGATTACTTACTGTATTATTTCCTTGTGTTGGTTCAATAAATTAAGCAATTAAAATGACCATGTAGTCTTTTTGCCTTTTTCTCAATTATCCTATTTCCTCTAAACCCTTGAGCTCCCAAATTTTCTTTCCCAGACATTCATAGCAATTTCCAATCTTTCCAACTGTGGGATTTGTCATCTGGCACCAGAACTCTCTAGTAAGAATTTTATAGCCAGACATAGAAGCCCCAACATAGCCCCACAGTAATAATCATACCTCCTGTTGTATTTAGTAGCAGAATGAATATCTTTAATTCCAACACATCTCCGTGTCTTGACTGGACCTATAGTTAAATTTATTTTTCATGTACCAATTAGAAATGATTACATGAGTCAGCTCTATCCAAAATGTAATAAGACCAGTTAAGTCCGAACAATAATTTGTAGCAACCAGTTACCAGAGGCATTGTGTTTGTATCCCCTCGTTTCATACCCATGGGGCTATTCTTCTTATGAAATCAGGTGCCCTCTTGTGTTCATCACGTCAAAATTAGACCTCTGCCTTAAATATGGCCATCTGGTTCTTTTTCAAATTTCCAGGTTGCTTGTATTTTATTAAGATAAAACTATGTCCGCGTATCAGAAGGCATCTGAGACCCTGGATTTTACTGGTTTGTTCAAAATTCTACCTTGACTAGGAGTTCCCAAAGTGAGCTACATATTCTGCAATTTATCCCTGACTATGGCCCAGATAGCAAATAAAACAGCACAAGTGTTAGAGGGCTAATAGCAGCATATATTCATCCATGAAAATAGTTTAGGCAATAGACTTGCCCTCAACCGTTTACTGGCTCCCAAAGGTAGAATCGATGCAATTACTAAAATATCTGGTTTCATGAGGGAAAGCAATTCAGAAAAAGTAGAACAAACAATAGATTAAGATAAAACATCACCTAGTTATCTAAGGTCAGACAAACTGATCCTCGAGAACATTCTGTTGGTTAGGTCTAGGCCAATAAGAAAGCTGAAAACAAGTTCTAAACATTTCTTATGATATTTGTGATGTTGGTCATATGTCTTGCCTCTCTCTACTACCCAATTTGCAGGTGATTCAAGACACTGCACAGATGTTATTCTGAGCTGACATCTGGCTGATGACATCAGTTCAAAAAGAGAAGAAAGCCTTTATGGTCCGGTTAGTGCCTCCAGAATCGGAGATTCATCGGAAGAGGGGTTTGAGGACTGATGGGAAAGATGCTATATATAGATCTAGCAATATTTTGCTTCGTTGAATTTTCTATACTATATTCAAAAATTTTTTTTTAGTTTATTTCTTTTTATTCTTTGTAATTTGTTTTCTTCCACTTACTTAAAATTAGTTTGTTATTTTTGTTGTAGCAGTTTGAAGTGGAAGCTTACTCAGTTATTTTAGTCTTCTTATCTAATATGTAGTTCAGGTATACACTTTTCCCCTCAGAATTACTTTAGCTATATTCTAGATATGATGTACCACTCACTTAACAATATTTCCTTATTTTCATTTTGTTTCCTCCTTTAACTCATGTATTAATGTGAAATTTATTGTTAAATGTTTTATTTAATGCTCAGGCTATTGGGGAATTTCTAATTATTTGGTTCTAGCTTACTTTCAAACTTCTCAGAAAATATACCCTAAATTATCTCAGATTTCGAAAAACAATTTTTTTGAGGCTCTACTTATGACCAACTATATGGTTCATTTTTGTAGCTATTTTTAAAGATTTTATTTATATATTTATTTATTATTTATTTATTTATTTATTTATTTTGAGAGAGAGAGAGCACATGCATGCATGAGCAGTGGGAGGGGCAGGGGCAGGGGGAGAGAGAGAGAATCTCAAGCAGACTCCATGCTAAGTCCAACGTGGGGCTCAATCTTACAATCCTGAGATCATGACCTGAGCCAAAATCAAGAGTTGAGCACTTACCTGATTGGGCCATCCAGGCGCCTTATGGGTAATTTTTGTAAACGTCCCATGCACTCATGAAAAGAAAACTTTAATCACATATACAAGAATGAGGTCAACTTTAATAATTTTCTGATCCTGTTTAATTATTCAGATCTTCTATGCCTTTACCCATTTTATATCTTCCTGTTCTGGTGTGTTGAAGTTTTTTACCATTTTTGTAGATTCATCTACTTATCTTTTTGGTTCTATCAGTTCCATTCATGTATTTAGAAGCTCTAGCTTAAGGTATATTCATATGAGGCCTATAATATATTCTAAATGTCCCATTTTACCTCTAGCAATTATGAAATATCCCTTCTTATCTCCAGTATTTCTTCTTGCCTAACAGTCAACTTTTAGTTAGATCAGTAAATGTGCTATAGCTCTGTAACAGCAGGGACAATGTCTTGATTTTTCTCAGTGTCATGTCCCCAGCCACTACTACAGTACCTGGTTCAAGGAAAGATTTCCCAAATATTCATGGAAGGGAGGAGAGTGTGAAAGAAGGGAGTTTATACATTCCCTGCATTCTAGATCTGTGATCTTGTATTAGTGAAGCTTCTCCAGATATAGAACCAATAGCCTGTACATACACATGATACATAATTACTATCACATATGTATATAATTACTATTACATATGTCTACAATTACTATCACATGTGTATAGAGAATACTATCTCATATATATTTATAGATAAATGGATGGATACAGATATGATCTTTTTTTTTTTTTAAGATTTTATTTATTTATTTGACAGAGAGAGAGATAGCGAGAGCAGGAACACAAGCAGGGGGAGTGGGAGAGGGAGAAGCAGGCTTCCCGCCGAGCAGGGAGCCCAATGTGGGACTCGATCCCAGGACCCTGGGATCATGACCTGAGCCGAAGGCAGACGCTTAACGACTGAGCCACCCAGGCACCCCAGATATGTTCTATATGATCTCTCTCTCTTGATAGATCTATTTTAAGGAATTGATTTACATGGTTGTGGAGGTTGGCAAGTCCCAAATCTGCAGGGTATAACAGGCTGGAAAGAGTTGCACTTTGATTCCAGAGGCAGTCTGCTGCTAGAGTTTCCTCTGTCTTGGGAAGGTCTTTCTCTATTATGGCATTTGACTGATTAGGTGAGACCCACTCACATTATAATCTTTTATAGGATTATAGAGGATAATCTTTTTTATTCAAATGATGTAAATTTTAATCTCATTTTAAAAATACACAGAAACATCTTGCATAATGTTTAACGAACTATGTGGGTGCCTTAACCAGCTAAGTTGACACACAAGATTAACTATTGTAAGACTGTGGATAACTATGATAGTAGTTATGTTCTTTGGGTTTCTAGTCACCAAGGTGGCCAAAAGTTAGCAGGGCTCTGACAGAGGAAGAGGTCATACTCCACAATTCTTAACTAACCCTAATAATCTCTCAGTTATGAAATTATTTTCACTTCTCAAGTTCTCCCAAAAGATGAAATATTTTATCTACCAAAGTTAATGTATAAAGCATATTTAGAAAAGAAAATATATATATATATGCTCTTAACTATATTATTTTATCAATGGTGTATCTTCTGGTTTTCACAAACTTCTCTGATTCTGTCTCCTATCTCTCTTTGTATGAGCAGAAAGTGCTCTGTTGGATGTTTAAGGAAGGGAAAGGATCTGACAGTCAGAGCTGCTTCTTTTATCCGGACATCTGAAAAGTGAAAATGAAAACTATCCTCATTGTATTTAAACCCCCATGGTTAAAGGGACCACCTTTAAAACTTATCAGTTCTTTTCAGTGAAGAGTACCAACATAGCTTTGAATCAGCTTTTTCTCCCATGTGATTAGTGTGCTAATTTTGTGACACGTGACAATTTTTTTTAATTAGCAGATTTACCTTAAAGTAATCAGCCATATTCTAGGTACCCAGAACATTATAAACATTATCATAAAAACCCATTTAAAATTCATCAAAAGATGAATTAATTTGAAATATTTTTCACTCAGTAGATACTAATCACTTTCTTCAACTCCTATTTGTTGAAAACTCTCTGGAAATTGGATTAGCAATTAAACACTTCTGTTTTACATTAACAAGGGCTACTGAATTGCTAGAATATTCTCTCAACTAACCTATAGTTTTCTTTTTCTTTAAACCCAGGTCAAAATTCACCTCTGGCCATTTGTAACTAATGACCCCCCACCCCACCTTCAACACCCATATACACACACCTAACTCAGATCACTTTGTGCCTCTGAACTTTTAAGCTTGTTTATGTGTTTCTTTTTGAGTGCATTTATGTCTTTTTCACATGTGTTGGTTCTCTTAATGCTCAGTTGTAAATTAGGTACTTTTGAAAGTTCCATTAACGTTTTAAATACCCCAGGGTTGTATTTAATACACCAAAGTAGTAACATACTGAATAGCTCCCTAGTGGTTTTAAACAGTTAATGCAGCGTCAAAAGAAGCCTAATTTATTATTAGGAAGTAGTTCAGGCACAAAAAAAATTCATTATTTCAGAATTTTTCATGACCATAAATCAAAATTTCAAAGTGTCTTTAGCTGTTTGTGTGCTTTCTCCAATGGCATGATAATATATCTCCTTACTTGTACACCATGGTTTCCCAATAGTGGCACTAAAATACTTTCATCCCTTGTTGTGTGAGACTGAGATAGTCTATGCATTACAAGATGTCTAGTAGCATCCCTAACCTCTACCCATTCAATGCCAATAGCACACCTGTCTTCAGTTATGACAACCAGAAAGCTCTCCAGACATTGGCACGTGTTCCCTGGGGTCAGAGGGCAAAACTGTCTCCTGGTGAGAACCACTGGAGTCCATATTACAGTTCTATCTTTAAAAAAAACACCTAACAATTAACTTTCTTACAGAAAAATTCTCATTAAAGATCAATGCCATTAGCATTAATTAAGTAATTTCTTGGCACTTAGAAGTTACCTGTTAAAAGGTCTTTAGCTCATTCAAGGACACCAATTTGAATAATCCACGTACTTACTGGTTTAATATCATTAATACTGTTAAAGCGGCAACTTTTGGCTAATCCAAAATCTCTCAGGCACTGCTCTGATGGAGCTTAAATAAAGACAGCTGCCCAAAGCTTGGCAGTGTGCTAAGAGACTTGAGATAAAAGAGTTATCTATTCTTCCTGTGTCCTGGAGAACTGCTCTCTGACCTCCATGGGTAAAGACCACTCAGCCTATTGCCAAATGATGTTTCACAGGAGGATTTGCATTTTAATTCTACTGGAAATATTTTAAAATGCTAAGGATTCCTGGAATGACCACTGTCATTAATGACTTACTCCTGGTCTATACCTTGTTCTCCGTGTTTTATACCTGGGGGGAGGATATTTCCCCCCTTTACAACTTCCTTTAAGTATTTCATTTATTGGATGGCTGTTTGTGCTATTTAAATACTTTTGCAACTCCGTTTGTTTTTTACTTAATTTAACAAACATTTATGGGATGTTTCCTATGTAATATGGTAGCTCCTGTTGTCCCCTAAGTACATTGTCCTATAAGTACTTAGTTGGCAAAATAAAGTCATATTCTTTATGGCATCAGTTTCTGTCTGTGCCTTGGGAACTAAAGAAGCTTAGAGAGTAAATATGAAAAGCATTTTCTACATTTTAAACAATTGTCATGTACAGTGGGACAACTATAACAGGGAAATGTGGTCCATATATACAATAGAATATCACTCAGCCATCAGAAAGGATGAATACCCACCATTCGCATCGACATGGATGGAACTGGAGGGGATTCTGCTAAGTGAAATAAGTCAAGCAGAGAAGGACAATTATCATATGGTTTCACTCATATGTGGAACATAAGGAATTGCATGGAGGACCATAGGGGAAAGGAGGGAAGTGGAAGGGGGGGAAATCAGAGAGGGAGACAACCCATGAGAGACTACGGACCCCAGGAAACAAACAGGGTTTCAGAGGGGAGGGGGCTGGGGGAGTAGCCAGGTGATGGGTATTAAGGAGGACATGTGTTGTGATGAGCACTGGGTGTTATATGCAACGGTTGAATCACTGAACACTACATCAAAAACTAATGATGTACTATATGGTGACTAACTGAACATAACAAAAAAAAGAAAGCTATAATTCCAAAGATGATTTTTGCCATGATCATTTGATTATAACATGTTAGGTGCTACTTGGCCACTACCGTATAAAAATGTCCTTATTTTATCAATTCAACTTTCCTGGTGTTTATCAATTTATACTTCCATCTTTTTCTGGAAAGTAATTTAGGGAGACTTGTCATCATACACAAAATATATTGGCAAAGGTAGTCGTGTCTCCCTCTTCGTTATGAAAGATTCTGGGAGTGTGACCAAGGAAGAGAGTGAACAGCATTTCAGGAATGTTGTTTCCATAGGCCTTTAGAAAAATAATGAGAATTCATTTTCCCACTTCCTTTGAGATGATCACTTAGTTCTGTCCCTCCTTTTTTCCTTGCCCTGTTTAGGCAAGCTGGCACATGTCACCACTTGAAAGGGCATTAGAAAAATGCACCGTTCTGGTATTCCCATCTGGTCTTAAGCTTCCACCATCACTGCTGCCTGCGTCAGCTCTGTGAAGAGCTCACCCCTCACCTGGTTGCAGTTCTTCTATCAGTCTCTCCCTCCTCTGTCTCCCGAAGCCCCCAGCATCACATCTCCATCTACCCTGCTCTTAGGACTTCCTTTCCCAGCCATTATTTTCTTATTATCCCAACTCTGCTCTTCACACTTAGGTTTCTCATATATCAGGCTTATGCGGACATGGGTCGTTGAATGACTGAACTTCAGTTCAACTCTGCTTCTCGCAGCTTGTAGAAACTCTACCTAACTGAAATCAAAGGGCAGAGAGACAGATAGAAAGAGCTGGGCTTATTTGCTACGTCTGAAATGACTCCAAACTAGATTCTGAGCCACAGTCTACCTTCTGGGCTCAGCAGACAGAGACTTGAAGAGATTGGATGCTCACGGCCTGCAACCCCCTCAAGAGATGGGGAGATTCGAGGATGATAAGGAGAGGGCAAGAAGTTTATAACAAACCTATCATTGCAGTCTGTTAAAACTGTGTTTCTTGTATTGTTATCCTGTTGACCCAGCTGAGTAAGTATCATCGCATTTTACATATTACTACCTCTGACCTAAGAGGGGTAAGCTGAGCAGGCAACTTAGCGCTCAGCCCAGAATGTCCCCTTAAGACTCCTGTTTTCAGAAAAAGGCTGAGGAATCCTCTTTTAAGCATTCCTGGGGAGTATTATATGGCTTCCCCTTCCTGTTAGATCCGTTTCTTCACCTATTAGAGTAGGTAACCAGATGTGCCTGTCACATATGGATGGGGACAATTTGTAACCAAGAGAGAAAAAGGAGAATGAAGCACAGAAAACAATTCCCCTATCAATTTGCACACATGCAGGTCTTGTCCAGATACCTTGAAAGTAATAGTTTCCCTTCCTGAAATCTCCAAGGCTGTTGTGGTTGACCATGAGGTCAAGGGAAGGGCTAATTGCAAGAGCAGCTGTCATCGACCCAAAGAGTTAGCTGAAGAATCAAGTACAAAGGCCTACTGATTCTCAAAACATTCCCCGGGGGCACTCATGAGAGTTTTGCCACTCAGTGTTAAGGAGATTTGTGATGGGTGAACCACAAACACATTTAGATACATTTTTCCTTCTTCTATTTAACACTATGAATGGTCACTTATGATGGATTTTCACATTATTTTAGATATACCTAACATTATTACTATCTGCCAGAAAGTTATACCTAAATTCCGTATCTAGCATCACAAAAACAAAACCAATTTTAAACTACTTGGGCTGTCAAACCAAGAACTTAGCCCTCATTAAAGTGATATAGCCAAAAATATTATTTCAAGGTACCCTTAGCAATGGAAGTCTACAGCTAGATTATAGTTGCATTTATTCTCTATCTGTAAATAAATACCTTTTTCTTAAATCAGCAAGGCAGACATTGTCAGTTTCAAACTATTAATTACTAGGTGTTAAAATTATCCATCTGAAAACTAAATGAAAACATAAGAAAAGATTATGATGTAATGTGGGAAAACAATAGAATGTATGATGGTTTTAACTATGAAAATATGTATTCTCTTGGACAATGATGAAGAAATACTTTGAAAAAAAGAAATGCTTGGTATTTGAGGGCTTATCCAGGAATATTTTAATGTCAGAGTTTTCTTTAATATGATTGGTACCTCATGATTTCTTTTAGAAAAAGTAAAAGGTGGCTTCCAGAAGCATGGGAGTTTGAGTTTAGCGCTTTCATTTGAAGAGGACCTGCAAAAATGGACAGGGGTAATGGATTTAAACACACTCTTTCCTTATTCAGCTCATTTCCTAGGATGAACAACATAATTATCCATCGTAAAACAGCATTCATAAAGGTTACCTCTGGTACTAAGTACAGCTGTACCTACCCTACTAACACGCTGTACCTACCCTACCACACTGGTATGTGTATGCAAGATAAATGGACAGTAATGTATATGTTACATTTCAGCTGTTTTCATGTGTGTTCCACTGCAAACGAGGTAGTGTATCTCTTAAGGCCAGTAAAATCCCTCCAACGATGAGAAATAAGGCCCTTGAGAAGAGTGAGAGTCACATGGCAGATACTTATCCAGTTAGTATGTCTGGTCTGAATGCACAGTAATCAAAAAGAACCTCTACTTTCACACTGGCCACTTAGATCTCTATGGCACAGTGTTTCCAGAGGGTAGAGAGAATGATTTGTTCCACAGCAATTTGCTATTTCTAGCTCTCCCAGCCCATACAGAGAAATTTGCCCAATAGGGTTAACAAAAGTTAACCCTCGGTTGATCAGTGAATTAAAACCAGGCATCCATTCCTACAACATCTGACTTAAAAAGAATGTTATAATTGAGGCAAGATGGGAGAAAAAAATCACAGATAGTCCATCAGCCTATTTTTATTAAAAATGATATTAATCCTAGCATCTGCTATTAGCTCTCAGCTAATGGTTATACTTGCTTTGGTATTCAAATTTCTACTCCAATCTCTTCAGATCTGTGACCTTCAGGTTCTGCTGGTGTTCAATACTCCTTCATACCTCCATTCTCAGCTGAGTCAATTGGTCTTCATGCTCTTCCCTCCTTGAGGAAGTCCTCCTCACTCCATTCTTCAGCCTCATGATAACGACCTGTCTTCTATTCAAAAATGGGGTCTTTCAACAGCAGGACCACCACGGGGATAATATTGGGAAAGCAATTAGTATATGAATGCTGGAGCTGGAAGATGAACCCAGCACTCCAGCTCCTGCATCAGCCACTCTTCCTCTTGCTTCACTTCCTCTCCACTTTCCTGACCTAAACGATTTCTCCCTCTGTATTATTAACGTCTTCGAATCTTATTCTGTGAATGTCCCACTACTCTTTAATAAAAGAGTCTTTCCACATTCTGCCTGCCAAAATAAGCTGCAGACAGAGGTCGCCAGGAGGAGAGGTCACAGGCGATCAGCATGAGCAGACCATTGTCCCCAGTGGACTAGTTGCCCAGGACCTCAATAAGACACTGGAATTTAGAGAGGGATTCTTCAAGCCATTAAAAACATATATTTCATTTGCAATAAAACAGCATTAAGTATTCAATCAATAGATTGCCCATGAATATTTAAAAATCTGCAAAGAACTAGTCTCTCAAGAAACACTGAGATTGTCAGTTGTCATCAGAGAGATGATAGGGACCTGAATTTTCCCCCAGGGGGGCCATTTTGTGCTCTGGGTATCACCCTTCCTCTCCTCTCCATCACGGTCTCTACTCACATGGGTTCTTGTCTGATCTTTGCTCCAAGAGGTGCTTTCATTATTCTCCTCCTCTATCTAAAAGCAACTAATTATTTTCATTTATTTTAAAAGAAATCATCTACATAGAATATTCTCTGTCATCACTGCAAAATTAAGCTGTCATCTTTACAATCAGAAAGTAGGACATTGGTCCACACCAGAAAAGCAGAGGAGGTTCTCAGAGGTCACAAATCTGTGTTGGTCTTTTAGTCACAGTTGTTTTCTAGAATTAAATCACATAAAATGGATAGTAGGTGGGGTGGGGAGAGCTGTGACTGGGTCCCCCTGGAGTTTTTAACTCTCAGAGTTGTCCTCACTGAGCTTCCAGCAATTTATCACTTACAGCTCAGGTTTTCCTTCCTGACACTGGTTCCTGAGGCTGTTTCCACTCCTCCTGGGTCTCAGCTCCAGGATGCTGTACCTCTTGTATTCCTCTTTCTGGCTCTCTAAATCTTGAAGGCAGCAGTCTGCCCTGTGTCCTCCCTTCTCATATGCCTCCAAGAGCAGTTGATTTTTCAGTCCATTCAGCTCTTTACTTGTTGTTAGGACAGAGGGGCGATATCTAAGCTCTTTACATGCAGAACTGGAAACTGGAAGTTCACAGTGACTTTGTGTGTCATGAGATCAATAATCCTCAAGGTAAAGTGGGCAGTGGTCTCATCATCTTTACCCTTTTCTGTCATCTCTTCTCCCACTAAATTCATACTACCAGGGATAGCATTTCTCTTCGTTGAAATTATATTTGAGGTAGACATGAACTTTTAATATTTACCTTTATCAACCACTGCATTCCTTTATGTTTCTCTTTTGCAGTGGGAAAATACTAGAATTTTGTTTTGTATTTTTGAACTGCCAAATTCAGCAGGTCTTAGAACAAAGCAGGAGGAGAGATCACAGGAGATCAGCATGAGCAAACCATTGTCCCCAGTGGACTAGTTGCCCAGGACCTCAATAAGACACTGAATTCTACTAATGGGCAAATCTGTTATAATAATTACTCTATGTTGAACAGATGAACATTGCTGCTAAACATATAGACTTCATAAGCTATTATACTTCAGGTTGTTTAGTGTAACTTGAGACATAGTATTAAAATAGTGGGCTATTTTGTTAGCATTAAGCATTTGTTTTACATATAATGACCTCAAAATGCCTAGAATGGAACCAACTCTTCACAACTTCTTCATATGATGTTATGTTTACAGAAGGATATCTTTCATATTTAAATATTTATAGAAGATTTTAAATTCGTGTTGATAACTTCAGACCATTGGAATAGAGAAATTTTCGATAAACATACTCATGTATGCCACTGGAAAAATCCTTAAGGTCTCAAACACAGAATATATATCTTCATCTTTAAGACATGCTAAGTGCTGTTGTTCACTTTACTCTCATCAGGGTTGTGGCTTTCACTGAGAGAAGAGTTTCATTTTCTTTTCCAGAACATTTCTTCCCCATGACTTGGGAGTTAAGGAACCTAGTTTTGGCCTCAGTCTGCCAAAACTCACCACGTGAGAAGTCACAGTGCATTGGGGGCCTTAATTGCCTTCCCTGTAGATTGTGGGGAATGTGCTATAATATTTCTACATACGTCTAGAGATTCAGGTGACTCTTACCTGGACTTTTTCTGCCCCAGCAATTATATTACTGAGCCACTCTTTTCTTCTCTTGCAGCATATTTTCGAAAGAGTTCCTTCACATGGGACGCCTGGGTCACTCAGTTGGTTAAGCGTCTGCCTTTGGCTCAGGTCATGATCCCAGGGTCCTGGGATCGAGTCCCATGTTGGGCTCCTTGCTCAGAGGGGAGCCTGCTTCTCCCCCTGCTTGTGCTCTCTCTCTCTGACAAATAAATACAATCTAAAAAAAAAAAAAAAAAAAGAGTTCCTTCACAGGTAACTATGATGGTTTGCTGTAGCTGTCACAGTAGATTGCTCTTACCTCAGATGCTTTTTTAAGAAATAACATAAGTAAGTTGATATTTACCCATGACCCAGGAATCCCACTCCTGGGTGTTTGCCCTAGAGAAATGAAAACTTATGTTCACATCATAACATGTATGGGAATGTTTATCTCAGTTCTATTCATAATTGTGAAAAATCGAGAAAAACATCCAAATGTCCATCCACTGGTAAGTGGATAAACTAACTGGATTCCATAGGACTGAAAACTACTCAACAAACCAGTGACAGACACAGTACATTGGATGAGTCTCAAAGACGTCATGCTGAGTAAAAGAAGCCAGTCTCAAAAGATTACATACATTATAACTCCATTTATATTAGACACTCTCAAAAAAGGAAAGCCCCAGTGTTGGAGAACAGATCAGTGGTTTCGAGGGGCTAGGGGTGAGGGAATGTTGACTACAAAGAGAGAGCACCAGGGAGCTTTTGGGGTGATGGGACTGGTCTATATCCCAATCATGGTGAGTGTTACACAAGCTTATGCATGTGTTAAAATTCATAGAACTGTACACTAAAAAAGTCAATTTTACTGCATACTTATTTAAAAATTAAATTGAATCAGCAAGGTATAAATGAATAAATAATAATATTAAGATAAATTAGTAGACCATGATTTACCACTGATTCAGAAATAACCTCAGGGTAAGAAAATACAATGATTAAGATCTCAGTTTTAGAGACAGTCATTAGAATTTTTTCCTGCTACTTAATAATTTTGTGATGTTGGGAGAGATGCTGAACTATGCTGAGACTCACGTCCTCATTCATCAAATGTACATGCTAATAATCCCCACCTCAATAAGTTGTAATGGTAAATGCGAATACACTGTACTTAGCTGTTAATATTTTTAGTAATACTGTTAAGATTAGGGTGGAAATGGTTGTATATATTTCTGTATACATTTAGTGGTTTTCTGATAAGAAAAATCTGGCTATTACATCCCACTCCCCAAAATACATACAGGCACCCCCATCAACCCCATAATCACTGCCATACACAATCACGCTAGGGCTATGCTAGAGGTTCCAATCTGTGATATCAAATGTTAACTACTGCTAAGCAACATCCTGAGAACTTCCATCTGAAGAATGCTGCAAACAAACTTTGGAAATTAAAAAAAAAAAAAAGAAAGAAAGAAATGCAGTTGGTGAAGCAGTGACTAGAAATCCAACATCTTCACTCCCAAAAGAAAGACATTAGGGTCTTTGTCCTTGACTTGCCTTTTTCCCTTAGCAATCACTCCCGTAAACTCTCATCTAATCTGTCAGTTTCGGTGATTGCAGATTGGCAGCGGATGACTCTCGAATCTACATTTACCATCTTGGTCTCTCTCCTGGGTTTCAAGATTGGATTTCTAACTCCTGTTGGAGTTAGATTATCTGAGTTGTGATCTCTAAGGCATTATCTGAGGCTGAGCTCATTCTTTTTCCCTTGCAAAGCTCCCTCTTTTTTCTGATTTTTCAATTCTGTTAATAGTGCCACCAGTTTGTCTGGGAACTCACCCCAAATGCCTGGTGTCATTGTGTCTTTCCTTTGCCTAGGACCGTGAAGCATGTTTTTGCCCTATTACCTCTAATTTAAACTCTTGCAACAGTCTCCTCACCAATGTGACATATACTCAACTGCTGTATTAATCCTAAATATAGTCCCTTGTAACTTCTTTGTTTGGTAAGTAGATACATAAAAAATTCACTAATTACCTGAAGAAGGAATTCTAAACAATTTGTCCTAACATAAATTTATCTTGATTCCTCGCTATACCTTCAGCTAAGCCCATAGTTTCATATGACTGTTTTACACTTCCTCAGTGTTACAGCTTTGTTAATTTTGTTTTATAATACAACAAATTTGTTAATATAATATTCCCTTTGTCTGGAATGCCCTGCACCTCGACATATCCCACATTTCTTTAATTCCAGCTTAAAAGCCTTACCATGTTCCCCATATTGGGAGTGATTCTAGACTCCTTTGAGCTGGCATAGCACATTCGTTATTACACTTTTATGAAATGTATTACTTTCTGCTATTCATTAGGAGTATTTATGGGTATATATTATATCCAGTGAGAGTAAAATATATGTCAAAGTCGAAGTGCTGAAGTGACTAGCCTTACACCTTGTATTAGGAGGTGATCCTTATGTATATTCTACTGAGGAAAAATGAATGAGCTTTATTTTACCCAGATTAATCAGGTCATTTTTCTGTAGCTCCCCTCCACCCTCTAGCCCTGGATTTCCACTGTGATTTCCTTCTGGATACCAGTGGCCAGAGTGACCCAGGCTGATTTGATTGGTAGATAAATAACCTCCCTAACTCCTATTCTTTGAAAAGATAGCCAAAGCTGGCCTAACACATAAAGCTTCAGCTTAAGTCACAGTCTAATACTAATACTATTAGTATTCCATGGTGTTCCATTCGCTTATTCAGAGCCCAGATATGTGAAGCTTGTGATTGCACTGTTTTCACTGCAGAGTATTTCACCTACAAAAGTATGTTTTTGCCCTTGAAAGAGTGTTGTTGCTATAACATGGAGGGAAGCCAAAGGGGAGTTAATGGCTAAAGTGTCTCTAGACTCAACTTGGCTCTTTAGGCTGATATCATTTCTTTGGGCCCTGGAATATGGGTCCCAGTTCCTGGAATTTGGGTCTGTTCCTATGGCAGCGAGGTTTTAAATTCCTGTTACCAGTGGAGGTTTACAATGAGAAAATGTAATAATTAACACCTGTGCTCCTTAAATCTGCAAGTTTCCAGAATTGTGTAAATCAATCGTTTTTGCTTCATTTATTTGGATATCCAAAACAGATTTGATACTAAAAAAAAAAAAAAAAAAACCACTTAACTTCATTTTCCATGTTCCTTATTTACAGATGCAGCTAAATTCCTAGAATTTAAGGTTCCTACCCCACCTCCTCACCTCCTAAGTGGAGGTCCAACAAAATCTGGAAAATAAAGAATTCAGGTTTCTGTATATTTGAGGGCAGAGTCTGGGATTATTCCTTTGCTGAACCACAAACGATTTAGGTATTAATGCACACACTGCAAAGCTCTTGCATGGCTAAGTACAACGCTCAATCCAGTTGTTCTCAACTCCAGTGTGGCCGCCATAAGGCACTGACCCTATCAGCTATAATACTCGAACTTAGGCTTCATTTGCATTGTAAGAATTATGCAAGATGAATCCCTTTTTAACAAAAACGCATCTAATCTTCAAGGGAACTTATCCCCCCAAAAGCTTATGAATGTTAGCTGCACAATGAGCCAACTCATCCAAGGGAAATATCAGGGAAGGAGGAGTAATTGTTTTGCTCGGGTGAGTCATAAAGCTCATGGCATGAGGCAAGACTCCAGTAAACATCCACTCCACCCACCAAGACCCCGGCTTGCTGCCGCCTCCTCCCTTCCCACCGGTTTCCATCATCTGCACCCTAAGGCTCTACTGTCCGTGGGAGTCATTTCACTCTTCCTGGGGGAAGCAGATACATCTCTGAGCTATTCTATGTTTCATTTCTCTCTTAATGAATACCACACACATGACTCTTGAATGTGAGTGATGCTAGCAATGAGTAATTAAGTCTGGTGGGAAGGACAGCTCAGGCGGAGGTAAATAGATCTGGCACAGAAACAATACGTTCTGGTTTCATAGTTTTCTTTTGAGTGGCAGTGTCAGATGGTCATGTGGAGTCTAAGGTTGTTTCACGTACAAACTGACAAATCTTGCAGATGACAACTCTTACTGTCCCAAGTCTCAGACATTTCAGCTGTAGACGGAAGGCAGTATTTTCACACGGACAGCTGTGATAAAACAGTAAAGCATCGCCATGATGGAGTTAGCTTTAAAACATGTCCCCCTCTCTTCTAAAGAGTGTTACAATTTTAAAGTCGCTTTACTCAACACCTGGCCTAAATATGCCACACAGGGAGCACCTGGGTTTGGACTTGCATCATCCTAACAGATGTTTTTCTTGGAATCGAGCCATCCATAAAACTTAACTCCTTTCAACAAGCCTTTATTGAGCAACTACAATGTGCTGAGTACCTATTCAATCATTTAAAATGTAGGCTGTCTAAAGGCAGCATTTCATTTTTCTCAGTGGGGAATTCCATAAAATGTGCAAAATGTTTCCTGCATTAAGAGTGAACATAAAGGAAGCATTGCTAAGAGGCTTCTTTTTATAGCAAGGGTATTAAAGGAGCCATTGGATCCGGGTGCCACTTTACACCAAGCTCAGTCACTCTGGGAAGCCAAGGTCATTTCCCTTAGACCGTAAGGGAACACCAAGGCAGCTTTTCAGGGTCACCAGTATTTTACTTTCCTGGAGTACATGCTTAAATGTTTGAAACCTAAATGAGTCCTTTGGTAGGGATGCACCCAAACTTCATAAATGGGGCTGGTAGGGGCAGGAGGGGGACAAGTATCAGCAGGAGTAATTTATCTTCCGGAGCACAAAGCTTTTGTCCAACATTGTACCCTAGCGACTATTTGCCAGGTAACACGCTGATATGGAGTTTATTATGATGGTGATTTAAAAGGTTTTAGAAGAAGTGGTAGGAAAATAAGATCATGTTCATTTGAGAATCTGCCAGGCATCCCTTGAATAGCTGCTGCAGGAAAGAAATACAACTTCAGTGTTCCAAAACTAAAAGGTAGTGATGACTGTTTCTGAATAGAATGTGCTCTTTCATCTGTATAAAGACAGTGCTTAAGGATGTGGGTTTGGGAATCAAACCACCTGGTTTAAACACCATCGACTACCATTTCCTAATTGTACGAATCTGTGCTAGTCACTAATTTCTCAGTGCCTTGGTTTTCTCATCTATAAAATGGGAAAAATAATAATAACCACCTCACAGTGTCCTTAAGTGACTTATTTAAAGGACAAACATAAAGAACTTAAAACAATGCTTGGCATGTGGTAAACGTTAGCTACTGTCATTTTGTACACATGTTTTAAGAAGGTAGTTTCAACATCAGACACCTAAACATTTGGGAATCAAGTACCATTTACCAGACTTGATATTACTTAGTTCAAATACTCTGAATTTACAGATCAAACCATAGATCTTCATTCAGTAAAATATTTTGCCAAAAGAAGCAGTTTTTACAAAAGTCCTATCATCATTCCTGAATTTCTTTTTTTTTTTTTTTTTTAAGATTTTTATTTATTTTATTTAGAGTCAGAGAATGCAAGCAAGCAGGGGGAGGGGCAGAGGGAGAAGGCGAGAGCGTTTCAAACAGACTCTATGCTGAGCGTGGAGCCTGACACAGGCTCAATCTCATAACCTCGAGATCATGATATGAGCTGAAATCAAGAGTTGGACACCTGGGCGCCTGGGTGGCTCAGATGGTTAAGCGTCTGCCTTCGGCTCAGGTCATGATCTCAGGGTCCTGGGATTGAGTTCCACATCGGGTTCCCTGCTCAGTGCAGAGCCTGCTCCTGCTTCTCCCTCTCCCTCTGCCACGCCCTCTGCTTGTGCTCTTCTGTCTATCTCTCTGTCAAATAAATAAATAAAATCTTTATTAAAAAAAAAAAAAGAGTTGGACACTTAACCGACTGAGCCACCCAGGCACCCCACTCCTGGATTTCCTTTTTTTAAATTTATTTTTAAAAAGATTTTTAAAATGTATTTATTTTAGAGAGAAAAAGAGAGAGGGGGGGAGCTCGCGTGAGTTGGGGCAGGGACAGAGGGAGAAAATCTTCAAGCAGACTCATTGAACATGAAGCAGGTTGTGGGGCTTGATCCCAGGATCCATGAGAACTGACCTGAGCCAAAACCAGGAGTCAGACACTTAATCCACTGAGCCACCCAGGTGCCCCCCTCCTTTTTTATAAGGATTTTTTTTTTCCCACTCCTGAATTTCTTAATGTCATTCCTTTTTTTTTTTTTTTCTTTTTTCCCCTCCCTCTTTCCTCCCTTCCTTTCTCTCTTTCCCCCTGTTCTCTCAACCCTCCTCCTCCCTCCCTTCTTCCCAAGCTGGTCCTTTCGTTTTAGGTTATCCAGACAGGACATTTTCACAAAATCTTCAAGGTTGTTTCAAGATAATTCTGGTCTGTTAATTTTGATACCCTTGATGTAATTAGCCAAGTAGTAAATATTAAAATAACTACATATGATTGCCAAAAATTATCCTGATTTTCCCTTATTATCGAATCTTATTTTCAAGATTGTTTCCTAAAAAAGTAAAAAGTGACATCTAGTCGATCAGATTTAAAAACTTTGATGATCTTATCCCAAAGTTAAAACTCTTTACCCCAGGGTGCCTGGGTGGCTCAGTTGGTTAAGCAACTACCTTCAGCTCAGGTCATGATCCTGCAGTCCCAGGATAGAGTCCTGAATTGGGCTCCCCACTCAGTGGGGAGTCTGCTTCTCCCTCTGGCCCTGCCCCCCCCCATGCTCTCTCTCTCATTCTCTCTCTCAAATAAATAAAATCTTAAAAAAAACTCAGAAAACTCTTTACCCCAGAAATATTTTTACATGTGTGTGTTTGTTAGAGCAGTGATATAATTGTTCCTTTTCTCTGGAGATTATAGATTCATAGTTATTTCTCTGTTTTCAATTAAAAATAAGCCCTTTCATTTATATTATATATGTAAGAATAGTAACTATAAAAAATTCACATTGCCAAGTAGTAGAATCACATGGATCAAAAAAAATCCAGAATTACTTTAATAATTTTATCTGCTCCTTTAAAAAAATAAGCACTTGACTTTGAAAAAGAAAGGCTATCATTATTTCTAAAAGCATTTGCTCATTTTCCTCTTATAAAGTTACAAGGATATGAATTATTATAGAATATAGAATTACATATTTGAAAGGTTCAGAAACAGAATAGGATTTGAATATACGGCAATTTTTAAATTTCTGTACAGGATTTTTTCAAAAGAAATTAATTTTTAGAGACATTTTACATACTTAAATGTGCACAAAGAGAAAAAAATTAACACACTTCTAACATTTTGCATGGAAAAGTTGATTGCAAGGTGCAATATGGTACTAAATGAAATCTTGAAAAATATCTTGACCCAATGTAGTGCAGACATGATTTACAGTCTGTGAAACACAAATTGCCACTAACCCTTCTTCCTCTTCAGGCTCTGATGAATTAGAACAAGGATTCTTAGCTCTCAGCTTGGCCCAACTACCCCCTCACTCTCTGACTTTGCTAACATCAGTCCCTCCCATCCCCTCATTTCCTTTTCTCGCCTTCCTTAGAAAGATTTAAAGTTTTAGGCAAAACCATATCCATCCAGGTTTCAAAAGTCAGGGCTACCATCATCCAGGACTGGGGATGTGGGGGGTCACCTTTCCTGTTATATATATATATATATATATAAAACACATATTATATAAACATCACACATCAAGGTGGGTTAAGTATTTCCACAGAGGCTTAATGAGCATATATCCAAGGGAATGTTTGTTGGAGTACCTCAAAACTTCCAGGTCTG
The DNA here is from genome assembly GCF_011800145.1 of Mirounga leonina. Taxonomy (NCBI): domain Eukaryota; kingdom Metazoa; phylum Chordata; class Mammalia; order Carnivora; family Phocidae; genus Mirounga; species Mirounga leonina. Next base: position 16,468,797 of record NW_023270377.1, read on the forward strand.
AGAAGAGATAATTCCATGGAGGCACCTGACCATAGGCATCCTTTTAGTCAATATGCTCTCATAGGTGGGCCTCAAAGAGAGAGGGTTAGGGCTCCCTGAGAAAAGGAAGTCCAGTTCTTTCTTTGAAGTTCAGAGAGAATTGGATTAGAAATAGGCAAAAGTGGTCTTCTGAAGAAAGTAACTTTGCCTCCACACTTTGTTTCTAGAGGTAGACTCTGCAGAAAGATCTGTAACTACTGGCCTGATTTGATCAATGAACATTTGATAACCATCTATTGCATGCAAAGAATGAGCTAGACTATAGGAAGAGAGGCTGGTGAAAAAACTCAGAAGTGCCTTCCAGGAATTTAAACAGTGTGAGAAAGACAGCAGTGCACAGGGTGTTCCTCTTTGTGTCACCAGAGTAATTCGCACAGCCCAACAGAATCGATCCATTATGAAGGGGGTGGTTAAATGAATGAATACATAAATGTATACAAGAAGATATGATATAAGGATAGCAGAGAAGTAAAAGTCAACAGCCATGGATGTGAAACTGAGGAGACAGTGAATTCTTCATGGAATGATAGGCCACCAGAACATGTCTAATGGTAGGAGAAGCTTCTGAGATGAATTTTAAAGAAGGGTTTCAATAGATAAAGGAGGAAGGAAGAGGTGTTTAGACAAAAGGACAGATAGGAGTAAAGTTATAGAAGATTTAAAAGAAGAATCATATTGTTTAAGATGATTAGAGCATAGAGTTGGTGGTGAGGAGTCAGGCTGGAAGGACAGATTGGGTCTTGACTGTAGAAGTCCTTGACTAAAGTGTTGGTGGATTTGGACATTATTCTGATGGCAATAGAAGCCAACAAATGTTATTGAGACATGGAGCAAGGAGACCAATGAAGGATATTGTCATAATCCAAGTTAGGAAAAATGAGGTTCTTGTAGGAAGAGGGTGAAATTAGTAGACAACTTAGCAAAGTAATTGATAGTCTTTTCATTGCATGTTGTAGGAAGAGTAATCATGAGAAGAGAAAGAAACAAATTCTTGCACAAGTTTTCCAGTCTCAGTGTATGGTAAGATTATAAAAAAAATATTTTCACATCCTGCTGAGTTATATAAAATATATATAACATGTAAATACAATAGATATGATATAATATATAATGTATATTATATAAATTTATATATTATATAATATATATAATATGTAACACATATTATATAAACATCACACATCAACCACTAAAGGAAATTATTATTATTAATATTTCCTGTTTGGATGATGAATCTAAGATTCTGAGAGTTTTAACAACTTCTCAAAGACATAGCTGGTAAATTTGAGGAATTGCATTTCAACCCCATCTGACTGAAGATCATGTGAGCTCACCCCCTGGGAGATGACATAAGTGAGATATGAAACCGACAATGGGGAAAAAGTTGTGAGGAGGGCGATTATGTGATCAGTATTTTATATATAGAGTATAAGTTACCCCTTGTGCATTGGTATGGAACTCTCTGGCATATAATTGGAAATTCAGTTCAGAAAATCATGAGACCAGGATGCACATTTCTGAGTCTTCTGCCAAGAAGTGTGAAAGTTAGAGCACTGTTAAAATTGCTCAGGAAGAGAGAGTAGCTGAAAAGAATTTGTGTGGATGCTTTCAATTAAAGCACTGCAAGGAAGAAGATAAAATTAAAGAGAATGAAGAATAATCAGAGAAGTAGGAGGTGAAGCAAGAGAGTGTAATGTCAAAAAAGGCAAGAGTTTCAAAGAGGGGCCATATGCTTAACAGTGTCCCATGCTACAGGAAGTCAAGTACAATCAAAATTTAAGTGGAGTTGCTGAGTTTAACAATTACTAGGTCACTGATGAGATTTATGAGTGTTGTTTCTATGGAATAGTGGAACCGAAGTTGGGTTTCAGTAAATTAGCAAGTAAATGGAAGATGAGGAATTCGAAAAGGTAAATGAGTACCGCTCTTTCAAAAACAAATTAAAAATAATGCATGAAATATGACTTTTGAAAAAAATACAATGCAGATATACATAAAATAAACCTTAAACATCCCCATACACCAACCACTCAATCCCACTTACTTCCCCACGGTTACTGGTTAATGATGGATTGCGAAACTTTCAGGTAGTTTAATGTGTTTTTATGCCTATACGTAAATGAACACCCACATATATGTATATACATATTTAAGTATATGCACAAATAGTCTGGAAGATAGTTAATGCTCGCCAAATATTCATGTGCTCCCCTATATTTTCCCTTTCTTTGTAACAAGTTTTGACGAAGGGATTAGGTCCTTTCCAAGATGATAAAGTTAAGAACCCTAGAACACATTTACCTTTCTCATCCCCCGCAACTGGGAGACTTGCCCAAGAAATCGAATTGGAGCTAAGAGGAAAGAATCAAGTCATTTCTTGCCAAGAGAAAGCAGAGAAATAGGGGACTCTGGAATAGCAGCTTCAGAATCCAACATCTAAAGGATTTCCAAATATGTGATTTGTTTTTGGGTTTTTGTTGATGATTTTTTCTGAAGATTATGGGCAGCAGCAACTGTCAGGCCAGAAGGATCTGCTGGTACAGCTCCTTCATCCATGAACTTTATGTTACATTTGACAGTGTTCATGATGGGGTCACGGCCCATGGTAGGATGGGGTGGATATGGGTAATGTGGGAGGAGGGGCTTTCAAAATTGATGAATGTGGATAAATTCTGAAATATTTGTTATGGGCACAAAGCACACAAGTCTGATGTTCATCTTCTCTTCTTTTTTTTCTGTTCACTTTCTTTTCTTCAGACTGTATATAAAGAAAGCCCATTTAGGCATCAATTTTGAGTTGACACCTTAGAAAATCTGAGGTAATTTTTTGTTTTTAAGAGAAAGCACGGTCACCATTTTAGAGGCAGCAGCAGAAAGACCCAAGAGCAAGTGGAAAGCACAGAGCTAATATGGCACCAGTGAACAGTGGGTATGTTGGGTTCTCTGAGCATACATGTGAAACCGAATATCCAAAATAAAAAAAAAAAAATTTTTAAAGGAGTTTTAGTTTGGTGCTTTCTCCCTGGATTGTGGTTGCTGGGTTTATTTCTCCTAAAACAGATTTTGATCCATGGTAGCCAACATTTGTGTACAAGAAGAAGTAGCATCAGATTATTGCAATCAGACTATTGAGGAGGTGTAATCTCATGTTCTGGGCTTGTGCCAATGAAATTGGGTCATTCTTGAAAGATAACTGAGGTTGTTCTTGGCCTCAGGGTTATAAAAGTAGTTGGTATGTATGCAAATAGGTAGCTGGACTGTTTTCTGAACCAGTGAGTAGGATAAAAACAACAGTAATGCTACCATTTATTGAATTCTAACTATGAAACATGTAATTAAGAATATTGATATTGGGGGCGCCTGGGTGGCTCAGTTGGTTAAACGACTGCCTTCAGCTCAGGTCGTGATCCTGGAGTCCCAGGATCGAGTCCCGCATCGGGCTCCCTGCTCAGCAGGGAGTCTGCTTCTCCCTCTGACCCTCCTCCCTCTCATGCTCTCTGTCTCTCGTTCTCTCTCTCTCAAATAAATAAAATCTTAAAAAAAAGAATATTGATATTGTTTCATATTCAGTATAACTTTTTAAGTTAGAAATTTTTATCTGCATTTTGTAGTTAAGGAAACTATAGCCTAGAGAATTCAAGCAATTCACCCAATGCCATAGTGACTAATGATGGCAAAGCTAAGATTTGAATCACGGATCAGGTCTGGCTCCGAGCCCCTGTTCTTCATCCTGCACTTTCAAAGCTGACCTTTAAAGCTTGTCCTTCCTAAAAGGAGGATGGAGTTCACATGGACAAAGGCAGAAATTTCTCTTTTTCTCCAATACAGTTGATGCCCAGAGATACATATGCCCACAGGGACCCGTGCATAGTCACTTTTACTTACAGTGCCTCCCCCTCACCTCTTCAGCATCTTGTACCCTCCATGAGAGCAGCTTAATAGGCTACCATGCAACCATCAAGAAATGAGATCTTGTAAAGAATTGTGGGAGGTACACAAGCTGTTCTGTTTTCTCTACAGGGAAGAAGGCACTGAGCACTGAGAAGATTGGAAGGATAAATGGAAGATTGATAAAGCAATCAGGGGAGGTGGGGAGAGGAGAGCTGTAAATAAGCAGGGATACACATGTGGTCCCAGAATGCAATTAAACATGAACAGCTCCTTTGGAACTGACGCATGGACCAAGATTCTACATAGTAGAATGTCAAGCCCATTTTAGATTTCTGGATACAGATTAGAGCACCTAATCAATATCTTGAGAATTTTGGCTATTTCAAGTATTTGAAGAACAAGTTCTAGGTAACCATTAATAGTTTATTGTCTTGCTCGCTTTCCTTCATTCAAAACCCAATTCTTGAAATGAATAAAGACAATGCCTAAAAATTTATGTTAATGAATTGCTATATTACATAATGCATTATGGATCTGAGATTTTCAAGGTGTTTAATAAAATTATATTATACTAGGAAGTTTAACATTTGCTGTTACACAACTGACATAGTTAATGTAGGACGTTAGGTAAGAAACATTTACTCTTTGTGAATCCTTTCAATGAACTAAAACTTCAGAACCAATTAGGTGTGGTTGACATTTGCATTTTAAGAATTTTTCAGATTAGAGACATCAAGCCTTACAAGTATATCAAAATGACAGCCTTTCGCTAACTTAAACTATCTTGCCCATTTGCAATAAAATCTCCATCTTCCTGGGCCTAGAAAATGTGTTGAACTCATAGACTAAACATTCAACAGTTGTATGCACTCAACAGCTTTATGACTTTTTTTGGTGCCTTTGTGGAATCATCCTGGAATCAATTTATCTTCATGCTTCAAAGAATCCTAATTCAGAAGTACTCCAAATGTTTGGGACTATTTTAAGATTATTTTTCTTCTGGAAGTTTAAATGTAAACTAAAATGAATGCTTTTCCTTTAATTTTATACTGTTTTAACTAACTGTTAAAGTTCACCTTATGTTCAAACTATAGCTTTCAGGCTTAAATGCATTTTCACTTCTTTGATTATTCTATTTTTAAAACTTACTCTCTTAATAATACTTATTTTCCACCCCTTCCTCCTCCATGCTATGATAAGTGTGGTCAAGCAGTTAGACGTAGAATGAATTGAATTTTCCATTGGTTCCCATTATAAAAATAAAGACCTGTTTTTGTCTTGTTCTAAAAAAAACAAAATAAAAAGTGGGCCAGGCTGAAAATTTAGGTGTGGTAGAAATATGTTTGGTCTTGATGATGGCTTTTTTAACATTAGAAGTGTTTCTCAGCTTCTATTTTCAGGAATGTCCAGCAAATCATTCTTCATTGTCTTCTGTAGCATTTGGTGTTTGCAGGGTCTTCTTTCTCATGCCTGATATTGATGGGCTCACAGCTCTCTCTGAACCATAAGAATGTCTCCTGTCACATTTGCACAAGTAACTATGAGTATTTCGTTCCTCCTTTCTCATTTTTCTGGGAGGCATTCCCTGTTCCAGTGCCTAACAGAGTTTATCCACCAATCAGTAAGGTCACTTATTGAATTTTGAAAATCTTATTTAAAATGTTTAATTATATATGATAAATTTACTACCATAGGAGCATTTTGAAATTCTTGAAGCTGTACTCACTGAAACTGAGGGCTAACCTATCTTTCTTCCTCTTTCTCCTCTTTCTTCCTCTTCTTCTTTCTCCTCCTTTCCATGAAGTGTTTATTTTGGGGGAGTGAGCACCAACCATGAAGCACCTTGCCTTGCAGGATGAATTAGAGGCATTTTCCTTTTGGTTAAAATATTTATTAAAAGCCATGTTGTAAAAATTATGTTGTAGATAGATTTTTTTTTTTTTAAAGCTGATGTTTCTTTTAGATGAAAATTGAGGATTTTCAAGGAACTATTTTTTTCTTGGACATAGTTAACTGGAGCATTTGCAGGGGTGTTAAAACAGAGAAGGTGCCAGCAAAACAGCAGTGAAGATACTAGAAGAGGGTGTGGGCTACTGGTTTCTGAGAGACCCAAGGGAAGTGGCAGCCTGTCTTTGCACTCAAGCTGAGCCAAATATTAGCCTTATTCTACTCCTTTGTCCCAACACCACCATAGCTTCCTGGTGGCACCTGGGGCATTGCATAGGGTCAGGGTATTCAATATAGGTGTCAGAGACTGATGGGGGGAAAGGACAGAAAAGATTTACTTTTTTAATAACTTTTCTGTTTAACTGTGGAAGCAAACAGTATTTTTATGCATTACAGCTCCCAGAACTAACTAATTGACTATCATTGACAGTGAGAGGGGCATATATATATATATATATATATATATATATATATATATATATAGACACACACGTGCACACACACACACACATATTATATACAGAGTCTAAAAGGAAGTATATTAAGTAGTGCATATTTCAGTTTTTACCAAACAATATTGTTTGTATAAGTTGTTTATGTGAAATACTTTTTACTTTACATTTAATAATGCATTAATATTTATGAGGACAAAAAAAATTTTTTTTTAATTTGTACTATATTCCATCGTAATGTCTCTAAACCTCGGTTGCTGGCCATTTAGTAGGTTTCTGTTGCTATTGGTATTACACAAATCTGCAGCGAACAATGAACATAATTTTACAAAAAGTTTGTGAACTTGACCCCTAATTTCCATAAGATAAATTTCTAAAAGCAAAATTACTAGATGCTAGTTTTCAAATTGCAAAATCATCTTCCCAAAAGTTTATAAAATAACTCACTTCCCTCAAGCATTTTAGAGTTTTTCTTAACCTTCATCTTCAACAATGTGTTAAAAATATAATAATCTAGGTCCACTTGAGATTTGAAAAAGTCTACATATTTTTCAATTTGTAATCATCGGGTTTCTAATGAAATTAAGCATTTCACTTTCTTGCCATTTGTGTTTATTTTTAAACTATATCAATATTTATTATCATATAAAAGAACCTTTTATATAGCAAGGTCATTAACACTTTATGTCTTTATTACTAAATACACCAAGATGTTTTTCCAAGCCTTCCATCTTTAATGTTTCAGAAGATTTCCTGGATGATATATTTAGAACTTAATTTTCATTATACTTTAAGAAGTTATATATTAGAATGGGATAAATTATTTTAAGAGACTGCTATTTCATGTCCTAAGAGAAAGTGCATGCTATCTTGTATGCTCTAAAATTTTAGTTTGCTAATAAAAATATCTGTGAAACCCAGCAAAAAACTATCCCTTTGTTTACTGAAAGGCAACATTCTAGTTCAGGAAGAAATGTCCTCATTCATTTACTAAATATGAGCATAGATTTGTGAATATGGAATGATGTGTCCCTTCAGTAGAATATTTTAGGGAAAAGGGTGTTTTGAGAAGCTTGGTCACTAGAAAGTTTTGGGAGGCATACTGAATTGCTGTTGTGTAGACCATACACTGTCTCTCTGGAGCCACTGAACGTTTTTTATGTTTGATGAGATGCTGTGTGTGATGCCCCGCCATGTCTGAGGGACAGTCCAAACCTCCACAAAAGGGCTGGAAAATTAAAATAAAAAAAAAACAAAACAAACATGATTAAGGATATAGTGATCATTTACAGGTTGCTAATGCTAAAAAAATCCCAGGGCAGAGAGAGGGGAAGGCAAACAATGGAGATCTCAACCACCCTTTGGAAAGGTGCCCATCACAAGAACAGACACTTTTCTCTCTCTGCCGCCGACACCCTGCATGCTTCACTGCTTCACTCCCCCTCCACTCTTCCCTTTAGTATCTAATTCAGACAGACTGTCCAGAGCTGTACCAGATAGTTTTTTCCCCTAACTTTTATTGTCATGTGGAACATTATTTCAAAATTATGCTTCATAACAAAATGGGTGCCCTAAGGAAAAAAAAAAAAAAGATTTTCACAGAAGAAATAGGGGAGATTATGTGCCCGGAAAAAATCCAACTCTCTATTTGTCACTTTGCCTTAATTCTGTAGGCCAGCTACAGCTTCTCAACATTCTTGACCTTGAGAAATCCACCAGCCATTAGGCATGTGCCTGAACATAGTAGGGGTAAATGGTGACAAGGAAAAGAGTTCTGTCAGAAGTCTTCCTGTTTGGCACTCAATCTCAGGCATATCTACTTGAAAAGTAGAAAAGAATAAACCAAATAATAACTGCTAGTTTCTTCTGCTTATGCAATTTATAATCCCACAGTATCAACGTTAAAATGTTAAGGAAAAGATATGATCCACTTATGAAAGGATTATCTAGTTGGTCACAGAATAATGCTCTCTTTGTATGGGTCATATGGACAATTTCTAATTACACCACCTTTGAGCAGATGAATTCCTGATGAATTTAGAGCTTGGTGTCTTTGGAGTAAAGGCAAAAGTGACCATCTTATAAGGCCCCAATGACTTCCTGGATATTAGTTTGGATCCCTCTGCAGCAGCCAATCAGAATCTATAGCACATTTATTACTCAGCTCCCAAGGCCAAATCATTGGCCAGGCATTATGTGTACAGAGGATGTACGGCATTTTGACACTCGATCATTTAATAGAAGGAACATTTTAACTTTCATGCTTGGTCTATATAAAGCTTAAAACAGCAACTATTGCCTTTAAAATGTTATTTTGCTTAATTGAGTAAATGTACCAGTCACCTGTGTCTGAGCCTGACCATACTCCTGACAGCCTCTTCTTCCAACTCTGGGATGAAGCTCAGGAAACGAATACATTTTAGGGGGAGTAAGGATAAAGGAGAAGGTAAAGACACAGAGAGTAAAGAAAAGGTGGGTATCAGGATGAAGGTGAGCATGAGAAGTAAGTTTCAAGGGTGAGATCAAGCTCAGGGATGTGGAAGGAAGGGTCCCAGAATCCCTACAGTACCTGATCTGCCATATCCAAATATCCCACTCTGTCAGGACTTTTGAATTTTTTTAAAGATTTTATTTTTAAATAATCTCTACACCCAATGTGGGGCTCGAACTTAGGACCCTGAGATCAAGAGTCGCATGCTCTACTGACTGAGCCAGCCAGGCCCCCATGACTTTGAATTTTTGATAAGGTGTTGGCATCACTAATCTCTAGTTCTAGTTATGTAGACATGTACAAGTCCATTCAATCTTTGCTAGTGAACTGGATATCTCTCTATGTCCTCCAAAATGTCACAGAAAACAGAGAAATCAAACAAACAAAAAAAACGTGTCTTAGTTTTCTTTGGAGTTTTAAATTTTGTTTCTGAACTGAGTACAAATGAAGTGCTAATTTCCAGTCCCACATGTCTCTGAACTGACCCTCTCCCCCAAAGTTCAATTAAATCCTTCCTGAATGTGATTATTACCGAAACCTAATTTTTGTGATCATTTGCACTATGTAGCACCTTCTTTCTAAGGACCTTTAATTCCTTTGTAAACTTCCTTCCCCCATTAGGAAATTATGAAATGTTATGTAAATTTGCTCAGATTTATCTCAGAATGTGGCTGCCAAAGCATATAATCTTCAGCTTCATAGTGATGAAGGGAAATAAATCATTCTAAATACACCAATGGTATTTGACTAATGAATAAAACTAATATTACCTAACAGACTATTTAACCTGTTGTCTCAAAAATTCTTACAGCCTGGTAACCTGAATGTCAAGTTTCAGACCACAGTGAAAAAAAAAATTTTTTTTTAACACAAAATAGAAACCTGTGAAAAAGTAGAGGTATAACAGATTGGAATAAAACATTTAAAAATATGTTCTTCTGTTAGTGGTTTTGACATTCTCTTCCCATTAATAACTTGTAACAAGCTCTTTAAAGTTTTCTTGTTGAATCAATGTAAAGTTATTGGATATAATTAAATGACAAAAAGCACGATTTTAAGAAACAAGACTAGACTGTTCACCAACCAAAATAAATGAAGACAAGAGAAAAAAAAAAAAAAAGAGAAGAGAAAAAACAATATAGTAGGCTTCAGGTTTGTATTTTTAATTGTCTTCAGTGTAATAGTAAACATTATATTTAGGTAAAAATGTGTATTTTACATAAACTCTTAGCTGATTTTACACAAGGGGAAAAAGTTATGATACTTGATTTATTTTTATTTGCCTTCCCTAACTTTCATTCATCCCACATAACGTATTTTTTCACCAGATTTTTTTTTTCCCCAGAAAGGAGGATCACGTGATATAAGACTGCCTTGATGGATCAACTCATTAAGTACATCTTTTGATTTGATATTTCTCAATTTTTGCCAAGCAAAAGCAACTGAAGTGATCTTAAAGTTAAATCTGAATCGTTCTTAATGTTTATCAACACAGGTCAACCCAACAAAGAAGTTGGCTTAACAGTTTGTATTTAATCCTTTTTATAAGAATAATGGCTGCAGATTTAGATATATCTTTTATAAAGATTCATGCTATGTCACAGTAATTCCAGATGCCATTCTATATTTCACCTTGTGGTTTGATTCACAGACCATACAGTGATGGAATATGAGTGATGCAATGGTTTTAGTTCTCTTTCAATGGGAGGAGAGGAAGAATCAAAATGTTGACCTTTTTTAGTTGTTCTAGTGGCAGGGTGCTCAATGGAAAATTATTCTCACAATGGCAAGTAAAGAAGCAAGTCTTATCTCAGGAAATAGCTATTGTAGAAATAATAATAAAGCTGTTGCTTCTTTTTATCACCAGTTAATTGCAGAACAGATGCCATGTGGTATATTTGCATTTCCTACAGTACTAGCAATGAACAGTGTTTATGAAAGCTATCCCTTTTATGGTGACAAAGGCCAATAGAAAAGGTGCACTTGAGCCAAGTTAAAAAAAAAAAAAAAGGGAGTGCCGCCTGGATGGCTCAGTTGGTTAAGCATCTGCCTTCAGCTCAGATCATTGTCCCAGGGTCCTGGGATCCAGCCCTCCCAACGCAGGGCTCTCTCTTGCTATCTCTCTCTTTCTTGCAAATAAATGAATAAAATCTTTTAAGAAAAGAAACTGCGGTTCACATAAGGACTACAAGATTATCTAGGGACCAGAAATATGGCTGCTCTTAAGACAAACTGAAATTTAACAGTTTTAAATTGTGTGCAAACACAAAAAATTATACATACACACACACACACAAACACACACACTATATCTAAATAATATATATGATGTAGACGAGGTTAGACCAACTTCACAGTGTAAAAGTAACAATAAAAGTGAGCCTTTTCTTTTATCCTAAGCAATAAATTTTTTTTCTGTTTCTTTGTTGTTTAAACATTATTCCTACAATTTATAAAATTTAAACCATGAGCTCAGTTGCTTCTTACCATCTCCTTTTATATAAGGCTGAGCCAAAATATACACTTAGAACAATGAAGCAGTTCTTACATGTAGAACATCCCAGTCTCTGGTCACCTGCAGCAATGATTTAATTCTTACCTGGATTTTTCCTACCACATATTTTATATTTTCTTACCTCAGATGACCCTCAGCTAAAGTTCACTTGAAACATAGATTTATCTTAATATTGGCCCAAGTCAGAGATTATTAGAAAGTAAACTCACAATAAAAAGTACACTGTATAATGCATTCTACCCCAAGTAGAGCGCCTTAGACTGACGTGACATTTAGCGGGATTAGAGGTGGGTGGGGATAGCACACAGAATAGAGCCAAACAGAACTAGTCTTAAAACCCAGATACAAAACTGAATAAGAAATCCAGAAATCAGATTGCCTATAAGATAAATATACAGATAGCTTTCTGTGTGTCATAAATAACTAATTAGAATGAAATACGAAAAACATCTCTTAACCTCAAATTAAACTAGACCTATGCGAACTATAAAACTTTAAAATATATATATTAAAGATATGAAATTGGAGAGAGGGGTCATATTCCCAAAGACAAAAAGTGGATATTATAAACATTTCAAATCTTTTCAAAACAATGTATAAATTTCAAGTGAATTTAAGGGACATTGGTGATAAATGATAAGGAAGAGCCGAGATGACATGGTAAAATGATCCTCAAAGTTTATCTATTTAAAGCAATATGCAATTGCTATAAAATTGGGAAAGAATATAGGCCTCTTCTTACTAGACATTTTTAAACTGCAATAATTAAACAATCTGTTATAATGGCAAAAATAGATCAACAGATCAATGACATTGAATGGATAGCCCAGATAAGATACACACAGTCACACACAATCGTGGATCTAAGACTGTACAGCAAACACATAGTATGTATGTGTAATAGCTATATATGTATATATGCTATATACATATGTATATATGCTATATATGTAGTAGTATGTAATAGCTATATATGATGTATGCACTTCATATGGATAGCAATTTTCATAGTTACAATTTATATAGGCATGCATATAGGTATAAATAAGTTTTTATATGTGGATATTATATGTAAATATACATAATAAGTATAATAGTAAGTCTATGAGAAATTTATATAAACAATATTTAAATTTGGTATATATCCAATTGTAAAATGACAAACACTGGTGAAAAGTGGACTACTTAATAGATGCTACTAAAAATTAAGTTATATGGAAATTAAAATCCTGTTTCAAATCCTAACATCATCTCTAGAGAAAATTTTAGTTAAACGCAAACAGTTAAACCATAAAAATCTCACATTTAATTATGCATTTATTTCATCTAAAAAAGTATTTGATAAATATAAAAGAAGTAAAATAAATTACTATGAACCAAAAGGATAAATTTGATTTTTTTTTTAATTAGGTAAAAAGTCAGACTTTCAGGAGCACCTGGCTGGCTCAGTCAATTAGGTGTCTGCCTTTGGCTGAGGTCATGATCCCAGGGTCCTGGGATGGAGCTCTGTATCAGGCTCTCTGCTCAGTGTATAATGTGTATATCTTTAATTTAAAAAATTCATTACCAAGTCCCCCAATAGAAAAATGATAAAAAAAAAAAAACCTGGCATAGATAATTCACAGAGGTGGATATACAAATAACTAAAAAATATATGACAAAGTTTCAATTTATTATGAAGGAAATCCATTTTAAAACTCAGATACTAATTTTTTTCCAATCATATTAGGAAAATTTTCAAAAATACTCATTAACACTAACAAGTAGCCACTGATCTTGATATTTTTGTATGGTAGAGATATGGAACTTCTAAAGATCAATTTGGCAAAGAATAGTTAAGAATCTTAAATATTTTTAATGATGTATTTTGAAGTGTGTACCTTTTAGCTAGCAATAGTACTTTAAGCAATGCATCCTAAGCAATGTGGACAATATTTATATATAGGGACATTTACCTTAACTTTATATCTATGTAAAAAATTTGCAAAAAAAAATTATGGAAACGTTAAATAAGTTATAGAAAGAAATAGTGTATATTTGAAAACTTTTTAATGTTATGAAGAACTGTTTATGATACGATGCTGAGCTAAGAAAGGGGAATATAAAATCATATATATTTACCAATGTGAAAACGGAATGTTATTTCTATATACTTGATAAAGAAAAATGACCAGGGGGCGCCTGGGTGGCTCAGTCGTTAAGTGTCTGCCTTTGGCTCAGGTCATGGTCCCAGGGTCCTGGTGTCGAGCCCTGCGTTGGGCTCCCTGCTCTGCGGGAAGCCTGCTTCTCCCTCTCCCCCTGCTTGTGTTCCCTCTCTCGCTGTGTCTCTCTCTGTGAAATAAATAAATAAAATCTTAAAAAAAAAAAAAGAAAAGAAAAGAAAAGAAAAATGACCAGAAAAAAATTTATAAAATCGAAAAGCAATCATTCCTCCGAGGTGGGGTACAGATAGTTGTTTGTATGTTTTTTAGGTGTTTCTGGTTTCTAAACTTTCCACAGTTAAGATTTATTACACTTTTAACATAAAGTGTTAAAATAAACATGAAAAGTTTCAGAGAAGCATTTATCCCTCAAACAAGATACACTTCCTCACGTGAGGAGTTAACAGTCTAATGAGGAAACGGGCTTCACATGACAGGGGAAATGAAATGGCAGAGCCATGGGTCTGAATGCCTTTGAGGCATCTGAAGAGGGATGCTTCATAGAAGGGGCGAGACTTCAGCGGTGTGCACGGCAGGAGCCATGAGGAAAAGGATTTCTAAGGAATGGGAATACTCATCACTGGGGTCTGTCTGTACAGGGACACAGGCAGATGCTAGCTTTGGATTGAGGGCAGATAAGCTTTCCACTCTGAAAATGTACAGAGAAGGAAATGGTGAGCAGGACTCTGGAACTTTTACAGGCAGAGGTGGAAAGATGCGGGACTTGTGGCAGGCGGCTCTAGTCTCTCTCTTCATAGAGAGTTGGCTGAGAATGAGACAAAAGGGATCTCATGAGACTTGAAAAAAATGGAGAGGCGGTTGGCATGCTCATGCTGAGAAATGGGAAAAGGAGCCGTAACCAGGCACAAGTAAAAGGGGCTCAGAGCAGCCATAGACACTGGGTATTGGAGGAAGCACGGTGTTGGCCGCTGGCTGGGCAAGCTCCAGTGAATTCTCATGATATACCCACTTCTGTGATTCCAAGGGAACCACACGGTCTTTCATCACATGCAGAAGGCACATGAGTCCGTGTAGATTTATCAAGCTGCTACCGAGTGGCCACGGTGTATCGGGTGCCATATCTTTCCACATCAGTTGTCATTTTTATCACACGTATTCAAGAACATTAACCAGTGTGAAGTCCCCATTTAGAAAACATATCTAGAAGCGCCCCGTACCGTGTACAGTTCATATCTGCAATGATCGTGCTAAAGAGAAAGTATAAACAATGATTCAGAAGCCAGCCGCTTATTCTCAAGTGAAGAAAGTAATTCGTGTTATTTTCAACTTGTTATAACTTTCTTCTTCTGAGCCAAAGCATATTCAAAAAGATATCCAGGATCAATTAGGTAAGACGGTGGGCTGGGGGGCAGTGCCACACAATTTTGTCATCGATTATACAATGTTGCATGGTAAACTGATCATTTCAAGCATAGTCATATTTCCCTGCCAATGGACAAAGTATTAATTTCATACCTGGGATGTATTCGTATTTATTTCCTATCTCTTAAAGCACTTGAACCTGAGCCAGTTCTTTGGAAGTCATTGCATTTCTCTCTCTCCACTTCCTTAAACCCAGACTAATTGGAGAGGGAAATGGAATTTGTTACTGTTTTAAATAATCCTTGTTGCTCCTCTTCTCCTTTCAGGTGGAAAATTATGCATTTCAATCTGCTAGGAGAAGAGTAAAGGCACTTTTCACAGTGCCAGATACCAAGGATCATGAAGATGATTTTCTCTTCTTAAGCTGCTGGTGCTGATCTAATAGAATGGAATAAAGGCCAGAGGAATTGTGAGGGTAATTAATCCCAGAGCCTGTAGCAAAAAAAAAAAAAAAAAAGGAAAGAAAAGAAAAGAAAAGAAAAGCTAAGCTGCCCATCACTGAAAAGCCATCATTCTAGAAACAAATACCTGCTGTTGTTTGAACACCCCAGATCATCTCATGCCTCTATTCTTAAGCATGTGACATTCACATACAGCTAAAGTTCTAACCTACTATCACCCCTTCCATCCAATAAAGTTCTACTTTACCCTCAAGATATAACTCAGTCACTTCCTTTAAGAGCCCCATAACAATAGCACATAAAGTCCTTCATTAGCTTGAATCCCATAAAGGTCAGCTTGATGAGTACCATACCCAGACAGTAGAGTGAAGAGGTTGCGGGGGGATGATCTCTGAGCCCTTCCTGACTCCATCACGTCCTCTGTGTGTGACCAGTTTTCTTACTTTGCAGCGAAGCAGGGAATTCCAAGGCATCGTCTCTTTGCACTTGGTGCTATTATAGTTACATGAAATTTTAGAACTACTTGGAATCTGAGACATCATCTAATCTAGTATATCATATTTTCAGATGAAGGAATTCAAGTCCAGGAAGAAGAGTGTCTTATACGAAGTCAAGTTGGTATCAAGAAATTTGTTGTGGAAGGATGATCAGAGAGCAGAGGCTTCCCTAGAAGGTGAGAGGAGCATGACCAGGGAAAGAAGGAAGTGGTTGGCAAAAACAAAACAACAAAACAAAACATGACTAACCAGAGGGAATCATAAGAGGAGATTCAACTGGGAATTGGAATAAAAACAACTGAAAAATTCTGAAACCGGCATTAATGATATTACCTCCAAAAGAAAAATAATATTTAAAAGGAGGTTTATTTAAAACCTCAATTCATTTATTTCCCTTAATTAGGCAATAAAATTGTGTCTACAATATGTTCCCATCCTATTGTTTTTAGCATTTCACATAGAAATTAAAATATAGTCAATATTTTTAGAAACCTGTATTTCCTAGAAATTTCATCCACATTTCTGGTACAGTTGGAACTGTTGCAGGGACAATCTAAGTGTTGGTTTCATAATGAAACTCCCAGCTCCAAAAAAAGACAAACTTAACTCATTCGTATTTTTTTCCGACATTTCTTTTTGTTATCGCATTTTAACAAAAAGAGGAATATACCACCACAATGATGAGGCTACATTAAGGGCCAACTGACAGAGCTCTTAATGGCCCAGGCTAGAACAATTTGAGCAAAAAATAAATAAAGTAGCATTTGCTTATAACCCAAATATATAAAAATATCCATGAATCCATACTGATATAAATTACTGAATAAACAAAAGGGGGAGTATACACAAATCTCCCATGGAGAAAAATTTCAAATTATTTATTGTAGATATTCTGTTCTCCAGGAGGTGGAGAATAACACCGCATTCCTTAACTGTGGATAGCACATAGCAACGTCCTTCCAAAAAGGACAGTAGGGAAGGGGGGGGGAAGTGACTTTGAATTGGGGAAACCTGACACACACTATCTCAGTCAGTTGATAAAGATCATCCTCAATGGTGATAAATCATATTGGCATTCCACACCCTTGATCAGATGTGATGATACTTTAGGTCTTTGGTCTTATTCCCCCAAAACACACAAGAACAGCCTAATCATGAAAAAAAAAAAATCAGACAAATGAAATTGAAACAGTCTACAAAATACCTGACAAGGACCCCCTCAAAACTGTCAAGGTCATCTAAAACAAGGAAAACCTGAGAAATTGCCCCTGCCAAAAGAAATGATGACAAAAGGTAAAAATTCTGGAACACAAGAAGGACATTAGGTAAAATCTAAGGAATTCTAATTAAAGTGTAGATTCTAGTTAATAATAATGTACAAATATCAGTTCATTAATTGTGACAGATGTACCATACTGATGCAACATGTTAATAATAGGAGAAACTGGGTATAAGGTATTAGGGAACTCTCTAACTTTGTAACTTTCCTGTAAATCTAAATCTATTCTAAAATGAAAGGTTTATTAAAAAAAATGGAAAAGATATGATTTAGTTTTGAAATTTACATTAAAACCATCTAAATAAGTAAACCTGCTTCTTGTCAAATCTCTGTCCCTGGGAGTTAGGAATATAGGTGTATGGACTCACATAGGGAAAAAATCACTCCTATTTTTCATCTTTTGACTTGAGAGCAGGTTTGCTGACATTTCAACCAATGAGTACATGTTGAAAAACAAACCAAAATGACCAAATGTTTTTGTACATTCTGAACCTCAGACAACATGAGCTGGAGTATGACCTGAGTCTGTAAGTTCAATGCCTCCAGCAGGAGTTATCCTCCAGAGCACTATAAATATATACGACTGCAGACTGAACAGAATTTTTTTTTCAAAAAGCTGGTCAAACTACAAATCTAAAATAGACCATAAGATTGCAAGTACAAATGTAGCTTGACTACAGTCTCTAAGACACAGAAGACGGGAAAGATACTAAAAACTATGGAATAATGAGACACACTGAGATTACACTCTTACCTAATAACTTTCCCTTTTGCCTGATCTTTCCTTCCTGGTATTTGAAGGGTATAGAAAATGAAATTTAATTGAAAACAAGAATTCCTAATGTGATTTAAATTCTCAGTAGATGAATGAATATATCAGGAAAATTGTACTAATCTTTTATGGAGCTAAACTTAAAAAAAAAAAAAAAAAAGTAAGCCCCAGTAGGTTATGTACAAGTCTATTATATTCTTTGGGAGCTTCAGCAACACATAACCAAAACCTAAATGATGGCGAAGGGCTTTCTTCTGCATCTTGTGGGCCAGCTTCCATGGACAGTCTGTGACAGAGATTATAATCCAATTCATTTTTCATTTATACAATATGATAGATATTATTTTTTTCTTTTTTGAAATAATTTATGAATATATTCTAAAGTTTTCTTTTTTTGAGTGGAGGTGAAAATTAATATGATATTCCTCTATTGCTCAAACAGGTTAACTATGGAAATTCTTCAATAAACTTTGGACATAGAAAGGCCACTTAGTTAATCCTCACTTAAAACTACATTTTTTATTCTATTATCTAGAAAAATAACATCATAAAAAGGAATTCAATATTATCTAGATAATTTGGCATAAACTATTTTGAGACAGAAAGTATCCATCAATAAAAATCCCATTTAAATTTTAAAGAGGGCACGTATTGAATGGAGCACTGGGTGTTATACGCAAACAATGAATCATGGAACACTACATCAAAAACTAATGATGTAATGTATGGTGATTAACATAACATAATAAAAAAAAAACGAGTTACTGGGAATCCTTAGCAGTCTGAGGCATGTTCTTCATCCAGAAGCAGGTGGCAATATGATGGGCCCTTGAGAGAAGGATATTCAAGGAATATATAGTGTTTTCATACATGCTTGAGCCTCACCCGCTGAGTCCTTGGCAAATAGCACCTGATCATAGCCTTCACACTTCACAGTTACAAAACAAAGCATTTTGACTCTCCTGCTCTCTTTTTTGCCTGATTCCACTTCAACTTTCAGATCTATACTTAAAAGCAATTGCCCCAGGAGGCATTTTTTAAACCTCTAACCTGTGGAGATGTACCCTTTGACTAATACACACACACACACACACACACACAGATACATACTCAGTACAGCATTTATTTCTGAAATTCAGAAATTACATGTTCGATGTTTAACTCCTTAAAACTGTAATTGCAATAATTCTACTTGCCATATGACATAACTGATACCAGACTAGCCTTTTCACCATAAACAGCCATAAAATTGGACAAAATCTGAGCCAACTATTTTTATACATCAGACAACATGCAACATAGGATTGTGATCTTTGAGAGAAAGGAAAAACACAAGGTTAGCCCCATGTTTGTTTGCCCTGGCTTTCTTCTTGGGAATACATTCCAAGCTGGTGCACTCACAGGTGGATCCCAGCAGAGCAAAGTGGTCTTGCTGAGCTGAAAAAGGTGTGATTGGAATACAGTGCTGCTGAAGGGAATGAAAATGGCCCAGAGTCTGCATGGGAGTTTCCAGTGGGTTCTTGGCCAACGGTTGGGCTGCACCTACACAGGGAGAAAATCCACAAGGCCAAGGAGAAAGTGCTTGATGCAGGACTGAGAACCTAACAGAGATGTGAAATTTTGTGTAGGACTGGAAGATGATGGAGGCCCAATCAGTGTGTTCATGGATTGGAAGACTCAATATTGTTAAGATATCATTTCTCACCAAACTAATCTGTAGATTCAATACAATTCTGACCAAAACCTTAGCAAGCACTTTTTTTGAAATTGGCAACTTAGTGATAAAAATTATATAGAAATATAGAGGACCTAGAAAAGCCAAGGCAATCTAGGCTAAGAAAGGAGAAGAATAGAGGACTAATACCACCTGATTTCCAGGCTAACCATGAAGTTACAAGCACAGTTGGCATTGGCCTGTGGATACACACAGTAATCAATGGAAGAGAATAGAGCCCAGAAATAGATTCACAAATACGAAGTCAATTGATTTTCAACAAGGCTTCAAGGCAGCTTAATGCGGAAAAGTTGTTTAGTGTTTTTTTTTTTTTTTTCAAGAAATGATACTGGAATGACTAGATAAATGAATGGAAAAGTGAGAATATTGATCTCTACCTCACATCAAATACAAAATTTATTTAAGGTGTATCATAGACCTAAATGTAAAAGTTTATATTGCAAAGCTTCTGGAAAATATGGAATAGCCTCACAATCTTATAGTAAGAAAAAAATTTAGCAGACATAGAAATCCCTAGCTATTAAACAGAAACAAAAATTATAAACTAGACCTCACAGAAATTAAACAATTCTCTTCATTAAAAAAAAGTCTTAAGAAAATATAAAAGATAAGCCCAAAATTAGAGAAATATTTGCAATGCATTTATCTAACAAAAGACTTACAGTCAGAATGTGTCTTCATAAACTCCTAAACAAAGCAACACAATTTTAAAAGTTGTAAATAAGACTTGAACAGAAGTTTCACAAAAGAATGCATAGGCATGGCTAATAAGCACATGAAAAGAGAAATGTAATTTGAAAAGCCACAGCACAATAAGATGCCACTTCACTGTCAGCACCAAATATTGATGAGGATAAGGAGCAACAGGAATAATGAACTATTTCTGGTTAAGTGTAAAATGCTGTAACCACCTTGGAAAACTATTTAGTAATTTCCTTTAAAGCTAAATATACCTTAATCATATAATCCAGCCATTCCCTCCAGGGTATTTACTCAAGGGAAATAAAAATATACATTCACAAAAAGTCCATTATAGAATATTTGTAACAACATTATTAATTATAGTCAAAACAAGAACTAACTCAAATATTCAAAACATCACAAATAGTGACATATTCATACAGTGAAATACCATCTGAGTAATAAAAAAGAATGGACTAGTGGTACATAAAAAATAGATGAATCATGAGAACATTAAAATAAGTGAAAGCAAAAGATGCTAGACACAGAAGAACATAGATTATAGAGATCCATCTCTATGTAGTTCTGAGACAGGTCAAACTAATCTATATACTAGAAATCATGACTGTGTTTGCCATGAGGGGTGGAGGTTGACTGGAAGGAAACATGCAGACACATTGTGAAGTGATAGAAAAGACATGCATAATGATTGGGTTGTTGGATATACAGATAAATACATTTGTTAGGGGTGCCTGGATGGCTCAGTCGTTAAGCATCTGCCTTCGGCTCAGGTCATGATCCCAGGGTCCTGGGATGGAGCCCTGCATTGGGTTCCCTGCTCAGAGGGAAGCCTGCTTCTCCCTCTCCCACTCCCCTTGCTTGTATTCCCTCTCTCGCTATCTCTCTCTCTGTCAAATAAATAAATAAAATCTTTAAAAAAATACATTTGTCAATATTCATGTACCTGTATATGTAATGTTTGAGCATTTAACTATATATAAATTTTGCCGTAGTTAAACAACAACAACAACAAAAACCTCCAAGTTCCTTGTGGTCAGAGATATTGGTTACCTTATTTATCCTCTGAAATTCCAGGAGTGATAATACTTGGTATATATTGAGTCTTTAATAAGCACATGTTGAATGAAGTATTTTGTTTAAAAAGGAAGGCAAAGCCTAATCCTTATCAGTACATTGGATTCTACAGAGAAATCTGATGATTCTTCCTTTTTAGGGTTTAATCAGAAGACCCCCACTTCCTGGACTTTTGGTTCCTAAGATTCTCATAGCTCTAGACATGCAATTGAGTACATGAACATTATGTTCAAAAGAGACGTGTAGAAGTGGTTTAACTATCAAATTAACATAACCTTTATTAAATGGCACATAAAAGTTCATGACTAATAGCATTTATTTTGATTATTGACAAAGTAGATGGGATTCATGAGGAATAATTAAACTGATAGGAAATGTTCTGATTGGTCAAGGGGTCAACATTTATAATTAATGGAAAATTATAATAGTTCACAAAATGACATATTCCAGAATCAAAAGTGATCACCCTAATTATTTTGATGAGATTGTAAATGAAAGCCTAGGCAACCAGTAATGATGACACATTTTTATATAAATCATATGTACTGACGTATGTTAAGAAGAAATGTTTAAAATTTCATCCAATTTACATTAGCTTAATTTTTGAAAGGCTTGATCTTCAAATAATACATTTTCTTTATTAAGGAAATGATTCTAATCTTGATGGAATTTATTGCAAAAAAAACCACAATAGACTATTTCATCAGTACTGAAGGCCTGAACTAAATGTCAGATTTTTATTACTTTGAATATTGATGGCACGTCCTATGAATTGTTTATCATGGGGATCAAGAACACCTTGATTATTTATGCTAATTTAAATTTTATTTTTCATGGGACCTTTACATACCCATATGTCATAACCTTATGCATTAAATAAGAAAACTATAAAAATAGCTATCTTGTTTATGAAGAAACTGAAACACAAAGGTTATCCGAGCTATCTAAAGCTATAGAACTACTTAATGATGAAAAGCAGGAATAGAACATGAATTTAATGACAAAAAGCAGGAATAGAACATGAATTTTCATGTGCCCAGATCCACCAGATCATAGTGCTTACTGCTTCTAGAATAACAAAAGCCCAAGCCGATACTAATTTCTACAGTATCAGTGACTCCATAGTGGAGATTAAAGTCTTTCTGAATGAACACGTTCTTTGTTTTCTTTCAATTCAAGATGACTTTAAACATCACATCATTTTCAAAAGATTTTTGGTGAGAACTATTGCACTTAACTTTCTTCCTCTTCATTTTAATCATCTCAGGAATAAGAAAGACAAAAGCTACACCATGGCCCAGCTCCTATCCAGCTCTCTGGTCCTATTTCTCATTGTTCCCTGGCCAATTCTTCTTCTTCTTCTGTGTGTGTGTGTTTGTTTTGTTTTGTTTTTTTTTAAGGGGGGATTAGGGGAAGAGGGAGAGAAATAGAGAATCTTAAGCAGGTTCCACACCCAGTGCAGAGCCCAACTTGAGGCTCAATCTCACAACCCTGGGACCATGACCTGTGCTGAAATCAAGAGTCGGATGCTTAACTGACTGAGCCACCCAGGCTCCCCTCCCTGGCCAGTTCTATTACCTAACAAGCAAGGAGCTATTGCGTGTAATTTTATAAGCTTCATGCTGTCTCTAGTCAATGTGCTTGAATGCAGGTTTTTCCTTTGTCTGGAGCGTACTCCTTTACCTTACCTGCCTGTCTTCACATGACAAAATACAGCTTCATGTACAATAAGGGCACAATCCATAAGCAATCCTATAATAACTATGACCCATTACATGAAAAACTACTCAGCATTATTTACCCATCTATCATCTATCTATCTATCTATCTATCTATCTATCTATCTATTCATCTACAAAATTACAATGGTAGTAGGAAATACTGATATGAATTGCAATAAAAAAGGTGAGCCAAATAGGAAAAGAACAGTAGGATGTCTGAGTATATATTAAATAAAATTGAGGAGATTTTTACCAGTGATAGATGTGATCTAAGGAAAATTAAATATAGGAAAAAGGAAAACTGAAAGTGTTTCAAGGTGGGACTCCAATTTCATGGTAAAGGAGGACATTAAGTGTGATTGGGTCTTACTGTACTCATTACCACATATCTCTCAATTTCTTTCTTCTGGAACATAGTTGTATTGTACTTCCGCCTTCTTTTTCTTTCTTTCTTTTTTTTTTTTAAAGATTTTATTTATTTGACAGAGAGAACACAAGCAGGGGGAGCAGCAGACAGAGGAGAAGCAGGCTCCCCACTGAGCAAGGAGCCCGATATGGGACTCGATCCCAGGACCATGGGATTATGACCTGAGCCGAAGGCAGACGCTTAACGACTGAGCCACCCAGGCGCCCTTGTTCTCCCGCCTTCTTGAAGTTAGCTGTGGGCATGTGACATTTTGGTCAATGAAATACATTTCATTTTTGGATGAACACTTGAAGACATAGTACAAGTTTCTTCTTGTTCCCTTTCCCTGCCCTGATAATCATGGAACCCTGGAAATAGAGTCATGCTACACCTATGTTCCTGCGTGGACTGTTATAAGAAAGTGAAACCTTTGTTTCATCACTGAGATTTAGGGGTGTATTTCCTTCCATGGCCTATCCTGACTAAGGTAGCAATACTTACTTTATTACTCATTGAAATGAATCTAACAGAAATAGGTTAAAAAGTTCAGTATAACAGGGGCGCCTGCGTGGCTCAGTCGGTTAAGCATCCAACTCTTGATTTCAGCCCAGGTCATGACCTCAGGGTGGTGAGATTGAGCCTTGCCTCCAGCTCCACCCTGAGTGTGGAACCTGCTTAAGAATCTCTGTCTCCCACTCCCTCTCCCACTGCTCCTCCCGCCCTCCCCACCACCCCATGCACAAACACGTGTGCACTCTCTCTAAAAAAAAATTCAATATAACATAATTGAAAAGCATGTAAATTTTGTTTCTAGTGTCTTTATAACTACTGTGCACATTTGTTATACAGTGAAATTGAACAAGGTGATGCTTTGACAATCTAGAAGCATTTTTTCCATTTTCAGAAGAAAGCATGCTTGATATTTTTTTTGGAACGTATCTCTTCTTGTAAGGGAGACCTAATGAGTGGGAGAGTGAATGGCCATAGTCTCTTCAGTTCTCCCTATTGCTTCCAGAGTGGAATAGAGTGTTTGTGGAAACAATTGGCAAAGAGACCTGGAGAAATTTGGTCACTTGCAATGTTTCTGTTTATGAGAAAGTATGTGCAAATTGCTCCGTAGCACCTCTTGCTTTGTATTTTCCTTTCCTTTGCTTTCCTTTCCTTTCCTTTGCTTTCCTTTCCTTTCCTTTCCTTTCCTTTCCTTTCCTTTCCTTTCCTTTCCTTTGCTTTCCTTTGCTTTCCTTTCCTTTCCTTTCCTTTGCTTTGCTTTCCTTTCCTTTCCTTCCTTTCCTTTCCTTTCCTTTCCTTTCCTTTCCTTTCCTTTCCTTTCCTTTCCTTTCCCTTCCTTTTCTTTTTCTTTTCTTTTTTTTTTGTTTTTGGTTTTGTTTTTATAATTTCTTTCTCTATCTTCTCTCCCTTCTAGCTATCTAAAGAAAATAAGGAGAGATAGGATTTCTCCAACAGAGGAAATCATTGGACCCCTCTCCAAACTCACACCTGTTGCAGTGGTAGGTCTTGTAGGAAACAAAACACAAAACCTCAAAACCTCCCTCTTTTTCTTGTCCCAGACTAGGTAGGAATGCACTTACTCATTTTGTGGCTATAGGCATTATTATTCTCCTCAGGTCATGACTTCCAGACAAGGAGAGAATTTATATCACAAGTATATTGGAGGTCTTCATGATCTCCAGGCACTTAGTAGATTACAGGGGAAGGTATAGAGAGCTGTCCCTTTTCTTTCTTTTGGGTTATGCGTATAAACCTCAAATGTTTGCCCTCCACCATTTATTGTACACTGACTTCTGCTCAATAGCAGAACTGGTCTCCAAATTAGTGTATATAAATATCACCTGAGTAGTTTATGAAAAATTCCCTGGCCTCTCTCTATGAGATTCCTTTTGTAGGTTTGAAGTGAGTCCTAGTAATCAACAATTTAACCAGCACCACCCTTTTTCCCAGAGAGGCTCTGAGACAGGTGATCTGAAAATAGCTCATTTGGAAAATTCTAGGTTAGAGAATTGGGTTTATTGTTTTACATATAAATTATTTTCATTATGTTTTATCATAAAGCTTGACTTGTTCCCAGAGGAAATATATAGACATGAAGTGAACAACATGTGTTCTCAACTGCTTTAATTAAAAGAGTGGCATGCAAATTTCAGTGCTATTAACAAAAACAAAATGGATTTGATTTTCTGGATAATTGAATATGTTAAAACTTCAGTGCTTTTCTTCTATGGCTTAACTCTATAACCTCTGCATCATTTTCATTTTATAGGTACTGAAATGTATTGTAAATTCCCTCACAACAAAAAGAATGACTTAATGTTTTAGGAGGTTTTTTTTTTTTTTTTTTAATTCTAGCACCAAGCATAAAAACTGGCATAAATAAGTGCAAAATTAAAATGTTATATATTACTCTAAATTGACATCAATCTTTTCCATAAAGGAAAGCATTCATTTTATGATGGTAGATAGCTCTATATGACAGAAACATTTCTAAGCATGCCATATTTCAGGGAATGAACACCTTCCCCCAAATACAAATGAAACATATGAAGGAGAAATCAAATACCAAAGGTAGGTCACCTTGTTTTTGCAGTTATTATAGTAGTTTACAAACAGGCAATTCTGCTCCTGTTCCAAGAAATATGACTAAGATATCTGTCTGGATGATACCATTAAATGGGAGTACCAGTAGTCTCTATTATGCACACCTCGATTTCTTATCATCTGTTTTCTATTTATTCTTTCATGAAACAAGCATTATGGATCTATTGTACGATGATTACAGAAAAGATAAAAAGATGAAAAACAGCCTCAGAATGAATTCTCCCCCTAAAGCTGTTATGATATAAATAAAAGTAGTCATAATGCAAAACAATAAGTGTAGTGGTCAGTTTTCAAGATGGCCCCCAGTAATCTTCACCTCCTGGTTTTTACATCTTTCCACAGCCCTCTTCCATGCCACACTGTGGCTCTCTGTGTTACCAATAAGATACAGAGGAAGTAAGTACATGACTTCTGAGGCTTACTCATAGAGGACAGTGCAGGTTCCACTTTGCTCTTTCTTGGACCACTTGCTCTGGAGAAAGCCAGTTACATGTTGTGAAGACATGTAAGCAGCCCTATGGAAGGGTCATGTAGAGAGAAACTTAGGCCTTCTACCAACAGCCAGCGTGGACTTACCAGTCATATGAGGGAGCCAGGGTAGAAACCAATCTTCCAAATCTAGTAAAGCTTACTTCTTGACTACAACTCCATGATAGACCCTGGGACAGAAACACTTTAAACAATTCCTGAATTCCTGATCCATAGAAACTGTGAGATAACATAATATAAATAAATAAATAAATAAAAGATAATAAATGTTGTTGTCATTTTAACTTTGCAATAAGTTTGTAGCAATAGATACCCAAATAATAAGCAAAAACTCCTCTAAGAAAAATCCAAAGTATTATGGACGTTATGAGAAAATGTATCATGGAAGAGAGAGCATATCAGTCAAACCTTGAAAAATGATAGAATTTAGAAGCACAGAGATGAGAAAGAAGGTTATTCCAGGTAGAGGAACTGGCTATTCAAAGCCAGAGAGTGATGTGCAAAGAGTATTAGGCAAACATCAAGTAGTCTTGTTTGATTGCAACGTAAGTCCCTCCATTTATTTCAAGGTTTTGGGTTTTGTGGGGTTGAGTCTATACATAGGGATATCTTTTACTTGGAGCCAAGAGAGTGTTGAACATGTGAGGCTGAGCATAAAACTGAGCACAGTAAGCTTGGCAAGTCAGAGAATGTAGGTCCAAATAGGTCACCAAAGCAAGAGACAAGCCAAGACAAGGGAGAACCCAAGAACAAGGAAATAATGAATGCAAAAGTGGCTTCTATTCAGAATACAGAAGCTATTGTTTATGGAGTTTCTCCATGAGCCTGCATGTGACTCGACATATATGCAAACTAGTCCCGTTGAAAGAATTGAGGGAGATTCTGACTACAGATTCAAAGATCACAAATAAAAACCAAATCCAACAGTGTATATAAAGCAAGTAGGCTTTATTAAAAGAATATGAGGGTAGTCTAACAATGAAAAATCTGCAAATGGACTTCACTATAATACTGGATAGAAGAACAAAGTATTATTATGTTAATTGCTGCAGATAAAAAAGTCTCTTGATAAAATTCAACATGCATTTATGTTAAGAACTCTCAGAAAACCAGGAATAGAAAGAAACTTCCTTAACCTGAAAAAGAGTAGCTATTATACAAACCCTAAAAAACATAATTTTTGCGGAATATTAGAATTATTTATGGAATAAGACATCAGTTAGGGCAATGTTTGCCATGTCAACAGAAAATTTAGAAGTTTAACATAATAAAAGCTTATTCCTCATTTATATCACAGATCAATGAAGCTGTCCCTGGTTAAGTGGATCCCCACATGGCCATTAAGAGCTTTTACCATGTTAAGGCTCCTGCCATCCTGAGACTTTGCTATCCTTTAGGTCTCTGGAGTTTTCTCCTGCAGAAGTAGAAACAGAATGGAGGATCATATGTGGGAAGTCCATATGGAAGTTCCTGGAAGTGACATATGCCCTCAGCGCTTTTGCTTACAGGTCACATTGCCACCCAAACAACAAGAGGTTGGAAAATATACACTCTCTGGGAGAAAACCTCAGGAAGACGAGAAAGTAGGTTTTCTCTGTATCTAGCAGTTGCTGACAGAATCTTCCTTTTGCAGTTACCAAAAATCTATTCCACTGTTCATACACAGAAAATATACTATCTTGTCCTCTCTGGTGAAAAATTCAGTTCAAAGTCAGGCTTCAAGGAGGTATGCATTCCTCTGCATTAGGTCTGGATGGGGCTCTTTATCATTCAGTGAACTGTGAATTAAAAAGGCAATTCATATGCTCCCTTCCACCATGACCTCTGCCGTCACCATGGAGGAACATGGATAGAACAACTGCAATAAAAACATCCATTCAGAAAGGAAAACTGGGGGTGGGTTTACATACTCATCACTTGTTCAAAACAATGATCGTATCCTGCTGGGCAGGTATTATGAGGTCCCTCTACCCTACAGCAGAGGAGTTCCTTGGTTAGATCCCAATTCTGCTCTTTGGGAGGAACCATCTTGTCCTTGGCACTATTAGAAATTCCTTTTTGCCCATCATCCTCTATACTGTATCTGAAACAGTTAAGAAGTTTATAATCCTTAGGGACTATATAGAAACTGGATCCTGCTTTCTGCTTATGCAATTCAGGGGACTTGAGGTTTATGTTAAACTTCAAATAGTCAAAGGCATTTTTAGGCCAGTCTTGCAGTATCTTTCAATTTGGTTATCTCAAAAAATTAGTAGAAGAAAAAATATGATAGTGTCTTACAAAGCTAAATTTGTGCTTACCATAAGACCCAGCAATTGTACTCTTGAGGATTTATCTTAGAGGAATGAAAACTTATGTTCACTCAAAAGCCTGTTTACAAATGTTCGTAACAGATTTATTCATATTAGCTGAAAACTGGAAATGATCCAGATGTCCTTCAACAGGTGCAAGATTAAACAACTATGTAGGGATCTTCATGCCTTGGAATACTACTCAACAATCAAAAAGAACAAACTATTGATTTATGCACAACAAAGACGGATCTTCTATTAGTCTCCTATTACTTCTGTAACAAAT
This sequence comes from Mirounga leonina, assembly GCF_011800145.1. NCBI lineage: Eukaryota > Metazoa > Chordata > Mammalia > Carnivora > Phocidae > Mirounga > Mirounga leonina. The sequence goes on from NW_023270377.1 coordinate 16,497,982, forward strand.
CACCACAAACTTAGTGGCTTAAAACAATAAAAAATTATTCTTTTACAGTTCTGGCAATCTGAATTCCAAAATTCAGGTATCAGCTAGGCCACAGTCCTTCCAGAGGCTTCAGGGAAGGGGGTGGAGGGTTCTGTTCCCTTGCCTTTTTCAGCTTCTCAAGACTGCCTGCATCAATTGGCTTACAACCCCTCCCTTATATCACTCTAACCCCTAGCTTCCATTGCCACATCTCCAACTTCTGTGCCTCCCTCTTTTAAGGACCCTTGTGATTACTTGGGCCCACTTGGATTATCCAGGATAATCTTCCCATCTAAAGATCCTTAATTTAATCACGTCAGCAAAATCCCTTCTGCTTGGTGAGATATCTTATTGATAGGTTCAAGGGATTAGGACATGGACACCTTTCAAGGTGCAGAGAACATTATTCTGTCTACCACAGATCTCAAAGGAATTAGGCTGAAAAAAATCCATGCACAAAAGTTACATACTTTATATAGCAAAATACTGTATAAGCAATGAAGACTAAACTCAAGAATATAGCTCAAATAAACTAAATGGATTCCAGAGTTAGACAAATCAACCACTTTGCCAAAGGTAACACAAGCACAGAATTGCAGGCTCACTGTGTACCTTCTGCAGTCAGGTCCATTCCCAAGAGGAAGGACAGAGAACCTGAGCTCAACATCCCCAGATTTTTTTTTAAAAAGATTTTATTTATTTGAGAGAGAGAGAGAATGAGAGAGAGAGAGCACATGAGAGGGGGGAGGGTCAGAGGGAGAAGCAGACTCCCTGCTGAGCAGAGGAGCCCGATGCGGGACTTGATCCTGGGACTCCAGGATCATGACCTGAGCCAAAGGCAGTTGCTTAACCAACTGAGGCACCCAGGTGCCCACGACATTCCCAGATTTTCTAACCTGCTAGTCACTCCATCCCTCCAAGTGTGTTTTGCCAATCAAGTACCCCTTGCATGAAAAGAACAAAAGATATAGGGAGGAATTGTTCTTCCTAACATCTGTAGTATTTATTTTAAAAAATCGGAAGAAGATGGTAAGACTGCAAGAAGTACATCATGGAGAGCCTCAATGACAATGCCTAGATTTTGGACTTCTGAGGATGGGAAATGGAGAGCAATGTGGACTCTAATCAGGTGAGGGACCAGTTCAGAACTCCAACAGGTGATACTGCGATGAGTATAGAGAAAGATAGGGGAGGGAGGAAGTGAGCAAGAAGATGATGATCATTCTTCAGCCCAAACTAGGTCAGTGACCACAGAGAGGGAAAGAGCATGGAAGCTTTCGTCTCTTTCTGACGAAATTGTTATGGAATGTTAACTTTGTGCATTTTGATTTAAGTAGCCCCTAGCAGAGTACTCAAAAAGTTGTGTTAGGTGAGGAGGAGAGAATCATTAAAAATGAAGTTAAGATTTTAATGATTTAGGGAATATTGGGGCCATTAATCTGAAGAAATTAGGAGATGTGTTAGTGAATAAGAGAACTGACAGGGTTTTCGACAGTCCTTGTCAGCCTGTCTTCATCTAGCCACATCTTCTGAAATGGATCTGTTCCCAAACAGGGGAAAATTCCCCCAAGTATGTGCATAGCTGAGTGTTGGCTCATGGCAGGGTTACTCACAATATCACAAAAGCACAATTTTATATATTTTTTAAATATTTTAGTTCCAGACATACTTTACATGTAGATAGAGGAAGTATTCATGTATTATTTTAAGGGCAATAAAACCCCTCATATCCCCTGAATATCTCCTCTTATAATACCTGGTGTTTAAGATTTTCAGTTAAATTTTATATTTTTCTTTCATATACATCTTTTATATTTTTCAGAGTTAATTTTATTCTCAAGTATTGTAATAGTTTCTCTTTAGATGATAAATACAATCATTGTATTCACTATAAATGATAATCACTTATTGTCAGTCTTTAGAAAAGCCTTGGTTTTTGTATTTTATGTTAAACAGTACTCTGCTCTGTTGCTCTAAGAGTGTAGCTGGTCAGAGTAAGTTAAGTAAGGCAGGATGTGAACAGAGGCTGGACAGGCAGAGAGGAGCTCTGAGGGAAGGAACTTGTGTTATTTCACTTTCTTAACTTTCATTATCCTTTTCTCATAATCTATTAGTAATCAGCAAACATTAAAATATTGCCATAGATATACCTGAGTATGTGAAAGACAGAAAGGGTCTTTTATGACTGTGGGTTTCTGAAAACAAGAATCGATACTCTGAGGTATAACCCTTGAGACCTGTGCTGATATGTGTGGTCCCTGATACCCTACATAGGCAGCATAATGTGAGGGTTCTTTGGTCTCAGTTATCTTTGGAGTTCTTTGCCTTTTTCTCCCAGGGAGTGGTCATTTTGTGGAAATGAATGTGTGTATCTTTTTCTCCCCAACTGGACCGTGGAGAAACAGTGTCTAATCTCATTGTCTTCACTATCACCACCACCACCATTTTCATGATCACCATCATCACCATTATTGTCATGATCACCATCATACTAATACCATCATCATACCATCATCACCATCACCATCATTAACACCACCATCATCACCATCATTAACACCACCATCATCACCATCATTATCACCACCATCATCACCATCACCATCACCACCATCATCATCATACCATCATCACCATCATCATCACCACCATCATCATCATACCATCATCACCATCACCATCATTAACACCACCATCACCACCATCATTATCACCACCATCATCACCATCATTATCACCACCATCATCACCATCACCATCACCACCATCATCATCATACCATCATCACCATCATCACCATCATCATTATTATGGCAGCACCAGCAGCAGGAACAAATAAGACGCTGTGTGTATTGCTTTCACAGAGTATCTCATTTAATTCTCACTAGGAGCCTTTGTTCCATGGGTTGTTATCATCTCCACTTTACAGATAACAATCTGAAATTTTAAGTATTTGCTCAATATCTTACAGAAGGGTTGGAGCTGGAATTTGAAAACTGTCAGTCTGAATTCAGTGCCCTTGTGCTGAAACACTGATTATATAGCCTCAAAAGAAGTAGAAGTAGTTTATTACTTAAATGATAAAACCATCTAAATGTTTCTAATATCATGCAGAGCATTTAGTAGACACTCAATGCATGTTAGTTTTCTCCCTGTTTCCCTCTCTCTCTCAAGAAGGAAAACAATTACTATTGAAATGAACAAAAACTTGCCACAGTCCCATATTTCAGAGATATGTGAAATTCAAAGGCAGGTGCTCAGAGATAGAAAAAGCTTTTCACGTATAATTTAGATATGCAAAATAAGTACAGAGTCTGATCTGTGATGGAGATTCAGAATTAAATTTGTCTGCATTGTAAAGTGATGGATTTTGGAATTTAGGAGCTCTGGATAGCAATCAATGGGGTGTGGGGTGAGGACCCTGGCCGAGTATCCCAGAAGAATTGTGTGTGACACCTCTGAGGCAAAGAAGAGAGGGACATAAAGGAAACAATGACTGGTAAGGGGAGAGGTGAGCAGAGAGAAAACCCAGGTAAAAAAAATGACCAAGGAACATTTTAGGAGCGTTAATGTCTATTCTTCAAGACTAAGTTGTCTCCAATTATGAAGTATCAGAAAGTGTCCTTGCTGCACGCTCCTACCACTGGTGACACCCAAAACTTTAGTAAAATTAGTCATGGTCAAAGCCGTAGACAGTTCAAGTTTCCCCCAAACATAAAGGAAGATGGATGGCACACCATGTAGGATGAAGGTATTGAAGAAAATGATGCCTCAGAGCTAAGAGTAAAAATTCAGGACCTGGTGACTATAGAAAATCAGGCTATTCTGTGGACTGCTCTGGAGTAGACACAGATGCCTTCCTTTTCCCATTAACATAAAGTAAAGTGACCTTTTATATCAGAGTGAAAGGGGAATCCAATCCTGTTGTTTCTCTGAAAGGAGACCCCCTAGGAGGCAGCTTGCAGGATTATCCTCATGCTGCCCTTCACATTGCCTAACCAGGGGCCACCACAGGAAATGCACCATAAATACTTGGGGAATTGACAGGTCTTGGTCTTCAGCAGCCTTGAAGGAGGATGGTGAAAGATTTTGTCAAGATAAGTCCCCTAGGAATCAAGAACCTAACTCCACGCTGTGTCTAAATGTCTGTTTCCTTCATGCAGTGGCAGCTTTTTCTTTTCTCTTTTCCCTTTATCCTGTAGGGCAGCCCATAAGGGGAGCTTATGGAGGCTGAGGGGACGAAAACCATGAATAACAGTAAGACCCTTGATCCTTCTCAGCAAAGGCGAGTGTGCTGGGGCATTGCCCAGCTCTTTGAGAGGCAAGGGGCTGTTATGACCCTGTTCTGTAGAGACAGCAATCACACACTGCCGTAATTCCATTAGTTAATGAATACTTTAAGAATTTGTCCATCGTAGGGCGCCTGAGTGGCTCAGTTGGTTAAGCGACTGCCTTCGGCTCAGGTCATGATCCTGGAGTCCCGGGATCGAGTCCCACATCGGGCTCCCTGCTTGGCAGGGAGTCTGCTTCTCCCTCTGACCCTCCTCCCTCTCATGCTCTCTGTCTCTCGTTCCCTCTCTCACAAATAAATAAAATCTTAAAAAAAAAAAAAAAAGAATTTGTCCATCGTAAAAATACATTTAAAATTAGTCAATCAATTATCTCTACTGTTAATGTTTCATCCTGTTTTTAAGCCTAGGTTTTTAACTGAGACCATACAGGAAAGATATGATTAATTCTTGGATTTAAATCTTCATGTGACTATACAGTTAGGTTGAGAAAGGAAATAACTGTTTCTAATTCTCAGTATGAGGTGAGTGTGTCACTTCTGTCCACCCTTGCCCATGGCAGAACAATGATTATTGTGGTTTTTCTTGCTGAGCCTGGACTCAGCTTCAAAATCCTACTTGACACAGGAAGCCAGGAAAACACTAGCAACCAATCAGTTCCCATCGGTGGAGGTAATTAACCAACATCTATCTAATGAAAGAAGAACTAGATTTAGGATGGGGAAACATGAATGAAAAACTAATTTCTTTCAGTAGCTGGCTGTGACTTTAGGTAAATTATTTAACCTCATTTGGCCTATATTTCTTGTCTTTAAATGGAAAGACTTCAGTGGCATTATGCCATATGAACATTTAACTTGTGCAAATTCAACTGTATATATTTAGCAAATAACAAGAACAACAATAATAATAGTTCTCTTACAAGAAGTTCTCAAATGAATATAATCTACTTTCTCTGGTACTCAACCAAAGAAATAGTGACCTTCTCAATGTAGTAGGAAAATCTGGTTGGACTGACCTCATGAGGAAGGTAAAATAAACACAAATCATTTATTTTTTTTTAAGATTTTATTTACTTATTTGAGAGAGAAAGAGAATGAGCAGTGGAAAGGGGCAGAGAGAGAGAGAAGCAGACTCCCTGATGAGCAGGAAGCCCAATGTGGGGCTCCATCCCAGGACCCAGAGATCATGACCTGAGCTGAAGGCAGACACTTAACTGACTGAGCCACCCAGGCACCCCAGCACAAATCATTTATACTACATTTTGTAAACCTTTAAAGAGATTTTTGAAGGTCAGTGTTGATCTTCCACAATTTCTGCGTAATGTGCTGATTTAAGGATGACCACCACTCTAGTAAGTAACAGAGCTAACAACTGCTTGTGAAGTTAAGGGAATGAGAGGGGGCAAAAAAACCTTCAAAGTAAGAAAGTATTGCCTAAATACAATGCCACAGTTTGGTGGCGATGGTGGCAGTAATAGGAAAGCTCAGGTGCCCTCTGTGTCCAAGAGAACATCAACACTTCACTAATGAGAAATCATTATCCACCCTCACCACCTACAAACTGTTGTGTTTGGTTTTCCTTTGAGTTTAAGAAGTGATCTCTCTCCCTGTGGATTTTCTCATATTCTCATACATCCATGTCATCCTAGAGAATCTTTACGACAGAGTCTCCCCTGCATCCAATCAGTTCAGATCCTGCAGCTGTGGTTTAAAGGTGACACTGAGGAAGGGTAGGAAGAGGGGTTAGAGGTGAGTGTGGACAAAGACACGGCCCAGGTGCTCAAAGATAACCTGGAGATCCTGGAGATAAATTGTACAAGAGAGAAGACTCAGGTTAACCCCTTAGCACATGCAGTGAGAAGAGAAGAATGGATTAGCTTAGTGGTGCAAAGTCTGGGAGTTGTTTGGTGATTGGCAATGAATGGGGCTGGTAAAATTCAGCCAGAAGCATAGCTTAGGAAAGATGGACCCTGAGGATGGAACATCAACCAGACCACCATATCACCAAAGAAATATTAGGGTCAATTGCTAAGGAGTAGTGAAATCTAGAAAGGAAATTGGAAAGGGAACCTAACATCGACCCAAAGAAGCAATATTTCAAGAAGAGTGGCACAGGTAAATCAGTAGTTCCAGAACAGTCCCTGGGATAAGATTTAGTGACTCGGATTGTTGTAAAGCCCCATCTCAGAAAGTTCAGGGGAGTTACCAGAAAGCCGTGATGGATTAAGAAAGAAGTCCACTCTGGCTGTCAAGTTTTCCCAACTGAACCTAGCCAAGATAGACATTAGTCTAACATGCCAAAAGTTTGGGGGATGGAAATCAGAACATGGTAACCATTAGTCACTAATTTCTGTTACTGCATATAAAACAAAGATTATTATAACAATCTAATTGTTGGTCGCATGGCTTTGGATTCATCAGGCAGACCACAGATCAGGTTCTGGAGGCTTAGAGAACAAAGTTCTCAATAATCAAGGTGGGGTGGACCGTGAGGCCAGTGTGGACCTCACTATCAGTGATCCCATTGTGCTGGTCACAAGGAGGGACTGTGATTTCCAGTTACATCCAAGCTTTCTTATTTATAAAGTGCTGATTTACTGTCATCCAAATGCCTGTCCAAAGGCCAGACAATATTAGGAAGGAGAGAAACCAAGGAATATTAGGCAAAGAAACTTTAAGCACTCAGTCAGAGAAGCATCACATGAGATTTGAATATGAGAGCTATCTCCAAGCCCCTGAAACTTGTATCTTTCTTTTTCTTTGAAGATAGCTATTCCTGAATAGAAAGGGTGTGTGTGTGTGTGTGTGTGTGTGTGTGTGTGTGTGTGTGTGTGTGTAGGGTTTGGTTTGGTTTGGTTTGGTTTTGCTATGCTATTGATTTTAAACATGATCTGGGTACTTCTGTTTTTTTGTTTGTTTGTTCATTTGTTTGTTTGTTTTAATGCTAGGGCTCAAAAAACATTGAAAGGCACAAACTTATTTCCTGCAATTCTTTTTTATTTTCAAGACCTCTTTCAGTTCTGTTTTTTTGTTATCATACTAGAGGATTTCAAGTCTACTTAAGTTACCTCAAAGGAGAGTTAATAACATTTGAGTGTTTTACACACACACACACACACACACACTCCCTCTATCTCCTCTGCTTTTATGATTTCCGATTTCCACCGCAAAGAAATTAAAGAGTTTTGACAGAAACCCTAACTACATCTCAGTGGTGATCTATTAAATTTATGCCTAGACAAAAATGTGTGAAATCATATTTTAGAAATTTAAATTTTATTAGGCCATTTTTAATGTGTATTTTTTTCCTTTTATCTTTCTGAAATCTAGTCTCTCTTTTCTTTCAATGATTCTTCTAACACCACATTTGAAAATGTTACAGATTTCACAGAATATGTTTTTCCATTTGCATGAATAGGTTTATTGCAAAAGAGATACAGCCTATAGGGAGCACAAAAAAAAGGGAAAAAAAAGTCTTCCCTTTGAAGACTAGTTTTAATGTGTCATTTCATGATTCATTAAAAAAAAAAAAATGTGCATAGAGAGAGCCAATGTTCTCCCTGTCTCATTTTGCCTGTTATCAGAGATTCCCACATGTGTAGAGTGCTGCTTTTAGGAATTCTAAAGACTGAGTTAAACAGGTTTCAATTAAGTAGAAATGTCCCTGAGCTGGAAGTGAACACACAATGAACAGGCAAACAACACAAAGACCATACAGATTCTGCACGAAAAGCTTGCTCCTACATGTGCCTCCCAGTTCATTGCACTCAACATTTAAAGCTGTAATGATTCATTTTTATTGCTTGAGTGTTACCAGATATGAGGACCATATTCACCACAGTGGTAAAAACCAAACATGAATAACAATGATAAAAGGACTTGGCCATAATTGTCTTTCACCTAAAAATAATACTAGCAAAAGAAGTGCCCTCCTCTAAAATATCCAAAGGAGGCATTAATTTATGTTTTTTAATATTTATTTATTTAAATCGTCTCTACACCCCACATGGGGCTCGAACTCACAACCCCGAGATCAAGTGTTGCATGCTCTGCCGACTGAGCCAGCCAGGTGCCCCAATATTTACCACAGTGGTTTTTAAACAATATAAGGAGACTATTTGAAAAAAAGTGTACCTTACTGGGACACAATTCTGGATAAGTGTGACCTTGTTAGAGTTTAGTAATCCACATTTTAACAAGTGCTCCAAGTGATTATTCAGACAATTCTTGATTACCAACTTGAGAAATCCTGCCTAACTTGAATGCTTCATGAGGGACAGTTGTGTTGCTTCCAGGTCTAATTTTCTAGAATACTTTCTTGCTACTAAGACATCAGCATGGTCCAATTACCCCATAAGGCTAGAACTCCATGGAAACTTACCCCACAATAAATGAAAATGAAGGATAAGATATGAAATATCTTTCTGAAGACTATGCCCAGTTTTCTTTTGGTTTACCATCTGATATATTTTAGATCTTGTTCTTTTTTAAGATTTCCAAATTAGCATTTTTTAAAATAAAACATTTCAAAGCGCTTTGATTTTAATGGAGTTCTCCAAGATAAAAATTTTTGAAAATGCTCTCAAGTGTTTCTGTCAGAGAACTTGAAAATAACCTCAATTTTACATAAATCTTTTAATTCATTTGTTATTTCTCCACATTCATTAGCAGGTGGTCTTTATGCAAAACTCATGAGAAAGGAAATATTTGTGTTAATTTTTCTCTATTCTACTGCACGTAGCAAGTTTCCATGCTTACATTTCTACTGCATTTTTTGAAAAAAATTGTATGAAATAAAAACAACTGTAGTAATACTAGGGTGTGGCAGTGGTAACTGATATTTTTCCAGAGCAATTACTACATTCAAGACATGGGGCTAATCACTTTGTATATATTATTTAAAGTATTTATCACAACAATCTCATAAGTAAGATAAAGCTTCATTGTAACTCACAGATGAGGAAAACTGACATTTAGGGAGGTGAACTTGTCCTGATCATAGAGATCACAAATGACACTGCATGGACATGAACTTCAGCCATGTGCTCTAATGCCCATTTTTTAAACCATACGGTGGTCCATCTGCAAGGGCTAAAATAATTGTTGATGCAGTTAAACTCTGTCTCACACTGTATCTATAGACATTAAATCAAACATCTTCAGCTGATAAAATCTGCTAGAAACAGTTCATGATTTTAATTCTACTCCAACATCGATAACTCACACAATACCCAAAACAGTAGTATAGAAATTGTTGCACTCAGCAACAATTATTGTAAATAATTTTTTTAAATGTTTCTGAGAAAAGTGTTTCATCAGTGGCAATATGGCAAATGTCTCCCTTACTTTTCTTCACATCACTGGCTCAGGTACCTTTTAATGGACATCACTGAATTTGTTACCTTGGGATAGAAAGACAATTTGAGGAACAGGCAGCAGAGGAGACCACTCATCCTGAGCCCAAAAGAATCCCTTTCCCTTCCTCCACGACTGAACAACATCTCGTCTCATATTGGAGGCAAATCTTAAAATACAAATACCACAGAATCCCCAAATTTGGGCACAAGTTCTTGTCAGATCTTAATTTATGTTTCAACATAGACGTGGGGAGGAGGACAGGGTTCCATGTGTGGAAGAGAGGAGAATATGACTGATTGCAGGACAGAAAAATTACATGAAAGAATATAGAAAGAGAAGAATCTTACATAGTTTTCTAGGTAACTAGGACTCTTTTGCTTGACCCCACAGAGCAGCTTCTAACAGTTAACCTCCACGAAAATATTCAAGACTTGGATGTTGCTAGCTCTGTCCCTTGGCTTTTTTGTTTTCACAATATGCATTTAGATATTTTCCTCAGGATGATAGGAATCTTTCTATCACAATATCAATATCTTTGTATAAGATACAACTCAATGAATACGTTTGTCAATTAAGGATGAGGACAAGTTGGTCTTTTAGTTCTTTTTTCATCAAATGAGGACTATGTAATGATGTAACACATTTTTCTCTCTGCTCAGGCTCCTAGACTATCAGAATATTTAAAATATCTTATCTCATCTTTCTAGTGCAATTATCTTTCCCTGTCTAACACTTTCAATCACATTTTTTTTTTTTACTTTAACAGACCTGTGCTAACTATATCTGTTTCCCCAAAATTATTTGGAATCCTTTAGAAATTTGGGTGTACACATGTGTACACATGTACTTGTATGTGTGTATATAATTTTCACATATATGCAATTTTGTGACAAGGCAGGTCTATGTATAAAATAAAATATGTGAGGCAAATGGAAAATACTCAGTCATGTAGATAGATAGGTGTCGAGAAGACAGACATGGAGATATTCTAGATACATTACAATATAATGTGCAAGAAGAGATAGATAGACTGGCATAGAGATAGTAGCACTTTACTAACAGAATTCCTTTGTGTTTCTTCAGTGTATCTGAGAACATGTACTATTTGGTACAATTTAGAATTTATAAATGATTGCCAAATAATTGTTATTTCATATTTGTATTTCAAAATGCAGTGGTGGTGGTAATAATCTGAGGCAAATCTTTTAACTTTGTCCTTAACCATTACTTCCTCATCACCAGCTGTAATATAGGATGATCAGAATTTGTGATGATGGTAATTTGTCTTGATAGATGATAATTTTATCAGGGTAACAATAAAGAGAAAGCTTGCTCTGTATGTCTGAAGATTTTCCTCTTTTCTCCTTTGTAGCTCGTTTGTAACTTTCCTATTAAGCTGTGGCATTTTATGCCTCAGAGAAGAATGAGCACTGATATTTGGATGGTTTCATTTTCTATCATTTCATATAAATTGAACTCATTTTCACAATCTCTGAAGAATATGCTTTTAATATGTGTGTTATATTTTACTGGTATCCCAGTTCAAGAGAGATGCCTTTGAACCTACAGAATAAATAAAATAAAATAATAAATAAGTAACATAAGAAATAATAATAAAATAAATAATAAAATAAAGCCTTGTTTTTGTGCTTATCTTCATATCACTCCAAAATTTGTAGGTGATGGTGCAGCTAGAAGGATACTCGTTCTAACTGAATTTTACTAACCACAATCTAACTAATTAAGGTTTAATCTTTCCAGTAATATGACATGTGTGGCTCACAGTAGTCTCTCTCTTGGTCTGAAAGACTTCTGCACCCTAAACTCTAGAACCCCGGCTCCATTTTGAGGCCTCTCCCAACCCGTGGCAGACTCCTTGTCAAGAAGGGATTTTGCTAAAGCTGCCCACACAGGAATTCCCACATCGCTGCCACAGCCCACCCCTTGCTCATGACGTTGACTGAATTTCCTAATGAAATGGGTATTTTTCACTGTTTCATGGGGTCTCTTCTCTCTTACAACCAGTAACGTGATCATTTCTTTACCTACCAATGGTGAGGCCTTTTCTTTTCCCACAGTTGATTCCAGCTGCTTGTTCAAATCTATGAAATTTGTGGAGGCAGAAGGTATGGAGGTAGAGATGGGGGTGGCTGAATAGAGCTTAAAACCCTCCTCTTAACCAGAATTCATGGTATTTCATTCAGTTCTCTAACACTAGAATCCTTTTTTTCTTCTTTTGCTCTTTCACTTTGGGGGATACATGTCTTTCCTCTATGCCATTACCACAATCCTCATTGTACCCACTCCTACGTCCATATATTACCATAGTCAGTGGCAAAATTTCCTTGCTGGTAGGAGATAATTTGAGGTACTTCAAAAACAAGTGGCACCATTCTTAAAGGTTTGTGAAATAAGCTAACAGCCAAATGGTTTAATACATGTTGCTTCATGCCACGAAATTTCAAGCATAGCTATTCAATAAGTATTAAACAAATGCTGGCCGCGATTAAATCAATCCTTCAAAATGAAAAATTAAATTGTTTTTAAAAATCCAGTCTATTCTTTCAGAAGTCATCATTTTGGAAGAGCCTGTTAGACTGGAATAGGAATGCATAGGACTTTTTAAAGGGTCTATAAAGAAATACATGCACAAAAACATGTAACAACGTGTAGCCGTAATAAAAGGTATGAAGCTCTACTCTGCTACAACTATGTAAACACAATGTATATGTTTGTGTCTCTGTGTCACATGTGAAACAGGTAGGGGAGGACAGTGAGGAAAATTAAAGTTTAGTCCCATAAGCTTTGATATATACTTCTGTACCTTCTATAAAGGAAAGCTTGTTGCTTATACAATTATTTGCAAACATGAGCAGCACGTATAGGAGAAGGAATCTAGGATTTACAATCAGAAGAAATTGGATTCAAATCCTACATCTACCACTTCATACTGCTTTATTCTGTCAGCTACCTTAAATTTTGAGTTTTTGTGAAGGAGACAATAAAAATAAAAATCTTGTGTCAGAAGATTATAGTAAAGATCAGAGCAGATGATATGTGAGTAAACCCCTATAAATATTGTCTTTATTGTTATTATCATAAACATTTTGTTGTTTTTATCATTAATACTACCTTGATTTCTTCTACCAGATTCTGAAGAGTTAGGTTGTTTCATGAAATCATATATATTATTTATATATATTGGGATATAAAATCTTTTACCATTAAAATCAGTTTCAATGTTAAGGAGTAAATTATCAGCTCCTTAATAATTACAGGGAAAAATACAGGCATATAGGGAAAAAAAGGAAGAAAAGAGGGAATGAGGAAGAGACACAGGAAAAAAGAACTCATATTAACTGATTGACTATATGCCAGGACACTTTTAAATGTGTCCTCAAGAACCTGAAAGGTTATGATGTCATCTCTTTTGACTCTTGTAGGGGAGGAAAAATAATTTTCCCTTTACCCTTTTGTGTTCTTAGCTGAGATCCCTGTAATACAAGGCAGATTAACAAGGGAAAAACATATACGTTTATTCACATGTGTACCTCACATACACATGGGGATACTTAGGGAAAAATGAGTAGCTCCCCAGGAGGCTTAGAATGTAGAGTGAACTCCCATCTTCATAGGGAAAGGAAGTGGAGATGTAGGCCTCTTAGGGAAGAGGGAATGGTTTTAGGAAAGATAAATGGACCCTTAGAAGAATAGATAGGAGGCATGATAGTTTGTGACAGTTTGTCTGAGTGTGGTGTCAACTTCTAGCCTCTTCTCCCATGACAAGATGACTCTGGTTGATGAAACTACTGGAGAGGAGATTTATGACAGTTGCATTCATCAGAGGAAGTGCTAAAGACATCCTTCCCTCTCACTGAATATGTTAGTTGTGGAAGAATTTCATTTGGTAGGGGAACATGTGTAATGTCTAGCCCTGTGGATATTGATTGGATATCACTGGTGTGGATAGAGTCATTCCCAGGGAAATTTACCATATTTGGGGAGGGTGTGTTGGTGGGGTAACACTAAACTGAAAAACAAGTCACATGAGCAAACAACCCTACTAACATGAGTTAATGAAAGAAAATTCCAAGACTGTAAGCCCTATGAGGGAGAGACTATGTCTGCATGGCCACCATTATATCCCCAATGCCAGGCATGGGACCAAAGCCATCAGAAGTTCTCATTACCATTTGTTGAATGAATGAATGAATGAATGAATGAATGAATGATGAATGAATGAATGATGAATGAATGATGAATGATGAATGAATGAACGAATGAATGAATAAAAGCCCACCCTATGCCAAGACCAACAAAGTAATTTTATCAAGGGTGGAAAGAGATTCCTTCCTCCTCTTCAGGGCAATAACTTTCCATGTCTTAGTGCAGCTAGAACCACAATAAGGAAAGAAATACCAATATTCAGTAAGCTGGAAAGGCAGTGAGGGGGCAGTAGAAAGATACTAAATGGCTCAAAGTGTAGCAGACAAAGAACCATATGGGAGCAAAGAGGGAAATGATAATGGCTCTCCAAGAATATGTGTCAACCATCAAAGGAACTCTACCATCACAAGAGAGGGACTTGAGGTTTTGGGGTCCAGAATTCTAGTTGGTGGGGCCCAGAGCTAATGGCTATTCTTAGTGAGAAGTATTAACACAGTGTCTTGCATCTTTCAGGTCTGTGTGTCTTGGGAAACAAGTACATACATATTTAATTCAGTTAAAAATTACTTCCAATTGGCAGATGTTAGGATATTAGCTTCAGAACAGAGAAGTATTAAAATATTCACTAAATATATCAATATGTTGTACCGTCTGTGGGCTTTAAAATTGTATGGCATATTCTATTATGGAAATATGCATGCGATATGTTAGGTGAGGAAAGCAAAACACAAAACCATATGTACACACTGTGTTTACAACCATGGTAAAATGTACAGTTACAGGATTTTAGAGAGAGAAAGACCATATGACCATTAATAAAGATATAAATATTTAGCATTTTAAAGCTTGCTGGCTATTTTCCCTCTAAATTTTTATCTAGTAGGCTTCATTTTAAAGAAACTGGTTGTCCCACCTACTCAGTCATAACACACATCACATGATGTTCCTGGATGGGGGTACACTGTGTCATTCCCACAATGACACAGAAAAATCATCATATAGTCTATAATGGCTGTATCATCGAAAATGAATGATTTACCAACAGGCATATGGGCTAAGGAAAAGGGCATTTATAAACTTTAAAATGAATTTCCCTAGACAAGCTTTATTGTTTTGTATTTAGGTTACATTAAGTCAGCTGTCAACTAGACACTGAAGTTCAATTTAACAATATTATTAATTAGGTAGACTATTTCATAATAATAATTTCTTGCATTTCATTCAGAATCAATGAATTTTACATCTTTACCTTGTTAATCATTTTCTTCTTAATAAAAGAACCAGGACTTCCAGTCTGGAAAGAAAATCAAAAAGGTAGAGTAGAAATACAATTAACAGTAGTACTTTGCATAGTTCACTACTTTTCTGTGAACAGATGTTCTGTTAGTTGGCCAGACTACAAGTGCGTGAGTCATATGAGGAACATAATTACTGAAAGACTTTATGACAAATAAAATCCTGCTCTTGTCTTGCAAAGACTCCTCCAGAAGCGTCACACATGAATGGTATTCACTTTTTTTTTTTTTTTTAATTTCCCTAACTCTTGGTCCCATAGCCCTGAACTCTCCTCTTTGTCCACCTCCCAGGAGTGGGGAGAGTGGGGAGAAGAATACTGGAAGTAAAAGGGCTGGGAAATTGGGTCAAATCTAGGTCAATGGAAATTTGTCCTGGAGGCCCCTCTAAGTTCTGTCTAGAAACTTCAAATCTTAACATACTGGGGATAACTGCCCTTTTGATGGATACTTTTTGCTTAAGACTTAGTGGAGAAGACAACATACTAATGTATAGACACCTGTCACTGGTAGATTCAACTTCACCTATGACTGGTCTGACCAGCCACTTTGGACAGGGTGATCAGGATTTGGAACAGAAAGACAAGAAAGGAGAGGTCTTTTTCCTTTTCCCTATTCTCATGCATGAAGCTGTGCATCCTAGGGGTGATATAGGGAGAGGTGTCAAAGAAAGAGTGGAGGTAAATAGAAATACCAGTCTATCCCTGCTCAAGAAAATTAGCATCAATTGCTTCCCACATCTCTGTCTTTCGATTAGCTATGGATTGGAGAAATGCAAATCAATCATAGCTTTCCTGATCACACTCCAGTGTGATCCTAAGACCTCAGTAACTCCTCCCAACCAAAGGAACCTCATCCACCTTGATGTTTAAAACCCTTTCTGTTATTACAGGTATCAGAAAATTCCATGGACTCATTCAAAAGTCATAGCTCTACACGTTTTATTTATCCCAAGCCTTCTGGGCGAATTCTTTCCACAGGAATAACTTTATACTTTTAATTATTTCATGCTATATGCAGTCCCCAAACTTTTGCCCCATGTTTCGTAGTTTGTGCCATTAAATGACTCTGCACTGCTGATGCATTAACCATCTACCAGCAGAGCATTCTTAGCACTACCACCTCTTCTCAAGTATCAATATCAGAATCCCCCAGCCCTCACTAAAGACTGATTAAATCATGTGCAGAAGTCAACATATGCCTGATAACTTAGGCCCAGTGCACAGTGAAACTACCAAAACCATGATAAAAATCCATATTGGATTTGTTGGAAGATCAAGGAGAAAATACATTTCAATTTTGACAGATTTCCCCAAAATGGCTTCCAGTGCTTTCTATTCTCCCTCAGACCTTCTTCTACCTACAACCATCACAGCCTCTGTGGCAAAGACTATATTCCTGTCCACTGAGGTTGGGGAATAAGATACCAGGATTATTATTCAATTTGTCTTACTATCATGTCTTGTTGTCCACAGCACATGGTCCAGCTAAATACATGGGTCATCCTGCCAAGGAACTTACCTGATTGTATGTCCCCTGCCCCAGTATTGGCTCTCTTTTTTACAGATCTGGACTCCAGGTGTTACCTGAACCAGAGGCATCTTAGTGTGGGTCTTCATGTTCCCTATCATCTCCCCCCCAACCCAAGCCTCACGATTCCAGAAGCAAATATGTTCAGGTTGAAAGCAAGTGTGTTCACATAATATAACATTAAGCAATTCCTACAAACTCATTTTATTATTACTATTATTATTATTATTTACTATTCTACTTACAGTTACCTCCAATTTATTGTCAGAAGAGTTGCCCTTACATTCATAATTACTCTTTAAATTTGTGCTATTTTTCTATAGCTGCTAAAAAAAAAAAAAACATTTCAATTAAGGTTGGAATGTATCTCCTACTATTTTTTCCCTTTATGTAGTTTACAAGCAATGATAGATTGATAGTGACTGCATCTATTGCTGTGGTATGAAGACTTCAAAGGACATTTCCAAGCTGGAGCAAAGGGTCCCAGGACAGATGAGTGATGTCTACTGTTGGCTCAAGGGGAAATTTTTGGACATACATATCACATAGTTGCCATCTTTATCTTAAATTTTTCACAAGTAATTAATTTTAAATATTTTATTTACTGATAAGATACAATTATAAGATCAGAGGTAGGCGAACTATAGCCTGAGGGCCAATTCCAGCCACTGCCTATTTTTGTAAATAAAGTTTTATTAGAACACAGTCACATTCATTTGTTTACATGTTGCCTATGGCTGAACTTGTGCTATAACACACACACTGAATAGTGACAGAGATTGTATGGTCCATAAAACCAAATATATTTGCTATATTGTGCTTTACAGGAAAAAAATTGGGGCCTCCTGCTCCAGATGAAAGCTAAAACCACCTGCTTTATTCCTTCCTTCCCAGACCTTATGGCTAAGGCCGCTTAATCCCCTTGTGCTGGCTCAGCCTCACCTGGTCTTTAGTCAAATGAATTTCATTCAAAAGTTTAGGTGACTCAGCATCAGGTTAATTCATGACCTCAAACCTTATTCCCTCCCATTTAATAATTGACATCATCTATTTTCTGTAACCAGATTGCCACTTTGTATTCTAATTCCTACAAGTCTGGAGTACTAACATCTCCCCCTCTCCACTCCCTGCCTATCCCATCTTCCAGATACCAGCCACCTATCTGAAACCCAAAGATCATTCAACACAATTCTGGTGGCTACCAGCTACTGCTGCATATAATCCATGGCTGCAAATAACAATCATTATTAGAACTCATATATCCATGGGCAGCTGTTTTGGCCTGGGCTTATGCAGGAATCTGCAGGTCAACCAGGGACTCTGCTTCAGGCTGGGCTTGGCTAGAAAAGTTTAACTGGGCAGCTCTGCTCCATTTCTCTCATTCTCCTCCTAGGATCAGTGGGCTAGTGTAGGCATGTTCTTGCCCTTGTAATGGTCTAAGTACAAGAGAGCAAGCTCAACCACACAAGTCCCTTCCAAGCCTCTCCTTGCTTATGTCTGCTAACAACTCATTGCAAAAGCAAGCCACAAGGCCAAACCCAGAAACAAGGGGTAAGAACAAAGCTCTATTCACAGAGGGAGGTCTACAAAATTATCTGGCAAAGGGCATGAATAAAATCATTAATGCAATCTACCACAAGAATGCTCTCAGAAGAGTCAAATGGCCCCTCTGTCCAATATCTCCATCAACATTTGCCAGAGCTGAATAAAACCACTGTATATTGCATCATAGTGCACTCCTAGGAAATAAATGTAGGGTGACATTCCAACTCCTTTGATCCCTAATTCCAAGCCTTGTATAAGAGGTGGGAGAAAATAGAATTACATCTTAACCCCAATTCTGCCATCAGCAATGATGTTCTTGAAGTACATAAGCCTTTTGGGAAGTGCTCTTCTGTGTGAAGCCCACTTGCCCATTGGTCAGAGCCACAGGCTTATCTCACAGTACATGTAACCACAGTGATGATACTAAGCCATTAGGCTGAGTTGGCAATATTTACCAAATCAGTAAATGCAAGTAGCAACTGCTTTTTTTTTAAAGTTTTTATTTTGAGATAATAGTAAATTTACATGCAGTTGCAAAAAATAATATGTAGATACTGTATACTACCCTTCACCCAGTTTCTCCCAATGGTAACATCTTTAAAAATCTATAGTATAATATCACAATCAGGATATTGATGTTGATTCAATCCATCCACTTTATTTAGATTTCACTAGTTTGACACGCACTTGTGTGTGTGTTTAATTTTATGCATTTTGATCACATGTGTAGATTTGTGTAACCATCATCATCATCAAGATTTAAGATACAAAACAGTTCCATCAAGTGTCTATTTTTTAACTAGTCTAAGATCAGTGAATTTTATAAAGGAGCTCAGAGGTGATCTCAGTGTAGGACTTTTTAACAGTCTCAAACATTTGGTTTATGTCATATAGGCATAGCCTCTGTCAGACACAGGATATTTGTCTCTTTTTTAAACAGGTAATTGCCTGTTAAATGAGTCACATAACTACTCTCCTCTCAAGTGACCATGGAGTGCTTATACAATGTGTATCTTCTTACAAATCTAATAAGAGCTGTGTAAAATGAATTAAAAAGTGTTTCACTGAAATGCTATCTCAAGGAAACCCAGTACTGCCCATTAGATTTGAAACTGTGAAAGAATCTGAGACACATTGATGAGTGAGCCCCATTTAGATATTTTCTAAAATGAGATTGCTTCAGTCTTGCTATTGCTGATCTCATCAGAAATAATTCTTTGGCCACACTTGTTGTCTTGGCTCTGAAATGTCAATTAATGAATTACTATAACAAATAACTTGGGTCTCCAATCCTTACCAACATTTATAAATGGAAGACTTGACAGAGGACTTGATGAACATGGAGTTTCATGGGACTCATCACCAGAGAGGATGCTGTTTCTTCCCACAGACTCCACTTGTGACTTTTGTGACTCAAGATGCCAGAAAAAATGTGGTCCTGACAGGAAGAATTTATGGATTTGCTGCTGTGTGCCCATTAAACATGTTGTGTTAGGACTAGAGGGAATGTACAATACACACAACTCTGCACAATACAGCCTGCTGTACAAGATATAATCGGAGAACTGTAACACCAGCAGGGCTTTTAACCAGTCAAGGGGCTTACAATATTTTTTTTAGCACTAGAACTTTTTGTTCAAATGTATCCTTTAAAAATATATTTTAAAGGTGGTACATAGACATAATCTAAAGAGTCAAATAGTCCTATAGGGTTTCATGTAAAAATAGCAGGTTGCCTTGGAATTAAGCTTTCTTGAGTCTGCTAAATTCCCTAGTGTCTAATTTCTTTTTGCTCTTATATTGTTTTTCATTCTCTTGCTCTTTATGTTTTCATTCCTTAAAAAAAAAAAATCTCTTTCTTGTCACTTTAGAGTTTGGGGAAGAAGCAGACACATAAGTATGTTTACTCTGCCATGATTTACCAAAAAGTTGTGTAATCTTATTCTGAATCCCTAAAGCCTAAAGACTTCCTCTACATTAGGGACCCATCTCATCCCTTTAGAATCCCCATGAATTATTTCCCCCAAATCCTAAAGACTCCTTGAAACATTGCTTAAAAAACCAACACTATAATCAAATCTCAGCATTTTATAGGCGAGGAAACTAAGACTCTATTAAGTAAAGTGAATTGCTTAAGACTCCATACAGGGTAGTAGGCAAACTTTGACCTACAATCCATATTCCCTCTTCTATACAGGTGCTCCTTTTTTTTTTTTTTTAAGATTTTATTATTAAGTCATCTTTAAACCCACCATGGGGCTCAAACATTTGGTTAAACCCTGAGATTAAGAGTCGCATGCTCCCCTGATTGAGCCAGCCAGGTGTCCCTGCATAGGGACTCTTTCTATTATATCACATTGTCTTTATTTAATTCAGGAAACAAACAAAAAAATACAGCTATGAAGACATTATGATAGGGATCTATTTGATCTATCGGTTCATCATTTATTCTTTTATTAAGCAAATGTTATTCTTTTATTAAGCAAATTAAACCTGCTCTGAACTGGGTATTGTGCTTGACATGGAAGATAAAATAATAAATATAACATGCACAACCTTTTCCTTCCCAGGGTCCACACTCAAGGACACAGGATCATCATAAGGCAGTCTGTAGGCCAGATTTGGCCAGCAGATCTGCTTTTTTTTTTTTTTTGGTCAGCCTATTGTTTTACAAATATATAAATTTATTGCCAATATTCAGAAGTTGAAAGAATTACATTTAAGGCAATCTGGCAGTCTAGCTTCTCTTGAGGATTATAGATGTGAACAGACTGAGCTTTTAGCCCCATCTGATATCAGTAGACCAGAGTGAGATGTAGCAGTCCCTTAGATTAAGCCCTCTATACAGCCACCAGTCCATTTCTGTCCTTGATAGTACCTGCCTTCCCCTTGTAGAAATTGGGTTTTGCAGCTTCTTCCCTAGTGGTTTTCCACTTATGCTCTGGGAGTCTTAGGAATTCTGATGTGAGTTTCAGCATGTCAGATCACAGAGGTTCCTAAGTCAGGCCTAATGGATTCTAACAGAAAGATTTCCGAAAACTTTCCTGTTTTACATTTCACACATCCTTTTAAGGTTTTTCTTCACTAAATGCCAAAGGGAAAAGCAATTGAGTTCCACTCTTTTACAGTCAGTGTCTCAGTGTGTAGTATAGACAGTAATTATTGTAAAAGCAGGAAAGGAATCAAACTCCAATATTTGATCCAGGCTTCATGGAAGGAGTAGGGCTGAATCTAACCCATAGATAGGCTAGAAAGGAGACAAAAATTTAACATGGAGGGAATTATAAATAAAGGTGCAGCAAAAGGAATAGGCTGCATATCTTATTAGAAAGTGTTTAATAAATGCATCAGGCCACTTTGAGTATCCTAAAATGTGTCAGTAATATATAAATAAACCATTTCTAATCGTGAAGCTATCTTCCAAAATATAACAGGAATATGAAGAAAACCCCACCAACTTTATTTACCATTATCAGCTAGATATGTGGACTCTCAAATACTTCTTTGAATAACTGCTCTGGTTTATGTGTGAATATAATAAAATGGGAGCTCATGGGGCACCTGGGTGGCTCAGTTGGTTAAGCGACTGCCTTCGGCTCAGGTCATGATCCTGGAGTCCCGGGATCGAGTCCCGCATCGGGCTCCCTGCTCAGCAGGGAGTCTGCTTCTCCCTCTGACCCTCCCCCCTCTCATGCTCTCTCTATCTCATTCTCTCTCTCAAATAAATAAATAAAATCTTTAAAATAAAATAAAATAAAATGGGAACTCATTTTCTAAGAAGCTTGGTGAAAGGATATGTGTATCTAGAAAAGGAAGCATGACTTTATTTCAGTGAAACACAAACTCAGTAGTTGGTTAATTTTAATTAACATGAATTTATGAGTTAACCCTAGCATATAACCACTCTTGTTGGAAGAAATAGGTATCACCTGTATTTTTATACTTAAAAAAACCCCACATCTTAAAGATGAGAGGTCATTTGGTTGACTGTAGCTTTCAAATGTAAATGTTATTTGTTTTTTTTGTTTTTACACTTTTAGGATTTCAATTATGAGGTCTCACATAGAGACAATTGCTTATCCCATTATAGGCTTGATTTTTAAATACTGAAATCTGCCTGCACTGCAGTTTATCTTTTTAATCCTTCTTTTCATTATTTACTTAGCAAAGAACTATAAAAGATTTTAAATCTCTCTCAACTCAAAAAGTCCATCAATGCAAGACACATTCTTCTACTTCTCTCCCCAGGTAACTACAGAGAAGTACATTGAGGGCCTATTTCATGGATTCACATATGTTTTTATAGTGCTATCTGCATTTAGCAATTTACCAAGAAGTTCCCGTGAAGATGCTTATTTTATGATGAGCCTCACAACAAACTTCCAAGTTAAAATTGTATTTTGCAAAACTCATTTTCACAGGGACTAAATGACTTGTTCAAAGTTCATTTCCTGGCTCTGATTTGGGGTCTTAACTTTCCTCAAGGGTTAAGTGGATGTTCAAAGTGTAGTAACTCCATGAGGTTGTTAAAAAGCCAAAATAAGATAATATAGGAAAGATTTAGTATAAAAATTAGTGCCTAGTAGGGGCTTAATAAATGCTCATATTAGAAATAGAAAAAGGATTTGAACTTCGGTATTCAATATTATATATGATTATCTCTCCTGCTTCCTATCCTTTGATGTTGCAAATGTGTTACAGAATCTGGGACTATGTTCAGACTGAACAGGACCCAAAGTCACAGTCACTTGTGCCTTGTGGTTTTCTGAGTTCTCCAGGGAAGTGATGGTCACAAATCAGACCCACAGGATACTTGCGGCATGTAATTTGTTTCACCTCACAAAAGTTCTCCCAATGTTTGCTCATTTGCAAGAAGATGTAAAATAATGAAAATGTAGACTTCCAGCCTATAAATGGTCATCTACCAAAAATGCTTTGCATATTTGAATCCCTGCAATACTATTTCTCCCCAGGGGTCATGTACGTTGGTCATGGTCACTTCTAAGAATGGAATGTTCACTATCACCTGGGCCAGTCTATCCCATCTCAGATGGTTCTATGGAAAGATGTTTATTAATTAGGGGAAAATTATATCACAATATAAATAGATAGGGATCTATTTGATCTATCAGTTCATCATTTATTCTTTTATTAAGCAAATGTTATTCTTTTATTAAGCAAATTAAACCTGCTCTGAACTGGGTATTGTGCTTGACATGGAAGATAAAATAATAAATATAACATGCACAACCTTTTCCTTCCCAGGGTCCACACTCAAGGACACAGGATCATCATGAGGCAGTCTGTAGGCCAGATTTGGCCAGCAGATCTGCTTCCAACCATTTGTGCTAGGTGGAATAAATCACATTCCTCTTCTTAAAGACATTCTTTAAAATTTGAAGCCAGTTGCACTGACTGAGTAGTTTCTCCCTCAAGCAAACTATCCCCAAGTCATTCAATCATTCTTTTTTAGATGAGAGAATAGAAGAACCTCACCTTTCTGGTCATTTTTCTCTGACTGCCCTCTAGTACATCCCTATTATGTTTTATATTAAATGCCTCAAACTGAGTGTGGCCCCATAAGTGTGATCTGAACGATTACCTTGCTCATGCCAAGAACAGTTCTATATTTTGATTAAGGCAGCCTTGTAGTAGCTGCTGTTGGTTCCCATTATGCTCACATAAGTCAACTCACAAGTGTAAGCTCTAACCCCTTTCTCCATTGTTTTAAACACTGACACTTCCAGATGAAATCTATTCCTTTACACACATGATAAAGATTTAGAGACCCAAGACATCATAGATACTGATCAGTCCAGAGGTTACAAAGTAGCCCACAAACACAATAGATTTAGTGTGCACAGATTTGACACATCTGATGTGTAACAACAAATTGAAGCCCATCTCCAGGGGCTACATACATTGGTGCCTACAGTAGGGCAGAAAGACGACTCATAATTCTGAATGGCTGCAATCACCTATTTAGGCAGAACATGTTTGTTCCGGGTCCTCACACCTGACTCTCTTCATTGACTTTCCTTATCTGCCCACTCACTGAATGAATGAGCAGACCTATAATGGTTTCAAGGGCTTTCATCTGATTTCCCTCTACCTAGTCAACTTTATTCTCATTATCCCCAACACAAGTCTTTCCTTGTGATTTCACTTCTCTACCTATTTTTTTTTCCTCCAAGATCTCGCTCAGGGCTCATGGCTGAAATATCATCTCTACACTGATGACTCTACACCTGGCCACTCTCTCAAAACTCAGGATAGTCCTCCTAGTTGCTCCTCTTTCCTTGGTCATTTTTATTTCTGTCCCTCTTCTCTGTATATCTGTCCCACCTCACCCATGTCTTACTCTGGTCACACAGGACAGTCTTCTGGATCGTCAGCTTGCCATGTCTTCTGTTCACCCAGCATAGTCCTCCAGGTTTCTCATCTGTCCTACCATTTGTGGTCTGGACCCCTGCTCTGCAACTCTTCTTGGTCATCTGGAACAGCCTTCCCGGTTTCACATTTGCCCTCCTCACTTCTGTGTTTGTAGCTCTGTTGTGCATTTCTTCCTTTCCAAGATAGAAGTTCCAACTTCCTTCTCCTACCTTTCTTCATATCACTCTCCTTCTCATTCAATGCCAGCTTCTACTTTTGTTCTCAAGACCAGTGGTTTTCAAGTTAGTTTCCTAGACCATCATCATCATCATCATCATCTACTGGAAACAGGTTGGAAATGCACATTCTTGTGACCCACAACCAACAAATTGAATCAGAAACTCTGAAGGTGGGGCTCAGCTATCTGGATTCAACAGCCTCCCAGGTGATTCTGATGCACACTCAAGTTTAAGAACCACGGCTCTCTAATCTACCTGTTCTCAGCCTTGGCAGACATTTGAATCACCTATATATCCATGTCTGGGCACCACCCCAAACCTATTAAATCAAGTTCTCTGGAGGTGAGGCCCAATTACAGATATTTTTTTAAGAGCTCCACATGATTCTAATATGCAATCAGGGTTGACTTTAATCTGCCAAAATGTACCTGTTGTTAGGCATTTACTTGATCCCTCTGTCTGGGAAGCTCTTCTCTGTACTTCACATGCCTTGTTCCTTTTCACCCTTCAGGTCACAATAAAATTGCCACCTTCTCAGAGAGGGCTTCCCTGGCCATCCTTACTCCAAGAGCACTTTCTCCTTTAATATTCTCTTAATCTTACTAATCTCTAATTAAAACTATTTTACTTAACCATTCACTTGCTTATTGGTTCCACTAGGATATTGATTCCTCTGAGAACAATGACTTCTTTTCAAGGATGAATCCCCAGCTTCCCAAAACAGTGCTGGGCACATGAGAGGGGCTCAGAATATACCTGTTATGTGAAGGAACAAACACCCCCACAAACACAACATGCTGTTTATTCCAAATCTGCTTTTGATGATCTTGTTTCCCTTGCTGAAATTGTGTGCTTCTACTTTCATTATCTTATATTTTATGGTCAGCAACATTCCCACAAACACCAGAACATCTGCTTCAGTTCTTTACCCCCAAGGGGCTCTTTCTTTCCTGAAGTCACCTATGACTCTGTAACATCACTTAACTTTTCAGTTAAAAAAAAGGTACCATGAATACTTGCCTCTAACTTAAGTTCCTGAAGCACACACAGTTTGTGTCTCTTTCTGTTCCTTATGTGGTGTGGATGGAGCACACTGCTGGGCATACGGGCATAGATGCTTTCTGAAGTGAATTGACTGGAGAAAGGAAAAAGCTTTCAGTCAATAGTTTTAAAAGCCATGGGACCATTTGAGAGAGAGAGAGAGACATATAGGAAAGAACATCTGGTTCAATTCAGACTGAATCTTTAAAAATAAACCCAAAAAACAAAAAACAAGGGCTAGGTGTCTAATTCATGTCCGTGTTTTGGGAATGTTGTTTCCAGTGTTCCCTCTTTCTACTCTAGCACTTTTGAGGATCTAGGTCTGTACAGAAATCCCTCTGTGCTCCTCAGTCATCTCTTGCTTTTTCTCTGTACAGAACACTGAAACTGGCATTCACATCAGGGAATGCTGCTTAACCACAGGCAACATTTCACTGCGAGTAAGCTGCTACAGAAACTCCCCTTTTATGATGTTACATTATCTCTATGAGAGCAATCAGAGAGATCAGCTGGAAATCCCCCAACACTGAGAAGGAACTAAGGGGCTCCCACACTTTTCCTTGAAATGTCTTGCTGGGAGACCAGTAGGGCTCTTCAGCACAAATTAACATCCCCATCCTAACAGATTGATTTGTTCTTCCTGGGGAGGGAATACTTGCTGGCTTTAGCCAGACAGAGCCAGAGAGAGGACAAAGCCCTCAAATGATGATCTAATACATTGGCATTAGGATGTTTTCATCTTTCGTCCATCCAGGCAAAGAGTCTCCAATTTCTATACCTTAGACTTCCTAATGAACCAGAGATGGAATTGCTTAGACATATTTACTCTTAAGGTGTGTGTTTTTATGCTTGAAGATCTACACTGACCCCAACAAAACTGTTGTGGGTTTGATACTATTTTACCTCTCTTGACTGAAGATTCTTTCTAAAATTTGAAATTTCAGAGGGTTGTGGGGATAATCTCTCTTAGTTCTCAAGAATCAAGAATAGGAGACATATTTGCCTTCATTTCCCTTCATCTTCTTTCTTGCACTAACTCTTCCCTCCCCCTTTAAAATTTATCCCTCCATCCAAGGAAACAACACTTTCCAGTGCTGCCTACTATATGTCTACAGCCTTTCCCCACCCCACCTGCCCTTGTCTGTAACTTCTCAAACTTCAGAACTTTCCTTTCACCACCTTCCTGGGTCATTTTCTTAAACATAGATACTTGCTAGAGCTAACTTGATAAACTACTTTGCACTCCACTGATGACCTAAAGTGTTGCCTTTCCCCAGTAACAGATTTGCATTTAAAGAGATGCCTTAACTCTCTATAACTCAAAGACTAAAAATAGGAATTTCTAGCACTATTGGAGATCAGAGAAATACCAGAAAGATTTGGGCAGTGGACAAGGACAAACCATGTAGTGGTGGTCTCAGTCACAACGCAGGGAGCCACCTTCTTTATGTCCTCTCTGAAGACCTAATTAGCATTATCAAATTTACCATGCTTTGTGCACAGCACCAGTGCATAATTCTTCATGCACTCCTGGTGTTAGAGTCACTGTTCCAGCTAGCTACGCAGTGTTTGAAGACTGGTCATGGTGAATCTGGGAAAAGGACAGCAGATCTTTCTAGGCTCACAAAGAAGGAATTTATAAGAAGGGAAGATGGAGAACACCACCAGTTTAAAGACCTAGAAGATATACTTAGTCTACCTTCGGGATACATCGAAAAAAATCCAGTGAAATAATTCATAGGAAGTGACTTCTGGCAGATTTCAGCTCAGTTAACATGTATTTATTGATTGCCAATGCAAATTAATAATGATAATAATGAATGACTAATCAGTGGCACTGAATTAGCACTTACTTTGTATCATGTACTTCACTAAGCATTTTACATGGATTATTTAAATTAGAAATGTCATCAACCTTGTTGTTTCTTAGGCAATGGTATGCTAGGTAACTGGGGGAAAAATGCCCTTATTAGTAGCATTTGCTAATTACAATGGTGGAAACACTCCCAACACAGATGGTTCCAGCTACCAACAGCTCACAAAATTTCTGAATATATAATAACTGGCCCACAGAATTCCTTATTGTAAAAATTGGCTGTCACAGCTAGTAGGAGCTGCTTCCAGCACACCACTGGTGGTATGTACTTTTAGGTCAACCTTTGTTAGGGTGACCAATTCATCCCAGTTTGCCTTGGACTTTTCTGGTCTTAGTATTGAAAGATCTGGGGAAACTTCCTGTCCCCTAATGGGTTTTTGGTCACCCTATCCTTTGTTACATTTGAGGAAATGGAGACCTAAAGAATTTAAGATATTTGTCCAAGATCCCAGATAAAGTAAGCAGGAGAACTGCTTCCAGGACCCAGGAGTCCACTTACAGAGCCCGTGAGCTTCACTGCAGCAGAAGCGAGGACTTCCATTCTTCAGCAGAGATTAGCCCTGAGTGCAAAACATGATCATACAAGAGAGCATGTGTGCATACACATATATACACACAAACATCATAGAAAATGTAAAACCTAAAGTGCTCTATGGCAGAATTAAGGTATATTTTATGGGGTACCTGGGCGGCTCAGTTGTTAACCATCTGCCTTTGGCTCAGGTCATGATCCCAGGGTCCTGGGATCGAGCCCCACATCAGGCTCCCTGCTCAGCAGGGAGCCTGCTTCTCCCTCTCCCACTCCCCCTACTTGTGTTCCCTCTCTCGCTGTCTCTCTCTCTCTGTCAAATAAATAAATAAAATCCTTTTTTAAAAAAGGTATATTTTATGTATATAAAAGAACTGACTGGGCGCCTGGGTGGCTCAGTTGGTTAAGCAACTGCCTTCGGCTCAGGTCATGATCCTGGAGTCCCTGGATCGAGTCCCGCATCGGGCTCCCTGCTCGGCAAGGAGTCTGCTTCTCCCTCTCCCACTCCCCCTGCTTGTGTTCCCTCTCTCGCTGTGTCTTTCTCTGTCAAATAAATAAATAAAATCTTAAAAAAAAAAAAAAAAAAAAAGAACTGACTAACTGTAGCTCATTCAAAGATTGAGCTCAATCTCCATGTATTGAGATCCCCCAAAAGGAAGTGTTCACAGTCTTCTGGGTTCTGCACTAACATAGTTTATACAAATCCTCCACTTTATTCAGTGGCCATAAGTGAAGCCAGGCTCCACTTCTCAGCATATGTCCACAGCAGTATGATCAATGCTACCTCTTTTAACAACCTAGGAAATTTCATGTGAGAAAATTTGCCTTTTCTTAATGATACAGTGTTGAATACAAGCTTCATTAACTACAACACAATCCTTCAATTTAGAAAATCATTTCTAATGAGCATCAAGATATTTATATGAAAAGTAGAGCTTTTTCCATCCTAGTTGAAACTCATGAAGTCTAGTATGTTTTTTGATAAGAACATTTTTCAAGAATAAGACTCATGAATAATAATGTTAATGTTCTACTATTTGTTAAGTAAAATAATGTTTTGCTTAGAAACTTCAGATTTTGTGTTTTTTTTTTCATTTCTGATATAGGCTTTAATAAATGTCACTGTAAAGAGCCAAGTGATTTGTTTAAATTACAGTGAACATCACTTTTAAGCTAATAGACACATTTTAATGGGTAAAATAAATTATCTACTACATAGAGGTGAGTTATTCTGATTTTATAAAATGCCATACTATTCTAAAAGCGTTAGTAGAGTGCAAAATGACATTAATTCACAACAAGCAATGTTCCAGAAGAGTTGGTTCAATAAGAATACATACATATGAAAAATAGTGAGTCTCAACACCCATAAGCAATCTTCATTATCTTAAAAGCTTTCAAGAAACTCTTCCCAAAACTCTTTATTTTTAAAAAACAAATCTAATACACACCTCACCCCATTAACTTTGAAAAATAAATACATGTCAAATAGGGTTTTTTTGTGAGAAGGACACAAAATGAAGGAAACAGATATATTTAAGTTGAGGATCACAAAATAGTAACCAGAAATAGATTTAAATGTTATTTCACAGAGGAATTTATGTCACTGAGGTCTATTTCACTCTAAAATTTCAGGAGCCTAATAGTGCAAAAGGGATTTAGAAAAAAATCTTATAGAATGTTGGATGTAACCCTTGGGGAAAATGTCAAGTGATGCAAAGGGGTAGCAAAAGAATATATGTGAGGCTTCGACCTCAGCCGCAGCAACTTCTTCCTAGAAACATCGCCAAAGGCAAGGGAAGCAAGGGCAAAAATGAACTATTGGGACTTCATCAAGAAAAAAAGCTTTTGCACAGCAAAAGAAACCGTCAACAAAACCAAAAGACAACTGACAGAATGGGAGAAGATATTTGCAAATGACATACCAGATAAAGGGCTAGTATCCAAAATCTATGAAGAACTTTTCAAACTCAACACCCAAAGAACAAATAATCCAATCAAGAAATGGGCAGAAGACATGAACAGACATTTTTCCAAAGAAGACATCCAAACGGCCAACAGACACGTGAAAAAGTGCTCAACATCACTCGGCATCAGGGAAATCAAAATCAAAACCTCAATGAGATACCACTTCACACTAGTCAGAATGGCTAAAATTAACAAGTCAGGAAATGACAGATGTTGGCGGGGATGTGGAGAAAGGGGAACCCTCCTACACTGTTGGTGGGAATGCAAGTGATGCAACCACTCTGGAAAACAGTATGGAGGTTCCTCAAAAAGTTGAAAATAGAGCTACCATATGATCTAGCAATTGCACTACTGGGTATTTACCACAAAGATACAAATGTAGGGATCTGAAGGGGTACGTGCACCCTGATGTTTATAGCAGTGATGTCCACAATAGCCAAAGTGTGGAAAGAGCCAAGATGTCCATCAACAGATGAATGGATAAAGAAGATGTGGTATATATATATATATATATATATATATATATATATATATATACACACACACACACACACACAATGGAATATTATGCAGCCATCAAAAGGAATGAGATCTTGCCATTTGCAATGACATGGATGGAACTGGAGGGTTATGCTGAGCGAAATAAGTCAATCAGAGAAAGACATGTATCATATGACCTCACTGATATGACGAATTCTTAATCTCAGGAAAGAAACTGAAGGTTGCTGGAGTGGGGGGTGGGGTGGGAGGGATGGGGTGGCTGGGTGATAGACACTGGGGAGGGTATGTGCTATGGTGAGCACTGTGAATTGTGCAAGACTGTTGAATCACAGATCTGTACCTCCGAAACAAATAATGCAATATATGTTAAGGAAAAAAAAAAAGAAGAAGATAGCAGGAGGGGAAGAATGAAGGGGGGGGAATCAGAGGGGAAGACGAACCATGACAGATGATGGACTCTGAAAAAGAAACTGAGGGTTCTAGAGGGGAGGGGGGTGGGAGGATGGGTTAGCCTCGAGATAGGTATTAAAGAGGGCACGTTATGCATGGAGCACTGGGTGTTATGCACAAACAATGAATCATGGAACACTACATCAAAAACTAATGATGTAATGTATAGTGATTAACATAACAATAAAAATTTAAAAATAAAGGAATGTATGTGAGGGACGTGAGGGTGAGGAAGCCAGGGAAGAAAAGAGTGTCTCTCTAATATAAATAAACAATTTTATGGTTTGCATAAAGAAGTCATTGGCTATTTTGTTTCTTTGTTTTGCTCAGGGGCCCAGAATTTAAATTGCTATCACTGATTTTACACATCTGATTTCAAAAAACATGGAAAGATTGGAAAGAACAGGATAACATCACCTTAAAATAAAACTTAACAGCTCCATTTCTGGGATGCTTCAGGATCAGCTTTACCTCTATGCTACAAACAAGTGGATGTTCTAGAATCTTAAATTATGAGCTCAGCTCAGATTTGGAATGCAGTCACTGTACCTCCACTTTTTATGCAAATTTTTTTTTTCTGGGAAAATTATTTTTCTTGTTAATTTCTTAAAGCAGTAAGAAACAAACTGATGATTACCAGAGGGGAGGTATGTTGGGGGGGAGGGGGAATGGGTGAAATAACTGATGAGGATTAAAGAGTACCCTTATCATACTTAAAAAAATGAAATGAAAAATAAATGAGTTAATATTTATATAGCCCTCAGCTCAGTGCCTGACACATAATAAATAAAAATAATATTAGGGGAAAAAAAGGAAATGGTAGTAAAAAGAGCCCTATCATAAAAAAAAAAAAAAAAAAGGAAGAAACTCAACAGTAGGGGGCACCTGCTGACTCAGTGGGTAGAGCGTACAACTCTTGATCTTGGGGCTGTGAGTTCCAGCCCCATGTTGAGAGTGGAGATTAAAAATAAAATTAAAAGAAAGACAGAAAGACAGAAAGAAAGACAGGAAGAAAAATATTTAAGAACCTCTGGTAGAATCTCTGGCATACGATTGCATCATATGACTCAATATTTATGTATCCTTATTACATGCTTGATTTCTTAGAGATTTTATTTATTTATTTGACAGAGAGGGCGAAGAGCACAAGTAGGGGGAGTGGAAGAAGCAGGCTCCCGCTGAGCAGGGAGCCTCATGCAGGGCTCCATCCCAGGACCCCAGGATCATGACTGAGCCAAAGGCATATACTTAACTGAGCCACCCAGGCACCCCCACATGCTTGATTACTTAGAAGATGTACAGTGAAGTTATTATAACCCTAGTTATATAGGTAACTCTAGTTATCTTTTTACTATATTTTAAGTTTATGATAAAAAGCTCACAAATTAAAGCAGAGGGAATGAGTTGAAATACGAGAAATTCCAAAATGATTATTTAAATACACTTATTATACATTTTAATGATATTCTCAAACTGCACGAGTAACATGTTCAGAAACACGTGTACTAAATTCGATTTGTATTAGTGGTAGAGCTGGTCTTTGGTCAGAGGCAATCATGTGTATAACACGATTTTAGGGAAGTTATTAAGGTTAGGCTGAGTCCACAAATGCCCTATTACTTTGCTAGGTTGAAAAATTCTACCATGACAGATACATTCTTCTATCCTGTCTTCCTCTGTTTCATCCAAGCTGTACATATCCCTAGGGGGAAAAAAAATGATTGCATTAACCCACCAGTCATTTACTAAAACCATGAAGAAAATCATAGAGCCCTACCACTGAAAGGCAAAAGGAAAGGGACTCTTGAACCAAGAAAGGGAAACAAAGTTTCCACTGAAAAAGGAGGTAATTATGAAAATGAAAGCCAGAAATGCTAAAGACGGGTCTCACTCACAAGTCTTTTACCAGCATGTCATTTATAATTAACAGAAAAATGCATCACAATGAAGAACAACAACAAAAATCCTTTAAAGATATACCATGTATTTAAAAAAAAAAGTCTATGTCCTGTTTTTTCTAGTAATTATACTTCAAACATATGAAAAAGATAATTTCAGCTCTTAAATTTTTAATGAATGAGTATAAACTGAGATATTACTGTATTTTCCTATTTTTATTCTCTTCTAAATTTTCAATATTACAGTGCTATGATTTTAGATTAATAGGACAGGTTAAGCTAAAGTAGAAACTGCCTCAAATCTACTTTCCAACCCCTCCACCTCTCACCTCTTGCTTCCAAGAATAGAAATATTCTAAGCCATAACCTTTTAAAAATTAAAGCCATGTTAACCAGAAAGGAAACTGTCCAGATGCTAGACACAGGGAACTAACTAAAATATCAGAGTCAAAAACAGAAGCTAAAGCTGAAACATTTGTGGTGAGAGCAATACCAGGTAGAGGCCTTAATGATCTGATTCTGAATCTGGTGTAGACCCCAGGCCTAAAGCACACAGGAAGAGGAGACTGGGGTTCCTGTAAGAATTTGGGAGACACAGGAAGCAATCAATAAGAGAACTGACATATGAGACAGAAGACATGAAAGGGAAATTTGAATTTTGATAAATTCAATCCATAGAAGAATATGAGGAAGATTTAAAAATAATTTGTATTTAAAAGGTTAAAAGCAATAAATGGAGAAATATAAATGATACATAAAGAAAAGAACCACATATACAAAGGGCAGGAGATTTTTTTTTAAATAACCAAATAAGGATTTTGAAAATTAAAATATAGTCATTGAAAGAAAAACTTAAGGGATTGGTTAAACAGTACACTAGACACAGCTGAAAAAAAGCATTATGAATTGAAAACCAGAGGTGAGAAGGCAGGAGGAGATGTGTAGGCCTGGATATGAAGAACGCACAAAATGCGTCAAGGGATAAAGATGTAAATCTCAAGCCAAATGAGCCAAAACAAAACTACAACTCAAAATATAATAGTGAAATGATAGAAAAGCAAAATGAAGAGAAGAAACTTAAAAGCATCTAACAAGAAAAGACAAATAATTACAAAGAAACTACAATTTGGCAATTTGGCAGTCTTCTCATAGAAGCAGAGAATGCTAAAAAGCAGTAGAATAGTATGTTGAAAATTCTGGGGCAATGCAAGTGTCAACCCAGAAATCTATATGCAGAGAGAGTATCATTCAAGATAAAAGAAAATAAGAAGATTTTAAAATCCAAAAAAGGTTGAGGTGCCTGGGTGGCTCAGTTGTTGAGCGTCTGCCTTCCGCTCAGGTCATGATCCCGGGGTCCTAAGATTGAGCCTGCTTCTCCCTCTCCCTCTGCCTCTCCCCCCGCTTGTTCTCTCTCTCTCTCTCTCTCTCTGACAAATAAATAAAAAAAACCCTAAAACTCAATAAGAAAATTAAGCTCAGAAGAAAGAGGATATAAAAAATGAGTAAAAAAAAAAAATAACCACGTAAACTCAATTAGTATTGATTATAAAAATCATAATAATAGGGGCACCTGGGTGGCTTAGTCGTTAAGCGTCTGCCTTCGGCTCAGGTCATGATCCCAGGGTCCTGGGATGGAGTCCCGCATCGGGCTCCCTGCTCCGCGGAAGCCTGCTTCTCCCTCTCCCACTCCCCCTGCTTGTGTTCCCTCTCCCGCTGTCTCTCTCTCTCTGTCAAATAAATAAATAAAATCTTAAAAAAATAAAATAAATCATAATAATAATAACCAAAAGAAACCTCAAAAAACAAAAAAACAGCGATTATCATGAGATTTAATAAGGTGGAACAAAAAACAAAACAAAACAAAAAAGTGGAACCAAAATATAAGCTAATAATAAATGAAGGAGGAAAGAGGAATTTGGAGAAAAAATTTCCTAGGGCTCTTGATTTATTTGGGAGAAGCATAGAAATATAAATTAACTTTAGAGTTTGCTAACTATGTAGGTTAAAAATTTAAGTGTCATCTTCCTCTTCTTCTTTTTAGTACTTTCCCCTTCCTTTGGTGAAAAATATGAGCTTAAAGACATTGGATAATATAGAGCAAGGTAGGTGTCTGTGCTGGAGTTAAGTCAGCTGCAATGACCTACCGTGTGATTTGGAGCCCAAAGAGAGTGGTGAGTTTAAAACATTCATAGAAGATGGTGCCTCGCAAAGGTAGGATAAGGAGAGACATCTACACAGGAGGTGACCTGGTATGAGGTATCAAAGAACAAACAGTGTTAGGAGAGTGTCCACATGCACTGGGGATTAAGAGATGATTTGGCAATCTATGTGGAGACCTCGGCAAGGTGTCACAGCTCAAGTGTGGTGAGGGGGGTGTCAGAGCAGGGGAAGTAGAGCCCAAGTGGATTGAGAGGATGTCTACATGTGTGAGCAGCCTAGCATGGAGTGTTGGCCTCAAGCAAGTGACGAGAACCTCCCCTCCATTTGGAGGGGCATCACAGGATGGGGTCATGAGCCCAAACAGGCTAAAAGGGGTATTCATACTAATGGATGGTTTTGAGTGGAGTTTCAGAACCTGGAAACAATGAGGAAGGTACCTTCCCAATGGTATGTCCAGCACTGGGGGCTGGAGCCCCATCAGGGTAAAGAAATTACACTCACACAGTGGCAGTGGGGGTGGCCTGGCACAAGATGTCGGAGTTTGGGAAGACTGAGGAGGGTTTCTGCTCCATCAACAGTTTAACAACACTGGTATGAGACTGGTCACAACAAGGGGACTGGTTCAAGAAGTAAACAATATTAAGAATAATAGGAGGTAGGTTTCTCACTGTTGGAGAAAGGAGTTACAAATACAGAAAGGGAGAAAACTGGGATGAACCTGTGCTGCCGGACAGGAACTGGAAGTATTGTTTTGATTGTATGGTTTTCAATTCATGGAGATAAATATAAATGTTTACATGTCTAAGTACATATATGTGTATATATATGTGTATGTATGGATGGGTACACTATGTGTATGTGTACACGTATGGTATAGCCCTGCCCTAGAGCAGCAATACTCCAGTCATAACAAGCACTCCAGACAACCTGATTTTGGCTTTTAAATACCATTCATTATCTGTTAATGAAAGCAGGGATCCTTGGAGAAGTATTTCATTCCAAGAAGCAAAGATGACTAGATAATAGATAAAAAATAGATAATTAGGACTACATTAAAATGTAAACATCTTTATCATAAAGGCACAGTGAATAAAGCTGAACAAGCAAAAGACTGAAAGAAAACTTTTACAATGAGTAAAAGAAAGGAATCGTACCCAAATTTGAATATAATCCTATGTACCTGTAAGAACCATGTACAAGCAAGCATGTAGGAAAATGGACAAAGGACTTCTATAAGCAATTCACAGAGAAGGCAGTTCACAGGCAAACAATTGGTGAAAAGTGGCATACTCTCAAAAGGTACCAGAAAATACAAATTAGTTCATATTTTTTGGATTTTCACTTCATAATTACTAGCTGGGCAAAATACTTTATACAATAGAAATGTTCAAAGTTGACGAATATATACGGCACCAGTCACTGCTTTCTCAAAAGTAAGTTGTTACTCCAACTTTGGAGAACAATTTGTTAATACCTAGCAAGTTAAAAATTTCCTTGTTCTAGGCCTACAGCTGCATTTCTAGATATATATCACAGGGAAATCCTTACAAATGTGCATCAGGAGACTTGTCAAGCATGTCCCTTGAGGACTTGCTTATAATGACCATATAAATGGAAACAACTTAAGGATCTATCAGTAAGAAAATCTATACATGTATTGTGGAATATAAGAAAATACTACACAGTGGTTAAAATGAACAAATTAGAACTATAAGTTCCCATATACAGATCTCAAAGGCAGCATGTTTAGTGGAAAAAAAAAAAAGTGAAGACTTGAACACAGCATGATGTCATTTACATAAAACAAACACATAATTCTATAGACATGCACACACATGCTATTCAACTGGGAACATGCTAGTGTGGTAGTTTTGGGGTAACGAAAAAGTCAAAGGTTTGGGGAAGAGGCTTAATGGTGTCATTTATTTTCTTTAATGTTATATTTCCTTAAATTTCCTATAAAAATACATATATCGTAAGCAATAATGGCAATATTTTATGATTTTTAAACCCTGGTTTCTGGGTACTTGAGAATTTTAATACTACTCTTTATCTTTTGGTACTTTACCATGTTTACTAAATTAAAAGAAAATGTATAAAAGTTTCTTCATCCTTCCATCCCCTTACCTTGGTAAGGGTTAAAATGATGCACATGGATGAAGAGTCATGGTTAGCTCACTGGTGTATTTCTTATGGATATTCCTTATTAATTCACAACTAAATTTTCAGTTTTTGAAAACATGGTGTGAAATTGATAAATGCCAGTTATCCAGAGACTACATGAAGTACTCCAGAAATTAGCGTTCCAAGAAAATGCCCCTGGTGAGAAGAAATCAATTTGAATCTCCAGCCTAACACTTTCAAATGATCTAAATATTGTCTCTTACAATGAAAGTCCCAAATGAAAGTTATAAATTGCCAGTATCAGGAAGGAGTGACAAAGTTTAGGAAATATGTTATCGGAAATAGTTACCAGGTTACATAATAAAGCAAATTTTGCTGATTCATAGCTCATTATTTTATTTAATGGTAAGACATTGGAAGTTGTGGAGTAAATGGTAAACATTTGCTTTGGAGAAAATGCCTATTATTTTCTCGTTCCTTTAATCTGATTCTGTAGGTGGTCAATTCCAATTGCTAAACTTGGCACTAGTAGTTTAATTCATTTTAAGCCAAGTAAAACAGGCAGAGGATAGCTAAATTGACACACACACACACACACACACACACACACACAATTTTACTGTGTTACATCCACAAAATTTCACACTTTCCAAGAGCTATAATAGCTATATTGTTCATTGAAAAGATTCATATGGACCTCGGGCAGAGAGAAATAAGGGACTTTCCACTTGAAGGAAGGCTCTGGAAATACATTAACATCAAAACCAGGAGCAGAAGACGCTCCAGAAAAAATATGTTCATGCAGCTGGTGGGTGCAATGAATTTCCATGTTGGCATTCCTGATTGCTCGGTAATGCTAAACACTGTTAGGATCACAAATAGTTTAAAGGATTGGGATTCTCAGTCCCAGCAGATTTGGCGGTAGAAGAGTTTTTGTTTTGTTTTGTTTTAATAAAAAAGGGAAGGGACAAAAAATAATCAGCAGCAAGAAACAAAGGGCAGCTATAAACAGTTATGAATTTGCCATGTAGGGCTGTGAAAGCATCTGTAGGTCTCCATGCCGAGATATATTGTGCAAAAGATGTGTTCTGCTTAAATTACTACAGCGCAATTTGCCGAGACATCATTAGCAGTGGGCCTTCGCGAGAACGGATCCAATCTTTACGGCGCTGTCTGAATGTGTTGCTCCCTTTTTCAGTCATTGGTAATTTTACAACCTTTCAATGGATATTGCCAGAGTCAGAGCCAATGGAATATTTGCTAGGAGTACTGGGGAAAAGCACAGTAATTAAGGCAACCTAGTAGTTAACCTCAATTAAAAGGAACCTCCAGGACAAAGTTGGTTTTCTGATTTTGCAGCAGCCAATTGCTTCTACCCTTTATGAGAGTATTAGTCAAATTTTTTTTTAAGATTTTTATTTATTTATTTGAGAGAGAGAGAATGAGAGCGAGTATATGAGAGGGGTTAGGGTCAGAGGGAGAAGCAGACTCCCCGCCGAGCAGGGAGCCCGATGTGGGACTCGATCCCAGGACTCTGGGATCATGACCTGAGCCGAAGGCAGTCGCCTAACCAACTGAGCCACCCAGGCGCCCCCAGAGAGTATTAGTCAAATCTGAATCGCCTGTGTCACTGGCAGCAAACTTCATGTAACTCAGGATTTGTTTTTGAGCTTTCCTGTCCCTAATCAGTTATATAAACCTTTCTGTGTACTTTGTTCCAGGCTATGAAAATCTCCATCTGGAAAGAAAACTTATTTTTGGTTATTTTATTTTGTTTCATTTTATTTTTTAAAATTATCTTATTATAGTCTCTAGGCTACATGTATTTTCAACTCTCCAAATTCCTTTCTGGAGAAGTTCAGTAAAAGGAGAAACAAAGAAACATGTTTTCATTTCCATACCATTACTTACAAAGTTTCCATAAAGAAAGAAAACCATCGTTCCTAAAATGCTATTAAACCCGAGTGCCCTAGAAAAAGCAAGAAACCTTTATACTGGAACATCATACAAGACAAGATCAAAGTCCCTACATTTGCTGGGTGTATCCACCCAATCTTTGGAATTTCAAGTCCCAGACCCTCCACTTTGGTCCTCACCTCTAGGTGTGTTTCCATAGTGGAAGACCATCCCCAGAGTGGTTGATGGTCAGTTTGGTGCAATGACTTATCCAATGGGACTAATAGTTGCTAACTTCCCTTAACAAGTAGATTACCACTGGGTTTATCCAATTATATCATTAAGTCAACCCAAAAAACTGGACCAGACATAGGGCCAAGCTAATTTGCCATTTTAACAATTAAGATCAGGTTAGTCTTGCAGTGATTTGGGATTGATTTATGCTGCACAGATTTATTTGCCCCTCAACTACCATCAAAGGGTTTTAGCAATCTATTGAACACCCTTTCCCTTTGCTCACCCAACCCCAATCAACAAGTTGGGTTTTTTTTTTTAATCATTTATCTATAGAGAGAAGTGGTTTTCTCTCAGATGCTAATGAACAATTCATTCTGGCAAGAAAGACCAACACAAACAACCCTTAGGTAAAGTTCCTGCTTCCTAATGAACAGCGCCCTTGGGCTCCAGGCTGCAGAGCCAAATAAATGATTCCACAAGCCCAAAAGCTCATTATTGGCCTGAAATAGGCCCAGCCTCAGGTATCTGTGACCGTATTCAGATCATTAAGAATCTTCTGTTAGTTATTGCTTTCTCCTTTTTCTGTTTAAGAAGCCAACAAGGCACCTTTTCCAGCCTCCCCCATACCTGTAAACCTATTTCTTATTCCAGATTTTACCATCTCCCTATTCACTGCCTTATGCTCCCTACTTTTTTTTTTTAACCTATACAAAATTAAGACTTTCTCTTTAGTCAATGACCCTACTTTTGAGGTTCACTAGTTGACATGGGCACAGCTGGGGTCTTAATCTTTTTATTGTCTCACAAAGCCTGCCACAGGGGGTCACAACCTTCTGAGGAATTTGTCCCTTTCATGTGTGAGCACCTCTAAACCTGACAGAAGTTTAAGAAGGAAATGTAGAGCTGAGTCAAAATTGTTTCAGTGAACCTGGAGGGGTTCACTGAAAAAGCTTTCCATCTCTAACTCACACATATGTTAGTGAAGTAGTTCCCGGGAGAGTAGCACAGAATCCAAACCCTGGACATGTCTTGTAAATTAGCAGACAACTTGCCTTTTATTCTGGTGTAATGAACATGGAAGCTTTCAGAACCCAAAACCTTTTCCAAACCAGCCCCCCACACAAACACACACTTTCATTTGGTGCTAATGAAATAATCTTTTATTTATTTAGAGAGCAAGTGGGGAAGGGGCAAAGGGAGAGGGAGAGAGAGAATCTTAAGCAGGCTCCATACCCAGCATGGAGCCCAATGAGGGGCTGGATCCTGTGACCCTGCAATCATGACCTGAGCCAAAATCAAGAGTTGGACACTTAACCAACTGAGCTACCCAGGCACCCCAGAAATAATCTTTTATTTCAAGCAAGATATTCATTCACATGTTATTCTACTAATTAATAAGTTTTTACAGCCACAGATATCATGATAAATAAATTTGCATTTTCACTTGCCAAAAAATTCTTGTTTCTGGAATTGATATTACAGAAAGATATTTTGTGCTTAAGCTTTCTCATCAAGATGTTACTTTCCCTACATTTGCACTAGATATCATGACATTGAACTAAACATCTCTTCAATACCCATGTTTAACTTTTATTTAGAATATTTTTGTTCTGGTTAGGAAAAGTGATTCTTCAAGAAAATTATTTCAAAGAAATATTTGACAATGGAAAGTCGACAGGAAGAGATACTTAGAGAAAAAAACAAAGGTGCAGTGTTAGCATTTTGTCATCTAGCCAGGTTCAAAGATATTAAGGGTATAGAATACAGCTAAGGACTAGAGAGAAAAGTTGGAGGGTCTTTTCTTTAGTAAAAAATAACTGTAGAATCGTGAGGAAATGGAAGTCAGATATTATATGTAGCTTTCTAGTTCTTTTTATTTTAGTTGCACATTTATCAATGCTTGTGATAACCCTGCTAGGGGCTTTTCTCATTCATTCATTCATTCATTCAGGAAGGCTTCGTTGAACAGTTTGAGGGTAAGACATACAATGAATATAAGGAGAAAGAAGGCATGATTCTCCTACCCATAAAGAGTACTTCTTTGATCTGTTTAAAGAAGGAACAAGATTTTCTTAGACTGCAATAACTGGGAAGCCCAATTCAAAAGGTATAGGTGAGTTATTTCTAAAATTCAGAGAACCCAGCTATTGAGAAACAATTCTGACTATGTGTAACTTTATTCTGATCATCAGGAAGGGACTTGGGGTATACTGGAACAGGAAATGAGGAATTCTACTGGTAAAGGCACAAAATTATACTCTACTTTGGTCCTTGAAAAGTTTTTGCCAACTGTCTTTAAAGATACCTGTTATATGCTGTTGGTGGGAATGCAAGCTGGTGCAGCCACTCTGGAAAACAGTATGGAGGTTCCTCAAAAAGTTGAAAATAGAGCTACCATATGATCCAGCAATTGCACTACCGGGTATTTACCCCAAAGATACAAAAGTAGGGATCCGAAAGGGTACATGCACCCCGATGTTTATAGCAGCAATGTCCACAATAGCCAAACTGTGGAAAGAGCCAAGATGTCCATCGACAGATGAATGGATAAAGAAGATGTGGTATATATATACAATGGAATATTATGCAGCCATCAAAAGGAATGAGATCTTGCCATTTGCAATGACGTGGATGGAACTGGAGGGTATTATGTTGAGCGAAATAAGTCAAACAGAGAAAGACATGTATCATATGACCTCACTGATATGAGGAATTCTTAATCGCAGGAAACAAACTGAGGGTTGCTGGAGTGGGGGGTGGGGTGGGAGGGATGGGGTGACTGGGTGATAGACACTGGGGAGGGTATGTGCTCTGGTAAGCACTGTGAATTGTGCAAGACTGTTGAATCTCAGATCTGTACCTCTGAAACAAATAATCCAATATATGTTAAGAAAAAAAGAAGAAGAAGAAGAAGAAGAAGAAGAAGAAGAAGAAGAAGAAGAAGAAGAAGAAGAAGAAGAAGATAGCAGGAGGGGAAGAATGAAGGGGGGGAAATCGGAGGGGTAGACGAACCATGAGAGACGATGGACTCTGAAAAACAAACTGAGGGTTCTAGAGGGGAGGGGGGTGGGAGGATGGGTTAGCCTGGTGATGGGTATTGAGGAGGGCACATTCTGCATGGAGCACTGGGTGTTATGCACAAACAATGAATCATGGAACACTACATCTAAAACTAATGATGTAATGTATGGGGATTAACATAAGAATAAAAAAATTTTTTAAAAATTTTTAAAAAAAGATCCTGTTATATGTTTATTTAATCTATTTTCTAGATAGTTCTGTTTTCACTTAAAATTTTTAAGAAAGAGTAAAATATTCATGATTAAGTGAGGAGCCCCAGAAAGTAGAATTGAATTTTTACATATTGATCCCATTTTTGGAACAGTAGCTAAGATGGCAGGGGGTGGGGAGTGATGAAATTGCAAAAATAAATAATGAAGTGATAACAAATGTCAAATGGTGCCTAATGATGTGTTACTAAATGAAATCAATATTTAGGGACATTTCCTCCCTGAAAAAGTACTGACATATGCTCTTCTTTTTATATTGGTTAAAAGCAGTGTTTGCAGAGCTGTCTGGGTCTTTGCCCCAGACTGATTTTATGAACTTGGGAAAGTTACTACATTTCTTTGTGCCTCAATTTCCACATCTGTTATACAAAACAGAAGGCTTGTTTGGAGAATTAAAAAAAGAAAATGCATATGAAGAACTGAGCAAAGCACATGACACATAATAAATGTTTCATAAATGTCAGTGAAGATGATGATGATCAAGGTGATGGTATCACTCATTGCTTCAATAAATATTTATTGGGTGCCTATGTAAATATCACAGTCCAGACTTTTCAGGATGGACTGTATTACATTCAATGTTATTCCTTTAAATAAAATAGATTTAATGTATATAAAACTAAATGTGACATTTTTATTACATTTCATATAAATTAATTTACAAAAATAAAAAAATATATGCCAGATCATGAGACATACATTCATAGAATTAGGACTATAAGCTTTGGAGTCAGAATGGCCAGTTAATATGCTTTGGAGTCACATTGATCAATTTACTTGTTTTGAACCATAGGAAGGATACATAATATCTCTAACCTCTTACCAGTTTCCTCATCTGGAAAATGGACCTAATAATGATACATACCTCAGAACATTATTTGCTGATTGAATGAAGTAATTACTATCATATGTTGAGAAATGGAAGCAGACTAAACCAATGGAATTGGTCAGGGTGTATGGGTAAAAGCCTGAGTCTCTCATTAATCAACTCCATGCTCTCGAAGATACCACTACATTTTTATTTTCTCCAGCACTTAATTCATAAAATAATTAAAAGACATGGAGTGACTTGGAAGGACTCTTCTGATTGTAACATTCTAAAATGCCATAACTCAAGGGGGGAATGAAGACACTGCACATAATCAGAGGGGGATATCACACCACTGACTTTCTTTGTAACTATATATTTGTATTAAGTACCTAAAAATCTTACTCTGGGATCTTATGCAGTGTTGGATGATTTTTTTTTTTTAAGTTTGGGACTTCATTTTAAGGAAACAGCAAAAGGCAACATTGGCAATAATGTTCAAAAATGAAAATTGTAAGCACATTATCATATAATTAATTGAAGCCTAATTATACAACAAAACTACAAATGATGTACAATGGGATTCTAATGATAATTTCTCCTTACTAGAGACCTAGGAAAATCTCTTTAATGCCAAAATGGATAATAAATATAACCATTTAAGTCTGAAACAAAAAAAAGCCTGGAGTTTTTGTTTCAGCATGGTGGTTCACTTCAGCCCATCTATCTCATTGATTACAACTAAAAACTCTGGATAGAAAACAAACAAAAATATTATGCAGGCAGGTTATTGAGGGGAGTCCAATCTTAGGTACACCATGAGTTTCACATTTTTTGTTTCCTGCATGTGACTTTGCCTGAGGGAAGACCCCACTCTTTATGTAGTACAGTCTTGGTGATGCTGGCAGCTAAGCTCCAAGAGATACCTTCTTTTCTGGCTGGAGGAACCAGCATAAGAGG
The DNA here is from genome assembly GCF_011800145.1 of Mirounga leonina. Taxonomy (NCBI): domain Eukaryota; kingdom Metazoa; phylum Chordata; class Mammalia; order Carnivora; family Phocidae; genus Mirounga; species Mirounga leonina. The sequence goes on from NW_023270377.1 coordinate 16,542,532, forward strand.
TGCTTATGGGCTGGACAGTTTGGGAGCAAATCCTGGAGAGAAAAGATCCAGAAGAAGCGATCGATTTTTGCTGTGTCTAAATCCATAAAATTCTTTGGTTATTCTTTGCTCGATATATACATGCGGCAAATTGGAAACATAGCAAAGATTTTGAAAACCGAACTGAAATTTGAACACAGCCCACAGAAGATGAGACAGAGTTTTCAGTCAGAACTAGAGCTAGTTGATTTTCTGCTAAAACATAGACCTCAACGTTCTCTAGAGGATCCAGAGCCTAAACAATATAACATACATGTCCAAGATACTGTCTGATATTACCCAACATGAAAGAACGGGAAAATACAACCAGTTTTCAAGGAACAAGATAATCAACAGATACTAGCCCTAAGATGACCCAGTGTAGGAATCATCACACAAGAACTTTAAACAACCATTATAATATGTCTCATAGAGCAAAGAAAATATACTTGGAAAGAATGAAAAACTAGGAGTTTTTAGCAGAGAAATAGAAAATATAAAAAAAGAACCAAATGAAATTTTTTGAAAAATATAACACCTGAAATGAAGAAGTCATTGAGTGTTATGATTAGCAGAATAGAGAACACAAGGAAAGAATCTGTCCACTTGAAGATGGACTGATGCAATTATTCAATCTGAAGAAGAGAGAAAGAAACAGCATGAAAAAAACAAAGAACAAAAACCAGGTTTGGCAATCTATGAGATTATATAAAAGAAATTCCAATATATACATCACTGAAGTAAAGGAAAGTAAGAGTAAAGCCAGAATTAAAGAAAAAAAAGTTTGGAGCAGAATAAAAGTATTAAATCATGGTTAAAAACTTCCCAAATTTGGTGAAAGGCATCAGTTTATAAATTTTAAAAAATTCGGCTAATCTCAAGCAAAGTAAACTCTTTGAAAACTGTTCCTAAACACATTGTGATCAAATGTTGTTAAACCAAAGACAAAGAAACATATCTGGAACATATCTAGAGAAAAAGACATTACATACAGGGTAGCAATGATTTGAATGGTATTGGATTTCTCATCAGCCAGTGTGGAGGTCAGAAGATGAACCAAAGACGTAAAGGATCTAAAAACTACAGAACACTTATGAAAGAAATTGAGGAAGACACAAAGAGATGGAAAAACATCCCATGCTCACGAATTGGAGGAATAAACATTTTTAAAATGTCTATGCTGCCCAGAGCAATCTACACATTGAATGCAATACTTATCAAAATACTATCGACATTTTTCACAGAGCTGGAACAAACAATCCCAAAATTTGTGTGGAACCAGAAAAGACCTCAAAAAGCCGGGGGAATGTTGAAAAAGAAAACCAAGGCTGGGGCATAACACTTCCTGACTTCAAGCTATATTACAAAGCTGTGATCATCAAGACAGCATGGTTCTGGCACAAAAACCGACACATAGATCAATGGAACAGAATAGAGAGCCCAGATATGGACCCTCAACTCTATGGTCAACTACTCTTCAACAAATCAGTAAAGAATATCCAATGGAAAAAAAGACAGTCTCTTCAATAAATGGTGCTGGGAAAATCAGACATGTAGAAGAATGAAACTGGACCATTCTCTTACACCATACACAAAGATAAACTCAAAATGGATGAAAGACATAAATGTGAGACAGGAATCCATCAAAATCTTAGAGGAGAACACAAGCAGTAATCTCTTTGACCTCGGCTTCAATAAGTTCTTACAAGACACGTCTCTAAAGGCAAGGGAAACAAAAGTAAAAATGAACTATGGGGACTTCATCAAGATAAAGAGCTTCTGCACAGCAAAGGAAACAGTCAACAAAACTAAGAGGCAACCTAAGGAATGGGAGAAGAGATTTGCAAATGACATTTCAGATAAAGGGCTGGTATCCAAGATCTATAAAGAACTTATCAAACTCAACACCCAAAAAACAAATAATCCAGTCAAGAAATGGGTGGAAGACATAAACAGACACTTCCCCAAAGAAGACATTCAAATGACCAACAGACACATGAAAAAATGCTCCACATCACTTGTCAACAGGGAAATCCAAATCAAAACCACAATGAGATACCACTTTACACCAGTTAGAATGGCTAAAATTAACAAGACAGGAAACAACAAATGTTGGCGAGGATGTGGAGAAAAGGGAGCCCTCTTACACTCTTGGTGGGAATGCAAGCTGGTACAGCCACTCTGGAAAACAGTATGGAGGTTCCTCAAGAAGTTAAAAATAGAGCTACCCTATGACTCAGCAATTGCACCACTGGGTATTTACCCCAAAGATATAGATGTATTGAGAAGGTACAGGGGTACCTGTAGCACAATATTCATAGCAGCAATGTCCACAATAGCCAAATTATAGAAGGAGCTGAGATGTCCTTCATCAGATGAATGGATAAAGAATATGTGTTTCATTAATGTAAGGGATTATTACTCAGCCATCCGAAAGGATGAATACCTACCATTTATATCAATGTGGATGGAACTGGGGGGTATGATGCTAAGTGAAATAAGTCAATCAGAGAAAGACTATATCATATGGTTTCACTCATATGTGGAATATAAGAAATAGCACAGAGGATCATAGGGGAAGGGAGGAAAAACTGAATGGGAAAAAATCAGAGAGGGACACAAACCATGAGAGACTCTTAACTCCAGGAACCAAAATGAGGGTTGCAGAAAGGGAGGTGGGTGGGGGGATGGGGTGACTGGGTGATGGGCATTAAGTAATGATCACTGGGTATTATACACAACTAATGAATTGTTGAAAACTACATCAAAAACTAATGACATACGACATGTTGGCTAATGGAATTTAAATTAATAGAAGGACAATGGAACATCTTTAAAGTGCTGAAAGGAAAAAGAAAAAAAAGTCAAATCAGAGTTTTATATATAGTGAAAATATCCTTCAGAAATGACATCATTTTCAGATGTAGGCAAACTAAGATTTTAGACCTGCTGTACAAATATGCTAAGGAAAATTCTTCAAGCTCAAGGGAAGTATCAGAGAAAAATGTGTTTCTTGGGAATAAAGGAATAATAACATAAATGGCAAGTATATGATTAAATATAATAGACATATTATCCTTTAAGCTCTTTAAAATATGTATGATTATAAATATAAAATTGTTAGGTAGGGTAATATATGTGTGTGTGTATATATATAATATATTTGTAATATACACATTTTATAAGTATATATAAACAAGTAATATATAAGACAAATATAAACGTCCTTACTTACATGACATAGTACAATATCAACTACATGTAAACTTACTAGGTTAGGTATGTATATTTTAATTCCTAGAGCAACCACAAAAAAAGGGGGTGAGGATTCTAGCCAGAAAGCGATTTTTTTTTCAAAAAGGAAATTTAAATTAAGGTAGAATGCTAAAAAATATTCAGATAATCCAAAGAAAGGAAGAAAAGAAGGAACTGAGGACCAGATGAGAGAAATAGAAAACAATAAAATGGTAGACCTAAATCAAACAGTATCAATAATTATATTAAATGTTAATTATTTAAAACACTTTCATAAGAAGGCAGAAATCAATAGAGTAATTAATAAAGTAAGATCCTTTCAGAATTTTCCTATCAAAAACACACTTTAAATATAAAACAAAGATAGGTTGAAAGTGAATGGATGGAAAAAGATATACCATGAAAACCTTTAACATTGAAAAGTTAGAGCCACCCATTGTCACATCAGATGAATATACTTCAACATAGAGTACTCCTTCAGATACAGAGGACTTTTTTTTTCACAGTGATAAAATAGAAATCATAACTATAACTGTACGTGCCTGATACCCAAGCCTAAAAATACATGAGGCAAAAATGGACAAAATTAAAGGGAAAATAGAGAAGTTTACAAATATAGCAGAAAGATTCACAATTCTCTCTTAGCAATTAACAGCATGCTGAAAAAATTATTTTGCTGATTTTTTATCAGCAAAGGTGAAAAAGATTTGAACAACATTATCAACCACCTTGATCTAATTGACATTTATAAATGACAAAAAGAACATATACTATGTAATTCTACTTATATAAAATTATAGAAAATGTAAAATAATCTAGTGACAGAAGATCATTGGCTGCCTAGGGATGGGGTGGAGGGGGAACTCTATTGTAAAGGGCATGAAAGATCTTTTAGGAGTTATCAAATGTTTTTATCTTGATTGTGGTGATGGTTTCATGGATGTTTACATATATAAGACATCATATTGCACATTGAAAACAGTTTATTCATTTCAGTTACATCTCATTGAAGTTGTTTAAAAAATAGCAATTGATTCTAAGTAGATCTTCATTAGTTTCACCAGAGTCCCAAAGGGTTCCCTAGCACAAAAAAAGAGGGTAAGAAGCCTTAACCAGTGTAATCTAGCTCTGGAGTTCATGGAGTTCATACCATGCTGTCTTACCACATCACTGGTGCTTTGCTGGTATCTTTTTCAGTAGAGTAGGTAAGTAAGAAGCAAAGAGAAGAGAAACTGGCAGAGTTTTCGTGGAGCCTACCATATTACACCTGGTAGTCAACCATTTTCATCCTTGAGTACAGCCAGGGACTGTATGATAAACCATGAATGCATGTGCTCTTCTTTTTGCTTGAAACATTTCAGAATAGCAATGGAACTCCCTAAGCCCATTGACCAATATGCACGATGGTCCACTTCTTAAGATGTGGGTACAAATGCCAGAGAATGTGCACACCATGACCACCATTCCTTGCCTCAGTTCACTAGATAGCCTGGTGATGTCACCTTCATGAAATCATGACTTCCAAACAGTGAATTTTAAACAGAAACGTGAAAATATTTTAACAGATGCTGATGTCTACATGTTGGGATGGTATGTGTATCTGAATAATATTTTCTTCTTTATAAGTTAATTTTGGCAAGTGGTGTGGTTTTGCCCTTAAATATAATGAATTTCTTTATGGAAAGCATTTCTTTTAAACTTCTTATAATTAGTTATTTATTAAGCATTGCTGCTGGGCCATTTAGAGAGAAAGCAGAGATTAAACTGGGGATCGAAACAATGCTAACCCTCCCCCCATTATGTCAAAATGTATTTATCCACAAAAAGACTATCTGCTAAGCAAAACAAAACAGAACAAAAACCATCCAATATCTTTACCTTGCTAAACAAATAAGTCAGCTGAGACCAGGCATTTTGAGTTCCAAAACAAAAATCACAGTGGCAAAGCTTTGAATCATTATTTTACTTTCCATGCAATTTTACTTGCATACAGCTCCCACTTAAATCTTAGTTAAGATTTTATAGATAAATGTGTATCAATTAAATATCCAACTGTGAACAAAATAATAATACACACATACTTATTTGTCGTAATTGCATATTTTTGTTTCATATAAATGTTTAAAAGGATAAAAAAGAAAAAGATAAGTCTTATCTTCTTTTTTTTTTATGTTCAGTTAGCCAACATATAGTACATCATTAGTTTTTGATGTAGTGTTCAGTAATTCATTAGTTGCATATAATACCCAGTGCTCATCACAACATGTGCCCTCCTTAATACCCATCACCCAGCTACTCCATTCCCCCACCCCCTCCCTTCTGAAGCCCTCAGTTTGTTTCCTGGAGTCCAGAATCTCTCATGGTTTGTGTCCCTCTCTGATTTCCTCCCCTTCAGTTTTCCCTCCCTTCCCCACGGCCCTCCATGCTATTCCTTATGTTCCACATATGATTGAAACCATATGATAATTGTTTTCTTCTGCTTGACTTATTTCACTTAGCATAATCCCCTCCAGTAAATCCACCCCATGACTCAGGAATTGCACTATTAGATATTTACCCCAAAGATACAGATGTAGTGAAAAGAAGGGGCACATGCACCACAATGTTCATAATAGCAATGTCCAAAAGAGCCAAACTACGGAAGGGGCCGAGATGCCCTTCAACAGATGAATGGATAAAGATGGGGTCCATATATACAATGGAATATTACTCAACCATCAGAAAGGATGAATACCCACAATTTGCATCAACATGGATGGAACTGAAGAGGATTATGCTAAGTCTTATCTCCTTAAAAACATAACAGTAGGGTGTGAGCGGAAGAATGGGGGTAATCATTGAGGAGAAAAGAAAAATCTCAATTCCTCTGATAAGGGATTGAGTTGGAAAGGTAAGCAGTAAAGGCAGGACTAGAAGTTTTGAACTTGGCAGGAAGGAATGAATTAAGTTTCATACATTAGGAAGCATTGTTTGTGGCAATGAGTGTGCACGGGAAGAGGAACATTACTCTGGCAATGAGATGGGGTGAGCACAGCTAGCCTTTGTTGCAAGAAAATTAAAATTACTGGAGCAGGAGTGAATAGGCCAGGGTTATAAATGATCCCAAACACACCTATGTGTGTGTATAATAAGGTAGTAAAAAAGAACAAAGTTAAATATATAGTTATACAGATGAGTTACAGGAACAAATATCCACACATATTTTTGTGCATTTGTATACATGTATACAAGCAAACTACAGCATCATATAGGTTTTCATTTACAAAATACTCGCTCCACACTAATAGGATATTCCACTGAGGCAAATTTTATAAACATCCAAAGTGTCAAATGCCAATCTATTAGAAGTATATCCTCCAATGTTCAAAGTAGGCAAAGCACAAGATTGACACCCATACTGGATATTCCTGTTCTTCTCCCCAGGTCCCCTAGCTACCCTCATGGCTGAGCAACCAAGGAGAGAAGTGTTGCTTTCTTTCTGGTCTCTGAGAGATGAAGCCACGAGGCCAACATTGCAGAATCAATTTCGCATTTTATTTTCTGTACCACTTTTATCTCTCCCACTTCATATACCCAACTCTCTAATTTGTAAACATCAACTGTGTTAGGTTAACATCCCTATAATGGTTCTATGTTTACATGTGCAACTGTAAGGAAGGTGGATTCTAGAAATCTTGGGTAAAAAAAAGCCTATCTTCAGTGACATGGATCTGAGTTGGATCATGTTTTAGAAAACCTGATCTCCTATAAAATATTGGAATTCTACCATAATATGGAATGTGGAAGAGCTTGGCTTGTTGAAAAATTGTACACAGTTATTTTTCTCTGTATCTTGCTCCAATGTGTGTATCAGTTGTTGTAAATAGAAATTGCTTTTTTCCAAAATGTAAACTATTTTAAGAAAAAAGTATTTTTAGTCTGGCTCTCCTTTCTCTACAACTTGAAGTAAGTAAGCCCAACCAACGCAATCATAGCACTCCATTGGCATCATGATCCCCCTGTTGGCAAGCATTTCCCCATATGAAGGCTTTTTCTACACAGGATATGTGTAGGAGTAAACAATTAATATTCAGATGGCATGCAATTTATATTAAGCATTGTTATTTTTATAATGGAGGCATGGTCTAGGCAAAACTCACAGTGAACCAAAGCTTGCCAAAATTTGAAAAGGTTTTGCTGGCAAGTGGGATCTGCTGTTTAAGGAAGGAGCCCATATGGTACATGGGAAAGAGTTTGGACAAGATGTAAAATGATGTCGGAGCAGTTACCCCATCATATAAAACAGATCAAGTCTCTGCTGTAAGCTGCCTCCATCTGCATCTCTATGTCAAAGGAAACAGTTCAAATAGATGTTTTTAAGTATCTTGTATTCAACATTCAATTTCTATGATATTGGGCAGGAGAAAAACAAGTTCTGTAATGTAACCCTCCTTTGAGAGATCGATTTCAGAGGTAAAAAAGCATTTCTAATGGTGTAATGTCTTTAGCGTAGACAAGTATTATCCAGGGATGTTATAAAATTTCCTCCATTTCTGAAAAAAAAAATGATGTAGGATTCCATGTTTTCAAATTTAAATGAGTCCCTCTTGAATGCAGGGAATGAATTCAATGAATGCCTTCTAGAATTTCAAAAACCAGGATAATTTCCAAAAAAAAAAAAATGAAGGAACAAAGGATTACATTACATTTTGGTCAAAGATACTATAAACAAAACCATCAATAAAAATATTATGACTAAAATTCCTTTAAGGAAAAACATTCCCACATAAAAATTAGGAAGCACGTTAATTGTAAAATAAAGAGTAATAATTTATGTTGAATGCTTTGTTAAAGAGCTCATTCATTTTCCTAATTTATTTCATTGGGCCATTAACTGTGAAAACATTATCTCAGACCAGCACAAATCAGAGGATTGGCTTTTGAAAAAACTGGTGGATTAAATGACCTCTCAATTTCTGTCTCTTAATCCCATCATTTCCTTAAATCGGTTTAATTATCCTGCAAAAATAGAACCACAGCAGTGGCTTTTGCAATTTCTTCTTGATTTGAACCTTTTCTCTGTCCCTTAGTTTAAGTTTGTTCTATATGACTGAACACTGTCATTGGCTCACTACGAAGTTAATTATTTAGATATCTTCTGTTAAATACATCTCAGGATTCATGATCGGAAAACAGGCTGGCGGAGTGTTTGTTACTTGTGTTTCTTTTTGCTATAGATACTTATTGGAGTAAATCCTTTACTTTTCAGCCACACTTTTCTCTGCTATTACTTGTGTCCTGTAGTTTTTAGGATATTCGGATAACAAGTATAAGCTGCTTTTGCCCTTGCTCTGTCATTTCTTGAAAGCTTAGATGGAAAAAAAAAAAAAGGCATAATCAAAAACAAACAAAACAAAAAACCCCAAAAACACCTTGCTTCATTTGTGAGTTTAAGAATCCCATTAAAATTGCATAATGGTTACTGCTAACTGTGAATGACCTTTATTTTTTTTTTTTTTAAGATTTTATTTATTTGACAGAGAGAGACACAGCAAGAGAGGGAACACAAGCAGGGGGAGTGGGAGAAGGAGAAGCAGGCGCACCGCCGAAGAGGGAGTCCGATGTGGGACTCGATCCCAGGAACCTGGGATCATGACCTGAGCCGAAGGCAGACGCTTAACGACTGAGCCACCCAGGTGCCCTGTGAATGACCTTTAAACAACAACCATTGTAGTCAGGATCTTCTTGGAGTCCTGACTCTCCGTTGATGAATTGGGGGCCTCAGCAATGATTGCCAAGTTCATTAGGATTGTCTTTGCAAATGCTATCAGGTATGTGTCTCTGTAAAAGAATCTGAGGCCCGTCACATACAATTGACAGGATGCTATTTACAGACCTCTTAGCAGACATAGAGGCAATATGTTGGCTCTTTGGATCCATAAGATTTGATTTGAATGTGTGGGGAGAGAACACCGACACAGTGAAGAATCCCACCCCACCCATCATCTCAGAGCAGAAAAGAAATAGAAGTGGCTTCCATTAAGAACCAAAAGGAGGGCGCCTGGGTGGCTCAGTTGGTTAAGCGACTGCCTTCGGCTCAGGTCATGATCCTGGAGTCCCGGGATCGAGTCCTGCATCGGGCTCCCTGCTCGGCAGGGAGTCTGCTTCTCCCTCTGACCCTCCTCCCTCTCATGCTCTCTGTCTCTCATTCTCTCTGTCTCAAATAAATAAAATCTTTAAAAAAAAAAAAAAGAACCAAAAGGATACCTGATTATATAAGAAAAGACACAAAGTCATACTCTATGCAGTCCTCAAATGATTTTAAATAGAGATCTATTTCTTCACTTACAGAAAATCCAGTCCACAGCTGGAATCAGGGAAAGAGGAATCCAGGCTGGCCAAACCTTCAACATAGGGCTCCAGAGGTTTTCCTGGGAGGCAACATTCCACTGGAATGAAGAAAGAGTGCAGAGGATGGTGTACATTGTTTTCTTTGACACAGTCAGACTCGTAGGAGTTGATCATCAATTCTGTCCTTATTTCATTGGCCAGAATTCAGTCACTTAGCCTTATTTAAATGCAAGGGGTGAGACATGGACATGTAACCTCTGGTAGGACAGACATGTCTTCCAACAACTTCTCATTGGGAAAGGGAGATTTCCAGGGCAGTTGGCTGTTCTTACCACAGAGAGTTTGCAGAAACACTTGCCAGCTGCAAAAATTCCAACCGGAAAAAAAAAAAAAATTAAGAAACTTGACAAAATATTTGACACATGGAATTCTCTGAATTTGAGGGGAAAAAAAAGTCTAAGGCACCCAAGAAATAATATAAATGCTGACATTCATTGACCAAAATTTCCAATTTCCTCAAACATTCATGCCCCACTCATATTCACAAGAAAATAAAGTAAAAATGTAAAATATCATGTGTCCAGTTTTTGTAGACTTACTCTTAAGGGAATGTTCTTTTTGTACACAATTGTCCTACCTTCCATGCCCTTCTGGGCCTTTTAAGCCATGCTGTTTCCCCTGATTTTGTAAGGCCACAGACATCCCTGTGTACAACCCTACGTAAGCCAACACATACTGTCCCTACACATGTTTGCCTTGCAACTGATCTGAGGAAAACGGGCCAAGAGCAAGGACCACACCTTTCTAGTATTCACATTGGTCTTCCTTCATGGAAGGATGCTGCACTGACCCCAGTGTGGTCCTTCTATGCCCTCATCTCTCAGTTAAGATTTTCAGTCACACTCTCTATTCATGTTCAGAGTAACTTACTGTGAAAAGGTAGAGGAGTTAATACTTTTTCAGGTGAATCTTAATTGTAATTTGGTTTAAAATCCTTCAACGTAAGGGGTGGATACTAGCCCAGACAGAATTGTAAGGTGTTTTTTTGTGGCGGAGTTTAAGGAATGACTCAGAATTACCAACTGGAGGGCAGATCTCTGGCAACCTAGACCTTGATAATGATGGCACACAAAACTTGTTTTTCATTTTTATTTATTGGGTGTGGAGCCCAAAGCGGGAATTGAACTCACAACCCTAAGATCAACACCTGAGCTGATATCAAGAGTCAGACGCTTAACCTGAGCCACCCAGGCACCCCTTATTTATTTTTATTTTTTAACTTGAATTATGTTTTGTCTCCAACCCCATATTCAATTATTTAGAAAGGAATATCGATATATCTGAGTTCGTCTTGTTATGGTTCTGAAGTGGTTATGTCTCCCCTCTATTAGTGTAAAAATTCTTCTCCCTGTCCCATTTGTGACTTTAATAATCATGTTAACATTTTGGTACTACTTTACAATTTACCAGGCACTTTTATTGTCCTAGGCACTCATGATACCTTGTGTTTATATTATGAGCCATTATCTCCATGGTACAAGTTTATGAGGAGTGAGGGAGGGGATGAATAAGAGAAAATAGAATGATTATTTATTAAATAAGTGCTGGATCAATTAGCTATGTTTAGACCCTGAAATCAACACTTCTGCTGTTATGTCCAATAAGGCACATACTTTTCTGCTTTCCATCTGGGGCATTAGCAACTTGCATTTGACTGCTGGCATGAGCCCCTCCCTCCTATGGAACTTCAAGCGGCTTTCAGCAAAACTGTTGCCTAGGTGGAGCATTGTGTGTGCTGGAATATGAAGAATGATAACGATTCCTTTTTCTAAATGTTTAGAAGATAGGCTCTGGCTCAGAACATCTTCTCTTCTATGAGGCCACTGCAGAAAACAGTGGATGGGTATGTCCACATAAAAATTGGGGTAATTAAAACAATGAAATGTAACTGCATACCAGTGAGCATGGCCCATATCCAGAATACTGACAACACTAAATGCTGGCAAGGATGTGAAGCAATTGGAATTCTCGTTCATTGCTGGTGGGAATGCAAAATGGTATAGCCATTTTGGAAGACAATGTGGCAGTTTCTTACAAAACGAAACATACTCTTACCATATGATCTAGCAATCACACTCCTTGGTATTTACCCAAAGGAGTTGAAAACTTATGTCCACACAAAACCTGCACAAGAATGTTTCTAACCAGCTTTATGCATAATTGCCAGAACTTGGAAGCAACCAAGATGTTCTTCAGTAGGTGAATGGATAAATAAACTATGTTACATCCAGACAATCAAATATTACTCAGTGCTAAAAAGAAATAGGCTATCAGGATATGAAATGGCATGGAAGAAATTTAGGTGCATATTACTAAGTGAAAGGAGCCAACCTCTAAAAGCCTACATACTACACAATTCCAATTATATGACATTCTGGAAAAGGCAAAACTAAGAAGAAAATAATATCAGTGGTTGCCAGGGGTTGGGAGCAGGGAGAGATGAAAAGACAGAGCACATAGGATTTTTAGCCGGTAAAAATACTCTGTATGATATAATGATGGATATATGTCAGATATATGTCACTACATATGTGTCCAAACCCATAGAATGTACACCACCAAGAGTGAAACTTAGGGTAAACTCCAGACTTTGGGTGACTATAATGTGTAGATATAGGTTCATCCTTGGTCAATAAAACCAAATAACCAACCAACCAACCAAATGAGAAACAGGGCAGAAAGGCCAGGTGACAGCAATCTATAGGGAGGAGATTCTGAAGGGAAGAACTGATAGTGCTCCTGATTTCCATCTCCATTTTACCCCATCCCTGCCTTGATGATAAAGATAGATACAAATCTTGGAAGAAGACCTTGATAAAAAGGCTTAAAGGGGTGAGCAGGTAGCCTTTGTGAATATGAGGACGCACATTTCCTGCTTCAGCTTTAGACAAAAGGGCGCATGCTTGGAAGGAATTCTTGTGTTGGGGCAGCGGATGAGGAACTTATAGTAAGATTTCAGACAATAATAAGTGAATATGGAGAATTTTATACTCTGCCTACTTGTCTCTTTGATATGGAAATTAGGAAAGAATTATAAAAGTAAAAGCTTCTCTAGGGCTGGAATTGCATTTTATCATTTGATCTATCTGCTAACACAATGCATGGTGCATACTGGGTACTCAGTAAATGCTTATTTAATGAAAAAATAAATGCAACTTTGTATCTCTTCCCCTTCCTCCAACACAAATTACATTAAAGTAGTAGCTGCTTATTAAATATTTCATTGACTTTTCATCAACCTTTTATGTATCTCGCCTCTTCTGTACTCCCCAGCCCCTTAACTATTTGCAGCAACTCAGCATTTCAGAGAGTAATCAATGGTGATGGAATTGGACCATCATGAAAAACAGAACAGGAAATGTATTTCATTAGGAGATATCTATATTCTCTAATATAAGCATTTTCTCTAATTTGTTTAAGCAGCCAACTCTGCAAATAGGTGATTTAATATAATATAAGGTGATTTAATAAAATCAAGACTTAAGACTCTCTTTGTCCTGAAAACAGTTCCACCAACTCTGGGTTTCAGATTATTCCTATTTAGGAATTTTAGAACTAATTTGATTTTGTATCAGGTGTATGGATCACTTGGCAGCTTCCATCTTGACTTTATCTCAGTATCCAACTGTCTTCTCAATGTCCTTATCTCTTCTGATGCCCCCCAGTAAAGGTAGAAGTTCTCCCTTCTTGTTTTCTAGCCTTCTGTTTATTCGTATCCACAATCACTATGAATTTCAAGTAAAATAGGCTGCAGCATATTTTTGGTGTTTGGGGTCAAGGTGAAGAGTAGAGTTAACACAAAATGTTAATTAGATGACCTTTCAGAAAGCCTGATGGAGTGTACAATAAATTCTAGATTATTTTCACTTTGGCTGAAGATCACTCAGTCCTTTGTTTATTAACCTGAACAGACATAAAACTTCATTTTTGCCACCTCATGATTTTTTTAGCCATTAGTTGTGATCTGATTATTGGACTTATTTGACATTATGCCTTGTCTTGATATTTTCATTGATTTTTTTTCAAAGAAACCAGAAGCTCTTTCCATATTTTCATTACAGAAGGCCTGAAGAATAAAAGCATACTTTTGAGAAATATCAATATTCATATAATGTTCTGATAGAACATTGTTATCTCATTTTTTATTTCTATAGATTAAAAAAAAGGGAAGTCAAAGTAATAGAGTAATATTGAATTCAGGGAGATTTGTGGTATTTTAAAAAACCAACCTTATAATCAATTAAGAAATAGTTTCAACCTGAGAAATAAAATTCACCAGTGGGTAATCTTGAGATAAATTATTTTTAAAATGCATGTCAGCATTATCCATCACATAAATAAGTGACACACTAAAATATGATGAAGCTCCTGTTATTACACTGATGACAGGATAGGACAGTTACTATACTTGTGGAAAGTGTTTTGGGACAGGAAAAAAATCATCATTTGTATACATTATATTAAGTTATAATAAACACTAGGTTAGACCTGAAGAAGAAAATAGATTATAAAATGCATGCATAGAAGCGAGAGAACAAAGCTCAGTTCTGGGCCTTGGCAAATGTTGGGTGCTTAGGGATTGACTATAAATTTAAGACCCAAAGAAACATCTGGAAGGAGGTGTTCTGTGCCCATCTGGCTGTATCCCCGTGTCCCTTTCAAAGATTTTAGTTCCTGTGGCAGCTGGATGGAGAGAATAGGGACTCTGGGAAATCTGACCTGCTAGATTCTGGGGATAGCTGCCCTCTCTATTGGCTATTCCTAGATGGTTCTGCCTGGCTTTGTCAATTGGTGAGCTAGTCCACAGCATTTTGGAATAGGAAAAAGGTAAAATTTGTTTCCTTATAATATCTTGTTTCCCCACTTTCTCAATATTGATTATTATGTAAAAGATTTCCAAAACATGGGTTTCCAAGAACTTTTCAACAGTGTCATTACTTCTATTTTAAAATACATAACACTTTTCTCCAAACTTTCATCTTTTCTTGTCTCCTATCCTATTGTCCTCTTACATTACTGGATCTCTAACAGGACCTTGCCCACAATATCACATATAGATCAACGGCAGCTACCCTGGAAAATGGTGGCTTACCGTTCTCAACAATGTGTTGGCAGAAAAGCACAGTTTCCACAGGTGGCCACGTACATACAAGCTGTAGTACTTCCTCACATGCACTTAACATATTTATTAAAATAAAGTATGTTTCATCTGCTTTATCCCTATTCCTCTTTGTTCCTTAATCCCTGATACTTTTATTAACACTTCCAAAATGAAGATACCTATAACTGTATCTGTATCTATCTTAATATAATCTAGAGACAATACAATGGTCTAAATAATAAATCCACCCCCTATCCTAGGCTTTCAGGCAAGTAGTGGATAAGGGGGTGTTCCTTTACTATGTTGAAGTACCCCAAATTATTATGCCTTTAACCACAGATTCGATGGCAATGTTTGGCAGCTCAGGATTTAGGCAATTCCCTAGACTGTGCATCCTGGGAGGATGGGAGGCAGCCAGCTTGGAAGACCCACATGCTACTCATCTTCCTCTTGTTTGCAGGGTCTTTAAGTAAGCATATCTTGTTTAGACCAAATTAAAAAGATACCACAGCTTTGGCACCCAAATTATTAGGGATGGAGGAGGGACAGATGGAACAGAAGCAGTGGGGGTGGAGAAAGATGGGAAAGAGGAGACTGAGAAAAACCAAAGTATCAGCATTCTGTCCTCAGAGGCATGCACAAAGCATATCTTTAGCACAAAGGGAGAGAACTGAGAACGAACAACAAAGGGAAAACAAATACCTTGAAGAAAAGAGTGACTTTTCAAATGTGTAAGTTACCTAACATAATGTTATATTTTTACCCTTTCTATTAAAGACTGCAGATGTGTGTACATCTGCTTGGAATAACATAGGGGATTCATTTAGTGAAATAATTTGTTCTCCCTTTTAAACAGGTCTATAGGAATTTCATATTTTATCTGAACGCCTGACTGCCTATTGATTTCAAGACTAGCTTCTAGGGGAGCCCTCTGTGTGACTTGAGGGCTGATGAAGAATCCATGCTATGACAGTTCAGACACCAAAGAGGGGAAAAAAAGGAAAGAGGTTGACTGTAATTCATTCTGTACTGTAATTATCGGTGAGTTTACAGTTAGCACCCTAGACCAAGTGATATAATTTGTAAACATGGTGAGTTATGGTTCTGAACCCATGCCCTGGGGCCAACCCAGTTTGTATTACAAGTTGACATTTCCAAATCCTTTGGAATTTAGCCTTTGATTGCCCCATAGAAGTCAAAAAATTATAAACCTTTTGGAATTCATTGATTGGTCACACTGAGATAAACACACAACTTTCTGAAGCAGAGGAAACTGTTTATTCAAAGGCACTTTATTATTTCCACTAAGAAATATTATTTCCACTTTATTATGTTCACTAAAGAAAAATGGAGAACATTTAAAATTTAAGAGCATTTAAAAAGAGCACATGGTACTGAGCATTGACTTGTTAGGTCTACACCAGAGTCCAAGCTTTCACATTCTTCTCCTTCCACCAAGGCAGCCTATATGGACTTCAAATGGGACCCAGCCCTAGGATTCTGCCCAGGAGGGGAACATAACCTTCTCTAAAGTATGATTCCATGTTCTAGTTACATAGCGAAATGGAGCCCAAGCCCAAGCAAAAAAATCTTGTCCTCAAAGGGCCCGGCTAGAACAAATATGGGGAATAAGGTTTTGCTAAATCTGGAAAGTATATTGCAAAAATCAACAGCTTGACTACTTTATTATGCATAAGGACCACCTAAGTACTTGCTAAAATGTGGATTCTAAACCCAGTCCCTGAGATTCTGATTCAGTAGACTTGGATATGTCCCAAGGATACACATTTGTTATAAGCTTTGTTAGTGATTCTAATACTGGTGATTCATGAATCACACTTTGGAAAAATACTTAAAAAGACCATTTTGTTATGCACTGTTCAAAAGCACACATATATGGAAGTTTCTATACTAAGATTTAATTTGATCATTTATTTATTCATCACCTAGTATGAGCCTACTCATATGCAAATTCGAAGAAAAGACTTGTTCAAATGATGGGGAATCGTTATTTTCTTAAAATAAATTTTCAAATATTTTATAGTATTCAGAAACTGTTGAGCTAACCAAGCAAACAGAAACTGGTCCCGTTAAGAGATAAGTCACTATTAATTTAATAAAGTTTGCCAGCTTGATATTTTTTAAATAAAATAGTAAGTGATATTTGCTTAAATGTATATTCTTTTTAGGCTCCAAATCAAGTTTTTAAAAACTGTTTTGTATGTGAGAACATTTCATATGCTAAATTGCAGGTGAACAGGTCTGTTTGACTATTAGTCTATTTCTGTGTATTGGGCATCAGTGCATATGTATCCTTATATTCGTGGCTAATATATGACTGACATTGATTGCAATGTCTGTGTTTCTTTTCTTTTTTTTTTTAAGTTTTATTTATTTATTTGAGAGAGAGAGAGAGTACGAGCAGGAGGAGGGGTAGAAGGAGAGGGAGAGAATTCTCAAGCAGACTCCCACTGAGCACAGAACCCGATGTGGGGCTCAGTCCCAGGACCCTGAGATCATGACCTGAGCTGAAATCAAGAGTCGAACACTTATCTGACTGAGCCACCCAGGCACCCCACAATTTCTGTGTTTCTTAATGAAAAAGAAGGAGGAGGAGGAGGAAAAGGAAATGTATTCCAAATTAATCCCACACATTGAATTTATCTTTCAGTTTTGTAGTGTCCAGCCTTTAGGATGATATCCAATGATCCCTGCCTCCTAATATTCATGTTATTTCTTCCATGTTGTGTCAGGGTCAGTCTAGGTAACCAATACAACATGGCAGAAGTGATGAGGTGATGATTCTGAACTGTGCCTTCTGCCTTGCTCTCTCAGAGAGTGGAGGGAAGCCAGTCAGAATATCTTGCACCCACTCCAGCCACCTTATGGAGAAGTTCATGAGACAAGAGACAGAGGCCTCCAGACAACTGCCATGTGAGTTAATCTTCTTGAAAGTGGGTGCCCCAGACCTAGTCAACCCTTCATATGATGGTAGCCCTGGCTGACTTCACTGCAACCCTAGGAGAGATCCCCAGCCAGAACCACTGCATTCAGTTGTACCCAGTTTCCCGACCCTTAGAAACTGTGATGTAACAAATGTATCTTGTTTTAAGCTGACTTTTGGAGGTAATTTTTGACGCAGACATAGAAAACTAATACAATTTTCACCCACAGTTGCTATATAATATGTCTGTGATGGAACTCTCAAGCCATCTGCTACTTGACCTTATGATGCTCTGTGTCTAGAAAAGAGAAACGAGAAGGAAAGTCACCTTCATATAGTTAAGCATGTTCATTAGTTCATGGTTAGTATTCTTTGAAGTGCTAAAAATAGAGATAATTCATAAATAATCTTTTGTACCATAATATATAGAAAAAGTCCAGATTTTTCCTATTAAATGAGTATACTTACAGTACTTGAAATTGGAAGCAAAATTATAGTCTTTGATGCTATTTTGTCTTATTAGTCATGAATTTAACTATATGGAGTCTACAAATCAAATAAATATTTGTTGGTTCCAATTTCAGTCCTGTCCTTAAATGTGCTATTGAATGAGGAGAAAAGAAAACAAAGTTATCCCATCACACTTCACCTTTAGAATTCAACTCAAATTAATCACTTTTAATAAGTTCACTTTAGTGTCCACTCTTGATTTCAACTCAGGGTTGTGAGATAGAGCCCCAGGTCTGGCTCTGGGCTCAGTGCAGAAATCTGCTTGTCTCTCTCCCTCAGCTCCTCCACTCTCTCTCTTTCTCTCAGATAAATAAAATCTTTTTTTTTAAAGACGCTAATATGTTTCATATCATCTTAGAATCTAATTTGAAAATAAAGAAGAGACAATACCCAACAACAACAAAAGATTATAAAATTTGTTTTACTCTAATAACTTTGGGTTTCCAAGCCCAAATACTTAGTAATATCTCTAAATAGACATAACTATTCTTACTATGATCTCTAAATACAGTTTTGATTTACAAAACAGATGGGAAAGTTTGCTATGATCTTGATTACTTTCACTGAATCTTCAAAATTAGTTTGAGGCGTCACCCACTGTAACTCACAAAAAAATATGGTTTTAATTTTGAAACAAGTAGTATGTTGCTGATGGATAGCCATGAAATGTATATAAAGATGTTTTGCAATACTGAAAACATTGTTAGGAAATAATTGCACTTCATTAAGGCAGTTGAATCCATAAGGTACCGGGTAGCTAAAAAATGAAATGACTCCTAAGTATTGTCAAAGTTTAGCCCAGTTTTGGCAAAACTATGAGGTAGGCAGGGTCCCCACATGCCTTGCCTCTCCCCTTACCCACACACCCTGGAATCTTATTTTTCAAAAGTCTCTCCCTTTAAAACATAACTTTCCTATTGTGTCAGAGTCTTGTGCTCTATGAGAAGAAGATATTTCAATAACTTAGGTAACCAGTGCTCTCTTCTCACAAATAAACTTTAAGGTGCATTCTGCCTCTCTGACTGCTCTGAATTAAGATTATTTTAGGGAGCCAAGTACTTCTGTGGCCTCACCATTCATAACACATAGGAAGTTGTTTATTCCATCTGAATATAGACCTTTTAAAATGTGTTTGCTCAATATTTTCCAAGCTTGTAACATAAAATGAATATCTATTTTTTATATTGATATTTTAGTCCAAATCTGGGAGGAATCCATAAGAATGTTTTAAGGTTATCAATATAGACTTTTGATGATGGAGCTATTAATACCAGTTTCTACAAAACTAGTGCACAACTGGCTTATTAAATGTTTAAGAACTTCTAAAGAAATCAGAAAAACCAGTAAGTGTGTGCGTGCATGTATACTTTCAATAATTTCAACAGGTAGTAAGAAACAACTTGTTCTAAAAATGCTTGTTGAGTTATTTAATAGGTACAACTCAATAAATAAGCAAATTAAGTAACTCATTGGTACTACTGAATGCTTTATAGTATAGATAATTTTATATTGCTTTGTAGAATTTGAAGGGCAAAAGTCAAACTATTGAACTATTATTAAATTATTTTGTTAAAAAATTTGGTCAAGATCTAAGGACGCATTCCGCTGTCACAAATCATAGCATTGCCATTCTTAGAAGCCCATAAAGATTTACCATCTTATTTGAAATAAAACGTGAACACTTTGCCATGGTTTACAAGGTCCTGCATGATTAGCCCCACATCCCTCATCAACCTCCTCTGGGACGATTCTCTCCCTCTTTCATTATGATCCAGCCACACCGTTCTTTATTTCTGCTCCTAGAACACATCAGACACATTCTCCCCTGAGGGTATTTTGTATTTGCTGCTTTTAACAAGGTGTCACTGCTGCCTTTGTTTACTGGATTTGCGATCTCTAATAGGGCTTTGCTCAGAATTCCAGGCACCCATCAAGTGGAGACTACTTCAAAAAAATTTTTTTAAAAAGAATAAAGCGAGTAGTTCTCAATATCTATTGGCAGAAAAGCAAATTTCCAGCACACTTTTGAATTAAGATGGTGGTGTACTTTACTAGTGAATTCCATTACACATACATGTATACACATGCATACACACATGCACACACACACACACACATTCTGTTCCCAGTAGTAAGCTGATATGAAGCCAACAAAGACATTATAAGAACACTATAGACTAACATTCCTCAAAAACAGAGATGCAGAAAGTGAAAGATGTTAAAAGGGAGTTTGAAAATTTGAAAGCAGCTTATATTCCTGAAAGTATCGAATAAAATAAATCTAAAGCCTTAGGAGGCGAAAACTAAGTGAAATTGCTGTTTTCATAAAACTCGGTGTCTTTTGATGAAGTTGGCACTACCTAAGTCTGTTTCACGGATGTTACCTTAATTTAATTATACATATTTCAGTATTTAAATAAGAACTATCTGAAGATACTATAATACCTGTACTCAAGGGGAATTTACATATATTATCCCTAAATCTCAAAGAAGAAGATAATACTACCCCATCTCATAAAGAAGAAAATGTAGGTTCAAAGATACTAAAGCATTTGCTTAAGGGCACTCAACTAGTAGGTTTCAAATTTGGGTTAATCTGACTCAAAATATACATTTTTTTTTCTCTAAAGAAAAAGTGGAGGGCGCCTGGGTGGCTCAGTTGGTTAAGCGACTGCCTTCGGCTCAGGTCATGATCCTGGAGTCCCGGGATCGAGTCCCGCATCGGGCTCCCTGCTCAGCGGGGAGTCTGCTTCTTCCTCTGACCCTCCTCCCTCTCATCCTCACTGTCTCTCATTCTCTCGGTCTCAAATAAATGAATAAAATAAAAAAAAAAAAAAGTGGAAATTTCAGGAGCTATGAAAGCTAAATTGTGGAGGGTACTAGGGACTGGATGGGGCTCCTCCAAATATATCAATAAAACAACTGTATTGTAGAGGGTGCATAGGGTAGTGAGAATGACTTCCAAAGAATAAGCTAAGGCTGATGTTAGGTCATAGAAAAATGATAGTATCCTCAGATAACAGAATTAATTTCCCAGACGAAGAAACCAAGGTCCTTTTTTAGGCTTAGCTCCCTATTTGATAAGACTGATAATTTCCCCTTGATATCCAACCTTTTTTTCTTCCTTTTAGGAAAAGAGGTAAGTACTCCTAGCTTGGTATGTGGCTGCTCTCCCAAAGACTACATTTCCCAGACTTCCTTGTAGCTTATATTGCCATGTGACTGAGTTCGGGCCAATGGATGAGTAGAATTGATGTGTGAAACTTCTAGGCCCTGTTTTTTTAAAGAAAGATGCTTATTCCTTCCCTCTTTCCTCTGTTTAATGCGGATGTGTGATGGGTATAGAAGATGTGGTCAGAGTGAGTCAATTTTGGCCATTCTTGTGAGGACCACACACTAGGAGATGGACAAGAAACACTTCAGAAGAAACCTGAGGTCCTGTTGGCTTTATAAAGCAGAGATGCTGAACCTCTCTGCATCACCTACCAACTCAGAATTTATCTGAGACAAATAAATCTATTTTGTTTATGCCACCTTCATTTAGTCTCTGTTAAAGTGGCCAAAACAATCCTGAAATTAATACCTCTTAATTCCCAGTTTAGTGTTGCCACCTTTGTATATGTATTACACTTAAATATTTACTCTGATCACAAACTTCTTTAAATATATTAATTCATTTTTTATGTGGGTGATCAGAATGGATGTTTCAGATCAGTACTGATGCAGTTTAATTAGACAATTTTGATTCCAGAACCATAGAGTACAGTTTATATATTACTATTCTCATAATCCAGTCGAAGTATTGAACATTCATTAAAAGACACTCGAAACTACAAAACATTTCTGAAAGCAATTAAGGGAGACCCTAAAAATGAAGAGATATACTGTGTTCGTGACTTGGAAAACTCAACAATGTCAATTCTCTCTAAATTGACCTGTATCAATTCAGTACAATTCAAATCAGAATTCCAAAAGACTATTTTATATAAATTTTAAAGCTGCTGCTAAAATTCCTATGAAAGTACAGTCAGACCACCTTTGGACCTTGAGAGCTTGTTTGGAGGTTCTAGCAGGGGAGCGCAGCTACTCGTATACCCTTGACCGAAGAACGGTCCTCCTCTATCGGGGAAGGTCGTCCTCTTCGGACCGAGCGCGCAGCTTCGGGAGGGACGCACATGGAGCGGTGAGGGAGGAAGGGGACACCCGCCTAGCCAGCCAGATCAGCCGAATCAACCCTGGCGATCAATGGGGTGACAGATGTCGCAGCCAGATCGCCCTCACATCCGCAGTCAGACTACGTTTGAAAATGAAGAACAAGGTGAAAGGATTAACAATACTGATTGCAAGATATCTTACAAAGCTACAGTAGTCAAAACAATGTGGTACTAACATAAAAAATAGAAAAATACGTCAGTGAATTGAACAAAGAGTCTAGAATGAGATCCACACATATATAGATAACTGATTCTCTACAAAGATACAAAAACAGTATAGTGGACCATGGATGGTCCAGTAGCATTAAAATAACCAGATATCCATATGGAAATAAATTAACTTTGATCCATACCTTACACTCTATACAAAAATTAACACAAAACAGATCAAAGAGCTAAATGTAAAACCCAAAACTATAGTGCTTCCAGGGGAAGAAAAAGAACATGGATTTTTGTGTATGTGCATGTGTATGTGTGTGGATTGTGGTGATGAGTTTTTAAATACAACATCAGAACTGTGTGCTATGAGAGAACAACTTGATAAACCGAACTTTGTCAATTAAAAAAAAAATTAAAGAGGCATTCAATATAAAATTTCACAGGTGGACTCTATATAGTGAGTCCTCTATATATTGTTTCTGTTGCTGTTGTTCACTCTTAAGTTAGGTAAGAATCAGTTGAATTTATGTTTGCCTTATTTCAACAGACTTTTCTTTACTGTTCTGACTTACCAGAAACTGTTTCAGTCAACAAAAATAGTTTATCCAATCAAATCAGTTGAAAAATGTCTGTTAAGTTCTGAACGATCCTATATAATTTTCCCCAGTACTTTAAACACTTTTCATGGCATCTGATTAAATGTTAAAAAAAGACCTTCTCCTCACCAAAACTATAAAAAGTTTCAATTAAAAAAAAAGTTATGAAATATTCTGAACAGAGATTAGAGGGTAAGAAAGAGGAAACTAGGGGGTTTGGAATGAGTTTATTTTGACCCAAACTCATGCTGTAGTCAGAATATTAGTCACAGCTGCAATGACAGGATAACTTACTTGACAGCCTCAGGAGCTTTTTTATTTTTAATTTTGTTTTTGTTTTTGTTTTTCTGGTATCCTGCTGAATCTGACCAGAGCAGTTTATTTACTTCCAGGCTCTCTCTACTTATCTCCAGCCTAGAGGCCAAGGGTTTGCATTTAATTCAACTGTTCCCAAATGGGACACTTGCTGAGGTTCAATAATGAGTATGTCCCATTTTCCAAAATAGTTAATAACATGCAAATTCATGTACAATTTTGATACATACTTATAATTCTTTTGAATCATGTACTAAATAGGTCACCAGATTGTAATTTAATTTTCCTTTTATTGATTAATGTACTTTTGAATTATTTGCAGTGTTATTCATATGTGTTCAGCTTAATATTAGATATTCCAATTAGGAAGGAGAGATTTTCATGTCTTATTCATTTAAGAACTAAATTTGTTGTCTTCAAGGTGAGGGAGGCAGAGGCCAGTCAAAAAGTTACTTGAAGGTCATCTATTTTTAGTCTCCTGCTAGTCCGTGAAATGTTTTAATAAAGCAGAGATGGACTCAAAGTCAGTTAAAATATTTCATCTTGGGTATTTCCCTTCATCTTCCCTATATCCACCCATCTAACCTTTTCTGCATCTAGAATCCCTAAACCTGGCTCCCTGAAAACTTTTGTGTGTTTGTTTTGCCTTTCTCAGTCCAACCAAATTCTTCTCCTTTGGTTCCTAACTTCAGTTTCACAAAGAGTAGGTGTGTTCTTTCTGATTCCCAGCTTCCACTACACTAAGATTACTGTCGTGTTTTGGTGTTGGGATCATATTGTAAAAACACCATGTTTATAACACCTTACCCAGTCTACATTAAGGTAACTAAATCTGTACACTTTTAAATTGTAGACATACCAAAA
This sequence comes from Mirounga leonina, assembly GCF_011800145.1. Taxonomy (NCBI): domain Eukaryota; kingdom Metazoa; phylum Chordata; class Mammalia; order Carnivora; family Phocidae; genus Mirounga; species Mirounga leonina. The sequence continues at coordinate 16,566,898 of NW_023270377.1, forward strand.
TACACCCATTTGAGAGGTTATTGTATAGGTGAATACTGAAACCAGTATTCTGAGCCTCTCTGTGCCTTAGGTTTTGTTTTTAAAGAACATTGGGTAGATACAAAATAATATTTATAAAGAAGTCAAAAGGTATGAGGGTGGTATGACATCTGTACCTACACCTTCTTCTTATCTAGTGCAAGAAATGAAAGAATATGATCTGTGAAGTCCCTTATGTCCTTGCCCCAATCCTTCCTTCTTCCCCCAGGAAATTATTTTATCCTTAATTTTTTGGTCTTCATTACCTCAAGTGTCTCAAGTTTGTTGCTTCTTTTTTTCAATCTGTGAAATGAATATAATAGCAGTGATCACTTACAGGGTTGTTAATACTAACGAATTAGTGGATACAGACAAAACACCTAGAATCCTGTTTGGCAGGGAAATCAATAAACATAACCATTGTGATAATGATGATGACGATGATGGCAATGATGGATAAACTTAACATTGTCATGCATACCATTGCTTTCATTCATCCTTTTGTTTAGCAAAACATTAGACTATTCATTAGTGTCCTTTGAAACAATATGAAGACACAGTACTTAGTCATTTTTTTTTTAAGTGAAGAATTTATAGATCTTAGATGAAAGATTCCCATAAGTATGCACAAATTCCTGGAGAAGGAGGCTCAGGAACCATAGAATTTGGGGAAATACTTTCTCGTGAGTATCAGAGTTTTTTGAAAAAAACAACAACAATAGATGGATCCTAAAGAAAGTTCTTATTCACCACAAATTTGTTTTGAACATTTCAGAACTCATAAACCAAATATTCTACCTAAGGCACTATTTTAAATCTGTGGAAAATGTTAGTGTACTTGTGGTTGAGATTTCCTTGTATTTCCCTCTCCTCCATGCTTAACCAGAAAATAACCCTTTTTTAAATTTTTTTAATTTTTTTTATTCTTATGTTAATCCCCATACAGAAAATAACCCTTTTTTAAGAATGAGGCCAAGTCTCATGAACCAAGCCACAATCCAAGGATTCACCATGACCACCTCATGTATTAATGTGACAAAGCTGAAGAAATTCATTTCAAGAGGCTATGTAGAGGAATTGTAAAACTACACAGATGAGAGCACAATTTTATTCAATAACAAATCTTTTGGTTGGGAAAAGTCTATGCTTTGGGCACGAATCAGAAAAACTATGATAAAAGAGGCATCAAAATGTCTTTGTGATCAATTTTATCGTCTCTGGATAAAAATCACATCAACATATCTTAGAGGATACTGACCTTTTTAAAAAACTTTTTTTTTTTTTTGAATCTCAGTATAACGCACTCATAAAACCTGCACATATCATTAAGTATAAAGCACAATGAATTTTCAGGAGGTGAATACACTCAAGTTACCATCCACTCAGATCAAGAAACAGACATCTTCAGCATTGCACTGACTACTTTTTGATATGTGTCTAGTCATGTTTCTCTCCCTGAGCAAGAGGGTGAGAATCAAAACTGATGCCTACAAAGCTGGGGTAAAGAAAGAAGATTTAATCATCCAATCTCTTAGCTTATGAGTTGATCAAATTTATCAATTTGCTATTGATGGGATAGAAAATTGGGATAAATTTTGCTATGGGACCTTTTGCTAGGCCACTTAACATTGACACATCAAGTTGAATACACAGTGGTGGTCAATTTTTTACTTTGACTGATTTACATCCACATGTGGTCGGTGGGTAAGTGGCATAACATATCATCCTCACCAATGGTTTTCCTTCTCTCTCTCTGTCTCTCTCTCTCAAACAAAAAGATTAGTTTCAGTGGGCAAAGTTATTTTTGAGGCATAATCTCTTCTTTTTCATCAAATTTAGGTGCTAAAGAATGGTTATTTCAACCCAATTAAGAACTTGAATATTGCAGATGTCCTTACCCTTAGAGAAAACTTTTAAAAATCCATGTAAAATATTTGTTATTTTTTATCTTTTTAGTGTGGTTTGTTTTGTGCAGTATATGAAATCTTTTGAAAATCAACTTTGAGAAAGTCTTTCATTAAGCCATCTTCAGTAAATATTTAGATGTTACATAGTAGGCATGCTCCAGCAGAAAAGGAGCTAGTTGAGAAGTGGTACATGTGTAAATGAAAGTTGTATTTAAATTTCTATATATTCTAGCTCCAATTTCAGAAAGCATAGACAGTTCATCTACCTCTGTTCAAGAGAAGAATAATGATTAGTCCCTTTTGACTGAAAAAGGATTTCACATTCAGTAGTGTCCATGGAAATATAACTTTTTCTGTGCCTGTTGAATTCTAAAAAGAGAGTAAAGTTAAGATCTGGAAACAAAAGGAAGCTTTTTTTTTTTTTTTTCTCAGAGTATTATATTGGGTAGGCAGAGATAGAGAAATTTAAAACCATTTAAAATAAATATATTTCTTCCTAATCTATCTCCAATCCTATTAAACAGCAGACTATTTGACATTATTAAACATATAACATGTCCTTCATTTAATAAAGTTTCCTTCTCAAGACAGACGTTAAAAAATCAACAATTAGTATAGATTTCAGATTTATAGTGTGGTACTTTAATGCAAACCTTTAAAAAAGATTAGCTATTATAAATATTAAAATACTGACATATGTATACATTTATGTAATGTGATATATAAACAAGAGTATTATATAATACATAAACATATAATATATTGAGGTCTTCATTCTTTTTTGTTTGTTTGTTTGAGAGCGAGAGAATGAGAGAGAGAAAGCACATGAGAGGGGGGAGGGTCAGAGGGAGAAGCAGACTCCCCGCCGAGCAGGGAGCCCGATGCGGGACTCGATCCTGGGACTCCGGGATCATGACCTGAGCCGAAGGCAGTCGCTCAACCGACTGAGCCACCCAGGCGCCCCCTTGAGGTCTTCATTCTTAATTTTTTATTTAGAGCTAACACATGTACTTGGTTTGACAAAATTGAGCACTACAGAAATTTTGCCAGTAAACAGTGAGTCCTACCCAACCCTAGACCCCATGCCACCTCTCAGAGATAATTATTATCAAAACTTTCAGGCATGCCTTTATAGAAACTTCCTATCAAATTATACAATGCACATACATACAATCAATACGGTGGGTGTAGGTCTCAGTCCACAACTGACTTATCTAAGAAATGTTGCATTTGTTTATTTCCCTGGAACCAATTACATTTCAACTTGCTTCTAGCCTGTTATAAAATTCAAATTCATTCTCAAGTACTAAGAACTCCCACCACCAACCACACATAAACCATTTTGCCTTTTAGTGGTGCAATGATCCTTCATAAAATCCCAGGCACTCAAGAGCATCCTCCATCAGTAAGTCATCAATCTCTCTGGTTACCACCATGATAGCCATTGTTCCAGTTGATAAAGCTGTCAATCCAACTTATCTGCCATACTTTGGGGCATGGGTATATTTGATAAGGCTAATCACCTCTTTCTGATAATTTTCCACCTACCAAGCTCACTGTTTGGGATCAGAATATGGGTTCCAAATATTTACAGGTCCTATAAACCTTTCCTCTTTCATAGGAGTCTTTTTAAAAATGTATGCATATTTCATTACCTTTTTTACATTTTATTAACATTTTCAAGATCAGCTATAGCACTGAGAAAATATTCTGTAGCATTAGAATTTACTCACTCTGCTGCTAATTTTCAACCTACTTCTTAGATACATTTCTGGTGTTTCACTTTTTCTTTTTGAGAAACAATAACACACAGGTGTAAATGCAGCCATTAGAGGGAAAAGTTATCTACTCAGTGTTTAGAACATTAATATACTAGTTAAATAAACCTTTTTTAAAATTTTCTTAGTCTTGAAAATATTACTACTCTTACCAATCTACATTATTTGTGGTAATGCTGTGGCTATTTACCCCCATCCAGATACAGTCATTCTCAGTGTCCTGATTCCCTCTGGGGACAGCTAATGAACACTTTTTGGCATGTGCCCAGAAGCCTGAGCACCATTGTAATTTATTTCTATCTAAATTACTCCAATTGGGGCAAGGATGCTGAATTACGCTGATTTCCCATAAACTGGCTCATTTTGCTGAATACTGGTTTATCTCTTGATGCAGGATATTAGAGTAACAGAAAATAAACATATATACACACAGATAAATTTCTCCAACCTTGTATTTTGAATCAAACAATTGCTTTTTGTTCTTCTCATTGATTCAGTTAGTAATTAATACTAGGCTCTACAATGAATGTCACTTGCATAATTTGAACATACAATATTCATATTCCCTTTTTTAGACACAAAAATGAACCAAAGAACCATTTAGCAGTTGTTTGAAGCATATTTTGTAATCTGTTTGGGCATTTGTGCTTGTAAACAATTAAATGGTGGATTATTCTTTAAATTTTCAGCTCTGTCACCATTTTGCAGTCTGATCACTTATATTAGAAGAAAGTAAGCTACATTATAGATTGATTTCCTGGAGAATTTACTTTAATACAGAATTTTACCAAATATTTCTTTTCTCAAACTTTTCCCTTGTTAATTATTATTGTATATGAAATCTGTAATTTAAAATAACTGTAAATAAAACTGACAGATGCCATATGGAATAATAGCAACCTTACAAGCAAAATAGCCACCTAGGCTGATTATTTGCCAGCTCTGAATGTAAATAAAAATGTGAAGCTGAATTTATTTAGCACAAGAAAGTGGGGGAAATGTTTAAACATGACTTGCACATTGAAAAACTATTTAGCAGGCATCTACTGAAAAGGGGCAAGATGTGGAGGAAGCGCTGAGAAGCACAATTACAAAAATCTCCTCTCACATAACCTATGCTCTAGATTGAAAAATAAGACCTATAAATATCAAACAGTTACAAAATAATTTTTAAAATAAAAAAGGAGAATGAGATATAAATATGAAACATGTGTAAGACAAAGATGTGGTTAAATGTCAAATGAATGGCACAGATAATAAATTCTAAAAATTCAGAGAAGGGTCAAGATGCTGTGAATCAGAATAATTCATGAAGGTCTCAGAAAGCTTCTATTTTCAAGGATCACTGCAGTGCAGATGGAGCTTGATGTGCTGGGCCCACCTCGTACTAGCTCAGGAAAGCCCATCACTAGGCACTCTACAATGTAGCCCTCTTCAGCTACATGGCCTTTCCTGGCCTAGGCTGGGAAGTTACATAATGCCACTTTTGCTGAACTCCCTAGTGGTTGAAACCATTATAAACCCACCCAGGTTCTAGGGAAAGGAATACTGATTCACCTCTTGAGTGGAGAAGTCTCAAAGAACTTTATGGTCATTGTTCATTAACCTGACTTGGAAGCCAAATTGATTTCCTTCCAGATACTCTGCTAAAGAAACCCTTGGTTTCTACAAAGTATTATTCTATCATATTCCCCTAGCCATTGATTTAAAAAAAAAGAGGCCTAAGATTCCTAAGATTCCTAAGAATCTAAGTACAACCTAACAAAAACTCTGGATGTGACTTTCTTTTCCTTATTCTCTCATGCTAAGAGCCGTTTTTGATAATATTAAATAATATTCAAGGAAAACATTCAGTGAAGTGTAACATACCATTCTTAATCTTAAGAAACTTAAAATATAGTTGGGGAGATGTAATATTCATTCATGCATTCACTCTTTCATTCAGGAATCAGTTATTAAATACCTCCCCTGAGCCACACTCAGACCAGGCACTTAAAAAACAAAGAAAACTAAATATTGTCACTGGCTTTAAGAAGCTCAAAATGTAGTGGGAACACAAACCACATGGACGTAGGATGCAATGGGATAATCGATAGAATTATGAAGAAATCTCTGTAGAGGCCAAGAGAAGAGAGCCATGAGTTCTTCATGGTGAGAGTGTGTAGAATTTCTAAGCTGTTGGAAATCAAAACTATGAATAATTAAGTAATGTATTTCAAGGTGTCTTTGCCTAGGTTTTCATATTTGTATTTAATACACACATACTTGCAACAGAGGCATTAATAACACACAGAATAATTGAGTATCATTTACTTGATTTAAGAAATATAACTCTATAACCTCTGAATTATATCCACTTAATCAACTTCTCCTTGATTTTGACTGTTTTCTAGACTGTGGGAAAGTAGAAAATGCCTCTATAAATGTTTTTAGAACCAAGCAAGAGTATAAATATATATTTTGAAAACAGTTCCTTCAAAGACTAAAGCCAAATTTAAGAGCAAAAAAATAAAAGGAAAGCATGACTATTTAGGAATGACGGATATTTCAAATATGATAAGTAGGATCTGTATAAAATGGATCCAATGTTTCTTAAGCACATGACAGATCATCTTAATTACTATTGAGATAAGATACAAAACCAAAGAATGCAGGAATTTTAATGACTATAAGAGTAATTATAAGAATATTGCAAGTAGTTAAAGCAGAGCTTTAACACAAAGGTGTCATTTTAGTGGTGTTCGTCCATATTTGAGGCTACTAAGGTTAGGTTGACAAGTATCCAGGAAATTTAACAGAGGTGACTTTGTGAAGAATTCACATAACATGACCTTATAATTATATTGTCTGTCCAGGGGTGATTCCTCTATTCATGAAATTTGATTCCTTGTTGGTCTTATAGTTTTACTTTATAACAGATTCTCAGTATACAGAAATACAAACTTACTGAATTTTTCAAACCTCAGAACTGATTTAGAAATCCTTACAATTCACTTTATAGAACTGTTTGTTTCCTTCTAACATGTATTCCAGGAAACTTGACCCCTCCTTCCGTTTAGTCTTTCACATTGAATGACTGGATTTGATTGTCTTCCCCACCGGACCCCAGATCAATCTGTTCAATGCTAAGACTTGGGAGGGTCCACAAAATGCTAAGGAAGAGTTTCAGCCACTAGAGAGATTTGCACTTGCTTGTCGTAGAGTACTGAAAAGAGGTTATGTTAAAGTTAAGTGATTTTCAATCCAATATTCTCTCTGGCTAAGTTGCCATTGTTGGTTTTTCATCATTCAATCAGCTCCTGCCCAAATTCTAGAGAAAGCCTTTGTATCTGTCAGAATGAGCTACATGATGTTGCAGTAACAAACAGTTCCTGAACCTGAGTGACTTACAGTAACAAAAGTGTATTTCTCAGTCTTGCTCTATCAGTCTCAGACTGGCAGTGGCTCTGCCCCATGCCACTCTCACTCAGGGACTCAAGGTGACAGAACCTCCACATCCATCATGTCCCTGTGGCATGGAGAAAGGAACATGGCGGAATGCACCCTATTTCACCAAGGCTTCTGCTTGGAAATGAACACCATATTCCTACTTACTTTCTGCATTACATTACAGTGGCCAAACAAAGTTACTCTTCAGAAGGGATGTATCATCCCATCAGGAGAACTGAAACATTGGTAACAGCCCTAAAATTGTTGCACCTTGCATTTCTATCATTAATAATTAAAGACCTACTAGCCCTAAGAGAAAAAAATTAGCTAAAATTTGCATCATAAAAACTATTCATAACTAAATATAATTGTCATGTGTCTTATGTGTTTCTCTCTGAGTGAGATAGTGCCAATATTTACTGTAAAATTAGTAAAAAATATTTTTTAAAACATCAGGAATATGATCATCTCATAAGTGAGGTACACCTAACCTGTATCTCTAGGAGAAAGCTTATCCTCATTAATTTTACATAGTTTAATTTATCTTTCAGGCTGAGGTGATTGTTACTGAACCAAGGGTGATACCCAGCCCGTCACAAACAGAGCCAGCTAGTAGTTTTCTTTCTTTCTTTTTTTTTTTTTTTAAAGATTTTATTTATTTGACAGAGAGAGACACAGCGAGAGAGGGAACACAAGCCAGGGGGGTGGCAGAGGGAGAAGCAGGCTTCCCGCGGAGCAGGGAGCCTGATGCGGGGCTCGATCCCAGGACCCTGGGACCATGACCTGAGCCGAAGGCAGACGCCTAACGACTGAGCCACCCAGGCGCCTCAGCTAGGAGCTTTCTAAAGCTAATTTCTTCCTGGGGGCTTTGAGGTTTAATCAGCTCACTTTTTCTCCTTTTGAGTTTCTATTAGTGTTGGATTCCTGGGGTATTGTACAGTAGAGACTCTGAGGTGGCCTATTCTGAGTTATTTTAATTTTTTTTTTCCCTGTCTAAGAAACTGCTGGGGAAGGTCAACCTAATCTCCACCTTTCCTCAACATGATAGATTCTCTACAAATTGAGATTTGTAGACTTCAATGGATCATGTTCTCCATTTCCTTCCAACTGAAATGCATTCCCTTTAGTGCTGATCAAGTAAGAGAAGAGAAGGGCCTAACTGGGGTGAGGGAAAATTAGAACCATAATTCTCAGGAAAATGTCCATATTTCCTGACTCCCAATCCTCAAAAGTTTTCCTTTCATGGGCTCTATTCAGTCCAAAATTTGTTTTCAGTTGTGTTTGTTGTTTTGTATGCTTTTTGTTTGTTGTTTGGTTGGTTGGTTTGTCTAAGCTAGATGCTGTTTGAGTGATTAAGTCACATTCAGAATCAAGTTACATGATGGCACTGATTCCATCAAAAAGTCTCACATTTTACTAATGATAGAAATACGGATTATGCATTAATTCTATTTAAATGCTGTTTGTAAATATAATTATGCAACTTGAAAATATTTCTCTTATTATTTGCATAGACATAATAATTTTAGAGACATTTCTTTTTGGGGCAGTGTCTTAGCTGATTTAAATGTTAATTTTCTGTCACTATTAAAATGTGTTTTCTTCGCTAATGTTCTTGGACTCAGAAGAGACACACATATTTTTAAAACTAAGAAACGGAATTCAGTTCATTCTTCTATTTTATCACCAGGAGACTTAAGGTTCTGAAAGTCTTTTTTATGCTAAGGAAGAGGAATTTCTGGGAAGTCTTTGTAAACTAAAACCATGCTTTCAATTGGCAAAAAAAAGGGGGAGGGGGAAAATAATAATATGTTATATTAATCAGCTTCTAGTTTATGTTGGGAATTTCATGTGTCTGCTATTTTCAAGATACATAGAATAGCTAAAATATAGATTAGCTGAATGGGTTTTAAATTCATATATATGATTGTTAGTGGTTACCTAGAGTCTGTGTTAAGAAAGATTCTGAGTCTTCACAATGGGGTTCTGTGATTGATTTTTTTTTTTTGTGATTGATTTTTAATATCTTCCCTGGTTCAGGGAATGAGAGAAACAGCACACATGCCATTCTTTGCAGTGACTTATGTGTGCAAAATACAAGCAAACAAAAGAGTTTGGTTATGAATACAGTAGTTTAATTTTGATCCTGATACTATATGAAGACTATAAAACACTTTGGTTAGCTTTGTGCATTCCATTTTTCCTGTCAATACAGTGGATGGTTTGTTTTAAGGAAGTTTTAAAGGTAATTTTGAGTCAGAACAAGAGAAATAAATGTATGTGGCCAGCCTTGCTTAGATGAGAGTAGTATAAAGGAAGTGGCTGTTATCTAATGATTTCCCACAATCTTGGGGCCTACCAAAGAAAGATATTGCTCAGGAACAGTTCTAAGAATGTTTCTAAGAGGAGCTAACCAGAGAAGACCCCCTTGCAATTTATTCTCAGAAGGTCTGCCTTTAAAGTTATATACCAAATACAAAGAACATTGTAATTTACAGTGGGGGATGTCCCAAGGGATGGTCTTTGAGGACGGCTGTGAAGTGTGGCTATTTTCTTTCCCTCTAGTCTGTAAGTAATGAGGACACTGAAAATTACTATAGGGAAAACAAAAAGAATTTACAAAGTGTATGTTGTAAAATTGCCCTGAACATAGAAACAGTAAAAAGTTACTGAATTCTTGACAACCAAGGACACAGAAATTAACAAAGAAAGAACTCAGCCAAAATTATCATAGAATGTATTGTAGGCAATTGCTACCAGAAAAAATTTCTTATACTCTGAAAAAGTGAAAGAAATTTGAGTATATCACATAATTTTAAACGTCATTTATAGATAAACTTTAAAGCAGCTGTTTGTTTCAAACCCTGCATTTTCATGGCATAAAGATCAACAAGGTAGTTTAGACTTGGAATATAATTCAGGAATCCCAAATCAGATTTCTAGATTTGTCACTGACTAGCTATATGATTTGGAGTGGGTCATGTAATATGTCTGGACTTTATCTCTTAAAATATTGTTTTTGGATTAAATAATCCCTAAAATACATTTTGATTCTAAAACACATCACACATCATGACATGATGTAAAGTGGGTGAACACCCACCTCAACACCAACACACAACTGATCAGGGACAGCAGCTGGTGGGACAGGGAAACTTGAAAACAAGACTAACACAGTCAGATGTAAGCTTGCTATGCTTCACCTTCATGAGCAGTTCAGAGAAGACAGGGAAATTGCTTGGTCTTTCTCTTGGCCCAGCCTGACAGTTCTCAGGCATGCTCCTGGTTGGCACTGTGGAGAGGAGGGAATTAGATCAGGAAGGGCATGAGGAGCCAGGAAAGTAGACCCCCAGGTTCTTTTTAAGTTCTTCCTGCATACAGTCAATTCTCTAGAAGAGGCACACCAATATGGTAGCTTAGACTTGGAATGTAAGTCAGGAATCTCTGAGTAGACATGAGGTTGTGCTGTCCTAAGTAGATATGAGGTGCCACTCTTCAGAGTGAGGAAGCCACTAAAGTATGACTGTTGCTTAGAGTCTTAAAATAACCTGTGGGACTTCTGACCCTGACCCTCATCTTCAGATCTTACTTCTCAACCACTGGAGAATGTGCTAAAATTTCCAAGGAGGAGCATATTGCATCCACCCAGGCTATTGGGGCAGAAAATAATTAAAAGTCACTTCATATGGTTGTGAGAATCTTAGCCTGAGTGGGAAACTGATAAATTACTATGGATTCTTCTCCATATGGGCATCTCCACAGGGTGGTTTGTGCATCCTCATAGTGTGCTTTCTGGGCTCCAAGGGACAAGTATACCAAAGAAAAACAAAACAAAACAAAAACGAGTAACCTCTATATAACCTGTGTGTCCCAGCCTTGGAGGTCACTTGGTGTCACTACCACCATAGTTATAAGTCTGTCCAGAGTCAAGGGCAGGGAATAGTGACCCCACCCCTCTGAGGAGCATCAAAGTCACATTCTAAGAGCTTGTGGAATGGGAGGTATTATTTTACATGGTTTTTTTTTTGTAAAATACGATCTACCACATCAACCTAAAATTCCACACTCAAAGAAACTCTTAATTAACTACAAGATTTGAAAGGAGACTTTTTTCAGACATGTTAGATGTCAGACAACTTACTTCCCATCTACTCATTCCTAAGAAGCTGTAGGAGAATGTGCAAGACAGAGAGAAATCCAACAAATTTTCTGACTGAAATGCAGGAAAGCAGGGATCCAACACCTTAAAGAAAAACGACTCTCCCGGATGGTGAAGAGTGATCTCAGAATGGCAGCTGGGTACCACTACCCACAAAGATCAACCAGCTTGGATTAAAGCAGGTTAGAAGGCTCTGCAAGTGATGTCTCCAAGAAGACAAAATTTATACAATGTAATATGTTTGATATATTTTGAGGGGATGTTATCAATTAGGAGAGAATTTGAACCTAAAGTAGATAAGCACACAGAAACCTAAGTAAACAAAAAAAAAATAAGATAGTCACCTCAAGAAAAACAAAGAGTTTTACAAAGAAGGAAAAGTTGTTATAATGTACTACATGATTTAGTCGAGATAGTGCTTAGAAGGTCATGAACATGACACTGTTAAATACTTATATAACCAAAATTGTGCTGTAATTCTATTGGGAGAATGAGGCATATGGTTAGAACACTTAGATACATCCGGGTAGGCATGAGGTGGGGGGTGTGGATTACAGAGAGCCAAATCATTATCCTTTACAGTAGGAAATTAATAGGTATGTCTAAAATTTTAAAAAAAAATCTAGAAGTTTTAAGTATGCTTTTTAAAGATATTGGTACACAAATTTCTAAAAAGAGCTAGAAGTGGTTGCTTCTGGGAAATGGGCAACACTTTTCCAGTGGAAATAGGCATAGAGAAGGGTGGAAGGGGAATGAAAAAGGACCTTATTTTCACAAATCTTAGAATCTATTTAATTCTTGAGAATAAAAAAATAGGGAAACCTATTTTTTGGTTTGGATAGCACAGTGTGGTCTTGACTTCCTGTGATCACTGTCATATATGTTTCCAGGGTCTCGGCAAGGGAAGGGTGAAGATCAGTGGCACCATTCCCTGTCTCCCATACAGCAACCACAGCCTCTCCCCAAAGTTGTGGGTGCTTTGCCCACCTTCCCTGTGCACCTAGGGCTAGTAGAGGGAGGAGGGGCATGCATCAAAGTTATCCTCATCGGCTTCCTCCTGGCTCCATGGCCATGGGGGAGAGACTTTTCTTCTTTAAAAAACAGCCTTTGGTAAATGGGACAGAAATAACTATCACATCCAGAAAACTAATCAGGCTTCCCAGGAAATATGAATGTAAATAAAATATTGATTAAAAGCTAAAAGGATTTTAATTAGGTTACTTAGTTTAATAGTTTAATTTGGCAGAAACAGACAACTTGGACAAGGTTCTTTGTGTAAGCACATTTTAAATCACTTATTAAAATTTCAGATGGCAATCTGGGATTAGCAAAAGGATCTTCAAAGGCAAGCAAGATGCCCATTTATTTTATTTTAAAACTCAAAGCAACACTAAGTTGTTACTTTGAGTCCTCCATCTAAAACAATGTGAAATCTTGAATATATTGTAACCCACTTTGACCCATACGCTATCTGTAATTAATTCATATTGAACAAAAACAGAGTTTGATAGGCAAACATCACATATATTTTATTGAAGATCACTTGTGTTTTTAATAGAACAGATAAAAATTGTTTTTTCAGAGATACAATGTTAAAATATAGAAAAAATGGAGTCTAAAAACATAAAACTCATGGAAAAGTAAAGTGTTATTTATCCAGTCCAATTCAGCTAGTACATAAACTATTTTGAAGTAAGGCACCCAGAGAAGCTCTATTTTGAGTTCCTATTAGTTATTACATATCAATATAGTAAATGGCACACTTTAAGGTTGAAGCTAAGTCTGCTTATGTTCAAGACGGTAAGGCTTATGGAGCATATCAGTTCAAGATAGTTACTACAAGGACAGACTCTGAAGACGCATTGCCTGGGGTCAAGTCTTGTTTTCCCATTTCTTAGTCATAAGACCTTGAGCAATTTAGATAGCATTCTTATGTCTCAGTTTCCCACATTTATAGAATAGGAATTATAATAATCATACCTACTTTGCAGGGTTGTTATGAGAATGAAAAAAGAATACATTTCAAGCACTTAGCACATGAACCTATGGAATGAGGTCTATACACAATAAATGTTAGTTTTATCAATATAAAAAGCAGATGCAGGGGCGCCTGGGTGGCTTAGTTGGTTAAGCGACTGCCTTCAGCTCAGGTCATGATCCCAGGGTCCTGGGATCGAGCCCCACCCCACATCGGGCTCTCTGCTCAGCCGGAAGCCTGCTTCTTCCTCTCCCACTCCCCCTGCTTGTGTTCCTTCTCATGCTGTCTCTCTCTCTCTCTCCCTGTCAATTAAATAAATAAAATCTTAAAAAAAAAAAAAAGCAGATGCAATTAAAGTGATAGAATTGCAGAAGTTGAAAATCTATATTTTTAGTTTTAGTTTTTAAGATTTTATTTATTTATTTGAGAGAGAGAGAGCAGGAACAGGGGGAGGGGGAAAGGGAGAGGGAGAAGCAGACTCCCCATTGAGCAGGGACCCCAACTTGGGGCTCGATCCCAGGACCCTGAGATCATGACCTTAGCCAAAGGCAGATGCTTAACCAACTGAGCCACCCAGACACCCTGAAAATCTACATTTTTAGTGGGAGATGAAGAAGGATAAACATCTTGGGTTCTGCTTTAAGATAGATTTGGATTCAAATTCTAACTCTCACATTCACTAGCTATGTGTAGCTTAAGCAGGTTTCTTAACCTCTCTGTGCTTCATTTTCCTCTTGTATAAATGAGGAAAATGATAAAATGATACTGAAGCCCTATACAAAGCTTGCCCCTAAGAATTGTTCAAATATTAGTCACTATCCCTTCTCTCCTGAAATAAATGCAAAAGTAGAGGATGCATAGCTGATGACATGCCCTATAGAAATGTATTGAAGTGGCGATTAACAAGGTGGTTGCTTCCATGAATTCAAATTCTCTAAGGAAGGACCTCAATGGTGCATAGATTTTATAATAGCTATCCAAACACAGGTGGACCTGAGTATGTCCTGATACAATTTGAGTCCATCACTTGCCCATTGCAGGAAAGATGGCATTTCCACTCATGTGCAGATGAATCTCACATATCAAAGATGCTGGTATTTACATAAAAGTCACCATGGCGGGGTGCCTGGGTGGCTCAGTGGGCTAAATGTCTGTCTTCGGCTCAGGTCATGATCTCAGGGTCCTGGGATCCAGCCGCACATCAGGTTCTCTGCTCAGCAGGGATTCTGCTTCTCCCTCCCACTCTCCCTCTGTGCTTTTTCTCCCCCTCTCTCAAATAAATAAATAAAAAATAAAATCTTAAAAAAAGCTATCATGGCTTTTTGTAAAAGTTATGAAACAGTGAGTGTGACACTCACTCTCCCTTTGACAACTTCAGAAAAAGGGCTGAGGGCATCATTTTCACTACTTGGCTGTTCATGACCTCAATTCAGACACTTGACTGACAACACGTTACGATATCAGGTTGAAATCTTTATGGGATGCCAACTTCTAGACAATGCATTTCATTGATACCACAAGTAAATGGGGCTAAGAATGTAAGTTCCAGAAGAATAATGAGCATAACTTCTGTGACTAATGATAGTAAATAAGGCAACTATACACCACTGTCATTATTTTTTTATACATCTTTCTAAATAAGCCAACAAAGATGGTGATTAAACACAGTGCAAGTAAGGAGGAAATGTGTCTATAAGTGTTCTTTTTCAAATGTTCAAATGTTCTGAATCTGGTTCTTAGTCCATTATCTTAATCCATAGCGTCTTAAAGAACTTGAATATGGTTCGAAGACTATATCTCTTTTGGTATAGTTAAACATATCTCTCCACCATTCAAAACTATCCATTACTGTTTTGAAGCTCCTGACTCAACAGTGTTGGGAAAGTCATTTTCTCAGAGTTTTATTTTTCCCTTCAATCAAGTCACTTTCTAAGTAAGTCACCATTTAATCCTTTGCTTCTCTTGAAACCTTGTGATCTTTCTTCCAATCACTCCCTGCATCCACCATCTTTGCCATTCAATCAATCAACGTGTGTTTTGAACCTATGGTATGCACCCAATTCTGTTAGCATCAACATAGAGGAAGAGAAGAAGTATTGGAAGGATCTATGATCTCATGGAATAGGTATTATAATTGGGGAGGCAAGACCCATGTGTTATAAATAATGAGAGAAAAATATAAAGCAGACTATATTAAGGTATATGTTAACATATATTAACATTTCTTTCCATACAACATGGAGAGCTTAATTGTGTAGTTCAGGAGGTATGTGAACAAGATGTCCCATTAAAATACACTTATATAAATCCAGGTGGGAATTCAGACTCCCTCTACCAGGATTTGATTCAGGGTCATTTCATTCTGTCTTCTACATGAACAATAAATGACTATAGTAATGAAACAGAAATCACTTAACATACACACAAATCTTTGTCATTATCGCATAAACATGTACATACTTCACATTCCAGCTTCTTGTTCGCGATTAAAAAATATATCTGATTATTATAATTTTTTCCATGGTTTGGTAAAGGAGATCCTGTGGGGCAAAACAAGTGGTGGTCAGCTTTAATGACTCAAGGCAATCATTGACCACAAAGGCTTCTTTTCCGACAAAACTGTGTCCTATTAGTATTCAGTAAACCCTTGAAAAAGCTACCAGGAAGCTCTTTATCTGTCATTATCGGCTGTTCTTTGATGAAACCCTATCTTGGAAAATGCATCTGTCTTCCTTGGGAGATTGTTAAGCACTGGAGAGTGAACGAACCTGCAATTTCTGGGCTTTATGGTTTTGCTCTGAATAGCAACCAATGTTGAAAGGTATGTATGCCATCTCTGTTCAGCCCAATCCAAAAATAAGAGGTTATATAACCGATATCAAAGCCAGTTTTTGTTCACTGGTTAAAATTTTCTAAATCCAATATATTTTCTAATGAATGCTACTCATTTTTCAATTTTTCTATAAAACTACAGAAAACAAGTAATACAAAATAAACCTTTCATTTCAGTTAGGCAAGATGACAACGGAATCCTAACTCTTGTTTCATTGTAGATCAGCTAATTGGAATATTCTAGGTGATGAAATGGTGCTTTAGTGGTCCCTGGGAACTGAAGTTATTCTTCAGTGCTCTAAGACACATTTTAAAAAAAGTATTATCCTTTCCATCCACTCTAAATTTCTTTTTTGGGTTTCCTCCTGCAAGCTTAGCTTGTGCTAAGCTATAGTGATGGTACTTATGGTCCCCCCGATGTTGTTTTATAGATTCATGTTTCCACTGTGAGCTTCTGACATGAAATTATCAAAGTCGTATTAGAGCAAACTGTCCTTTCTCATCCCCCCACCCCCCAACCACATCTTTATGTTATTTTAACCCGTCATAAGATCTGACATTTAAAAATGGCCAGGACTATTTTTTCCAAGCCTGGTTGGAAACATCTTGTGTTCCTTGAATGTCGTGCACTTAGATGGTAATGTCAGATCAAGGAAACAATGTTGACTCAAACACTCCATTGAGAATTGTACAAGAATGACATGCAGACAGCCTTTCTACCAGGAGCCACAAACTCAAATAACAATCACAGACATTCACTGAGCACTTGCTATGTGCCAGGGACTCTTTCAAGGACTTTGCTTATAGTAATTTCAGTTCATTTCTATATATCACTATTATCATATCAGAGATGAGAAAATTAAAGCAAAAGAACATGAAGTAATTTACCCAAAGTTACACCACTAAGAAATGATGGCAGAAGGATTTGCAGCCAGGGTATGTGGCACTGGGGTTAACTTTATCAACCACTACCCAGCTCTGAGACTCAAACTCTCTGGGGCCAAGACAGGTCACAGAAATGAGCAAAGTGGACAATCCCAGCTTATTGTTGCCATGTAGGGACACGGACCTAGAATTACCCTATCTTCTTGTATTGCAAGAGAAAACTGAAACCGGGATTGTTTATGGGAAGTCTCTTGCTTTCAAAATGTTGGGTATTAATTTTAAAATGTTTTTAAACACCATTTTGGAAAACACACTTCTGAGGACCTCAAATTTGCAACCTCTGCTTTATACACCTAGGTGGCCCATTGGAGTACAACATAAATTGCTTGAAAAGCTGTTCACTTATTTTAAGAACAAAATTGCAGAATTGCTGAGCTGAGGCCCACATAGCTCATCTTGGCCAATGTCCCATCCCAAGTGAGAATTTCCTCTAGTATGGCAGCTCATTTCACTGCATAACCACTAAAATTGTCTTTAAAAAAAATTCTTCCATCTATTTTATCAAAATAGTGTTGTTGTTGTTGTTTTATATTTTGGTGTTTGATTCCAGTGATCTTGGTTCTGCCCTCTGGAAAAATGCTGCTAAGACAAATCTTTCTTCTGCAAAATACTCTTAGATTTTTGAAAACAGCTAGCATAAGTCCTTTATCTTCTGTTTCGATTCCCGCAATCACAGATCCTTCAATAATTTCTGCGACATGGTTTCAAAATCTTAACCACTCTTTAAATAAAGGCAAACAATAACCTGTATCAAGTATCCATTAGGTGCTATTCTGATGGTATCTAAATCTTTTTTTATTTACAGTCCCCTATTTTGAGCACATACTGCCATATATATGTTACTTTATACATAGACATAACATACATGTTACTTTATATGTACAGACATATTATATATGTTACTTTATAGATATTATAGATGTACTTCTATTATTTGCTAATATCTTAAACAAGACACATTTAACCAGGGTTTCTCACCCTTGGCTCTATGGACATTTTGGGCCAGAAAATTCTGTTGTAGGGAGCTGTCCTGTACACAGGAGGTTTTAAAGCAGCATCCCTGGTCTCTAACTATTAGAAGCCAGTAGCATCTCCCATTTTGACAAAAAAAAATTTTTTTTTTAAAGATTTTATTTATTTATTCATGAGAGACACAGAGAGAGAGAGAGGCAGAGGGAGAAGCAGGCTCCCTGCCGAGCAGGGAGCCCGATGCGGGACTCGATCCCAGGACCCTGGGATCATGACCTGAGCTGAAGGCAGACGCTTAACCATCTGAGCCACCCAGGCGCCCGACAAAAAATTTTTGATGGACATTCCAACCCTTCTCTCGGGGGGCAGAGTTGCACCATGTTAAGAACTGCTGATTTAGGGCAAGCTAAATTTATCATTCAGTGTTGTAGATATAAATCCAGTGTTCAGATTCTTCTTGACCATTTTGAATTTGTTGGCCAGCTTCTTGCAGATTTATTTGGATTATTATTGCTTTTATCTTTCAATGTAGCTAATGAGGAGCTTGGGCTAGGAACACAAGTTCTTCCATTTTGGTTTCTTTGTTCTACCATAAGTGCTACTTCTGATCTGGTGTCTCCTTTTTTTTTTTTTTTTTATTTTTTAAGATTTATTTATTTATTTGAAAGAGATGGTGAAGGGAAGGAGCAGAGAGAGAGAGGGTGAGAGAAAATCTCCAGCAGACTCCTGGCTGAGTGAGGAGCCCAACGTGGGGCTCAATCCCAGGACTCTGAGATCATGAGCTGAGCTGAAATCAAGAGCCAGATGCTTAACCAACCAAGCCACCCAGGCGCCCCTGATCTGGTGCCTTTTTGAGAGAACCTTTTCACATTACTTCCAGAACCCATCTAACTGGGCCCATTTAAATTGAAGCATGTCACAGCCCACCAAAAGACCATGAGACAGTGGGCAGCAGGGTAAAACTCGTGCTCTAACCCCATGTGTGATGCATGGTATGTGACACACGACCCCCTAACCTCTGATCCCGGGGAGCACTCCAGTGGCAATGCAACCTACAGAACGAATATCACTTAAGTTTAATAAATTGACTTCTCTATATGAAATGTACATATTCATAGCAGCTGAAATATTTTACTTTCATCCGAACATGTTATTTTGCTCCTCCCTGGGATGCATAGACCCCACTTTGGAGACCACTGAACACAGGTACAGGACTTCCAGGAACACTACCTTATTTATTCCAGACTGGAAAATCTCACTAAAATAAAGAACCAAAACTAGGGCACAAAGGCCTTCTAATTAGTGCTGCCATCGGGAGAAACTTTATCCCCGTATGTACACTCCACCCTCCTCATACTGTGTTATTTGGGCAATGACATGATAGGTTGGTTCATCCAACGCTTTCAGATAGTTAGAACCTCTTAGCTTAATTTTTTTTTTCATTATAAAACAAACTTAACCTTTAAGCCAGACTTTATATCGTTAGAATCCTTCCCTAGTTTATTAAGGTCTTCTCAAGACTGTGTTTACAACCGCATTGGATTTCTGTTCCTTTTGCCTGCCCAATGTCTCTGCCCCTTCCTTTCATTACAGCCCTCCTCCCCCTTCTCTGTTGATGTGCCAAACTCCAGAGGGAACACATCACCCAGGCTGGACTAATGAATTGTTCTTGTTCCTTGGAACATGAGTCTTGGAGGGCTCCTCCAAGTGTTGGCTATACATCCTTGAGCTGCATGCCACTCAGACTATCCATTCTTTCCTGCCACTTTGATCCCCAGAGTTTCTCTGACCCCACCCTTCCCAAGACCCATTATTCTGCGTCTCCTTTGATTTTGTAAGCTGCACCAAAGCTACAGTTGGAGTCTTTTCCTGTAAAGAACCTAGTGGATACAAGCTTTAAATACACTGTCTCCCTCACAGCTTTGTGCTATCTCAAAACCGGGAACTTACATCTTCTAAATCTTCAATCAAGAAATACTGCTGGATCAGGATTAGTATGTCTAGATTAGAATCCTTAGATTTCTACATATGACTATAAATAAACAAAATTTTATAACAATTATAATAGCTCACATTACTGTTTATTTCATGTTAGGCATTATCTTACAGAAGTGTTTTTTTTTTTTTAAATGCTCTTTATTTTGGAATACTTTTAGATTTATTGAAAAGGTGCAAATATAGTATAATGAGTTTCATACACCCTTCACCCAGGTACCCCCATCGTGAAATCTTACAACCATGTACATTTATCAAAGTTAAGAAAATAACATTGGGGCATCACTATTAACTAAACTACAGACTTTATTTGGAATTCACCAGTTTTTCCACCAATGTTCTTTTCCTGTTCCAGAACCCAAACTAAACTCTACACTACATTTAGAAATGCTTGACTTTATGCAGGTCATGTCATTCCCCCTTGCACCTATGAAATAGGCACTGTCATTTCCCCCATTTCACAGATGAGGAAACTGAGACACAGAGAAGTTAAGCAATTGGTTAAAGTCACACAGTAAGTGGCACAACTAGGTTCTGAACCCAGTAACCCAGTACCAGAGCCTTTGTTCTTTTTTTTTTTTTTTAAGATTTTATTTATTTATTTGAAAGAGAGAGAGAGTGAGAGAAGGGGCAGAGGGAGAGGGAGAAGCAGACTCCTTGCTGAGCAAGGAACCCGATGCAGGGCTTGATCCCAAGATCCTGGGATCATGACCTGAGCCAAGGCAGACGTTTAACTGACTGAGGCACCCAGGTGCCCCAAGAGCCTTTGTTCTTAACATTTATGTTGTCCTGCCCCTTATGAGAAAAACAAAAACAAGACAAAAAGCAAACAGAAAGTACATGGTTCGCTCTCTCTGCTATCCCACCCCAGATTTTGCTTTAAAATAGTTTAGTTTGCTTGCTTTGTTTTTAGGGGGCTTCTGCCCATCCTAGAGGTTCCTACAGCCCTTCAGTGTGTGCATCGACCATCTCTTGAATAATTGCTTCTCCAGCTCTGCTAAAACTTAGAATGCTTTAGTATACAGAATCGACATGTGTTGAAAATGAAATGATTTGCCCATCTACATCTTTCTAGAACAGAGTTTTTCAACCATTAAGGTGTATGTGGATCCCAGGGAATCTGGTTCAAGTGCAGCTTCTACAGGTCGGAGGTGGAGCCTGTGAATCTGTCTTCCCATCCAGATCCCAAGCCAGGTCCATGCTGCTGGTCTGTAGAGCACAATTGGGGTAGTGAAGCCCTAAACCTCTTCTTCTCCACCTTTCCTCTGATTGGCCATGTTTCTGTTCTTGTGCTGTTCTTGCCTGGGCTCAAAGAAGGGAGCAGCTTGGGGCTGTTCTGTCAGATACTTTTTATCTAGTTCAGATGCTGGTTTTACTTAAATACAATTTGTTAGCTCTTTATCATTTGGATTCCTTTTCACTGATAGGAATTCTTAAGGCAACACATCTGTTTATTAATTCTGTTATTTTGTTTTCTGTCATTTGTTAATGATCCCTCTTAATGGTCTCCCCTATCGCTCATTATCCAAATTCATTCAAAGGCATTTTAATTGTTAGGAGCGTTTCTGCAAGCCCTAATTTACACTGAAACATCAACTTCCTGGCCACCAGACGTGCTGAGTGTTGTTTTATTTGTTTGTTTTGGCCCATTCTTCCTCCCATCTTTCATGCACAGTGTTTTCGAATGTGAGTGGCTCTAGAGTTTCTCATGCAGCCACGTTAATTTCTTTCTAGAACACCCTCCACTCCAGGCACCCCCAGATTTCTTCCTCTTTGGAAACATTTGCAGTTGCCGTAATGTATCCTTTTCTGTTCCTTTGTTCCTGGCTTGCTTACTTTAAGAATTTTTATCTCCCGTTACTTTTGAATCTCTAGCCAATTGAGATATATATATATATATATATATATATATATATATATATAT